>NC_134847.1:13603629-13918924 GCF_965363235.1 Mytilus galloprovincialis | reverse complement strand
AAGTCTCCAAAATCTGCCATGTGGTTCCTATAGAAGGATTTTGTCATGGTTGACACCTGTGCTCGTGTATCTAATAAACTGCACCTGCTTCAAGACTTGCCGACTGGACTTCCAGGTTTATAGTGGATTTCTAGTCTGCTACTAATCTTCCTAGCCAATGTATTTTCTGTCTCTCAATTTAAAGAATTTAAGCGCGGGAGACTCAATTTAAACGGCGGAGTTCTCTACATAAACCATCGTCCTTCACTGACTCTGCAAATCTACCCTTCAGAGCAGCGTCTCTACAAGCCGCAAACGTAGCGTCGTGTTAAATAATTATATCGTACAACTCGACCATATTCAACGAGCCAATATTAGGTCTTCCTCCTGTTGTTTGTATGCGTAAAATCTTTGTTGGAGCACTTTCAGTAATATCTTAATAATTTATTCCGGGTCTTTATTTGTTGATTCGACTTTTCCAAGCATTATCTTGCTTCTTAGTCTTTACTTTGTGTTCTTTCACAAGACAGCTAATCTCTCAACTTCTTCGCGCAATTGGGGTACAGCATTATCCTCATTTATACTGAAATTAAATTATTATTCTACTTTACTTTAAAAAATCTTAATTAAAAGTTTTAAGAAAATAAAAATATTTTTCCTTTTTGAACCTTTCAACCGTATTTAAATATTGTTTTATAACATTACCAATCAAACAACAACAGCTTTCTCTTAACCAATTCAAACAAATTTAAAAAAAAAAAATTAAATGCTCATCATTTCTCATGTTATTAAAACTTATTGTCAATGTTCATATACGTTTTAAAGTCTTATTCTTGGTATGCTTACACTTCACTACACTACCTCTTCGATCTTCTTGTACCATACATGTTGATGTTTCTGCTGAGAGTCTTCTGCCATCCTGTCGACGACGCCAAATGTGGGATCTTTCGTGGCAGATAATAACTATTTACGTTGACATGGTTTTATTCAAATCGTAATAGAGAGTAAGTCCCTTAGCGTAATATGGTACAATTGTTCAGGTTCAAAAATGCAACCACTTCTGTTATGTAATATAATTCGCTCTACTTTTACATGTGAATCTTTTCTGCTGACAAAATATACGTGTTTATACCTGTGTGCGTTTGCCGCAAAGTTTCAACTCCAAAATTTCACTTAACCCACATGTTTAAAACCCGGAAAAATAATTAAAATGATTAATATAATTTAATATAAAAATTCATTTTTTAATTTAACCAATTACAAAAATCTACGTTTGCATTAAAAACTTTCTCTAAATATACAAATGCAAAAAATAAAAATGTAATTATTTCACAAATATGCTTCCGTTAGAATTCTTGAATTATCGTCTGCAGGTCTTTTATTTCTTAATATACTACATGGTAACTAATTAAAACAACACAAATGACCCCTAATCATTTGTTTACACGTGAATTCATTCTGTGAATCTTATCATAGAAAAATCTAATCAGTCATAAAAGCATTATTGGCTTAACAAATAGTACAATTTTACACACAAAAAAATTGACGTGCAAATAACTATTTCACATATGCCTCACTTTGTGACTCCTTCAAGACGAGACAAAAAATGGCTACATCCTAAACAGTTTGAATATCATAGTCTATTTCATATATTCAAACATTTATCAACAGTGTAATATAAATATATCGATAACACTGAACGTAATTCAGGAATATCTGTTTAAGTTGATCGTATTTTGATACAAAATTGCAAAACACAAAACTATAAATGCTATAAACATGATAAAATTGTCAAAATATATTAATCATTGATAACTCGATCGTCTATCTAAATTGATAATAATGTTCGAACCGCAGACATCACTGTGTACACTAATGGAACTGTAATGATATGAATATCAAAACAGATGGGTCTAGATGGGGAAAAGGGGGTTTTATTTGTACAAGATGTCAATGCAGAAAAATAACATAAACATTTTAAAGTAGAGTTTCAAACTATATTAGAGTGTACGCATGAATATGTCTCCCTGTTTACTTCAATGGTTGAATGTCTTTAAGATAAAGGTTATTCTATTATTTTGGCATGTATTTACACTATCAATAATCCTTGCACATGAGGTCAAGTTCAGATGAATGCTGTAAGACTGATTATAATGATATACATCAATTATAATTAGCGGTTGCGTATAGTATCGAATAAAGTTAAAACTAAATGTTGATCAATAAACTATGAACATGACATCAAGATAAAATGAAATCTGTCAGACGGACAGCATTCCATAAACCAAAAATAATGTATTATTTGCTTAAATGGTTTGATAGAATCAGAGAAACCGACCAATCCCTCAAAAAAACATTAGGTTTACTAACGAGCCATGAAAATGAAACCTGCCATGCAGTCCAACATGTACTCTATTCAATCATTGCATACATCATATATAGTAAACATCTTGCTACAAATATATGGGAAACAGACTTGACCATGAAACTTCAACCATTTAACATAAGTCACTTATCCATTAAGTGAGGTTGAGGAAAGATGATACCTGAATGATGTCGACCTTTCAAGAATCCCAAATACCAAATGAGATTTACATTACTCATAGTACAGAGGAAATTTGTGTAAAAAATAATCTATACAGCTTTTAAGAAATCGCCGAACCATGACAATGAGGCCATATAACAATAATTGACACATAACAGAGAGAAACTTCAAAATATAATTGAAGCCATGTATATAGTATTCAGGTCCTTCTTCTTCTGAAATATAAATCTTCATATACGTATTACAAGTTTACACAGTCGCCGATGCCGGATAAGCCTTTATACGTCTAGCATTCTGCGACGTTCGTCACAGGCAAGACAAACACAGACGTGATGTTCATTACCACGAATACAATATACAATGATTAAAACACAGTGGTATAACATAAAGCATTAACGGTCGTCCCATTGTCTATATCACTCTGCTCAGCTCTAAATAAAAAATGCATATCACGGAGTTATGACGTCAACTACGTTGACCCAGCCTCAACAACTTTGACACGATATTATCCAGTCATCTTCTGCAGGTTTGCTGGCGAAACAAAGAAAACACTTTCCAAAAGACACAAATAAAGCCCGACACAGGGATGGGGTCGATTAATTTAAAATGTAATCGATCAAATTACAATTACTTTGCTAAGAAAATTTAATCGATTACATTACAATTACACCTTATTTCAAATGTAATCGATTAAATTACAATTACTTTGCTAATAAAATGTAATCGATTACATTGCAATTACACCTTATTTCAAATGTAATCGATTAAATTACAATTACTTTGCTAATAAAATGTAATCGATTACATTACAATAACACCTTATTTCAAATGTAATCGATTACATTAGATTACTTTTCTTTAAGGTAATCATGATTACTTTAGATAACTTACGATTACATTGTATATTGCAATATTAACGAATTGCTTATCCTTAGAAAAAGCTTATTTTTGTGATATGTTTAAAGCCCTTTCGGGAAATTAACTGTTTCAACAGCATGACAAATATTAAGACTAAAATTAAATAAAAAATAGTTGAATGTTATTTTCTTTAAATCGGGCTGATACTTATGCTTTTAACAGTTTCGTTTTTTCTTCTTTGTTGGGAGTTACCTTAAACATTTTGGCAATAAATAAAACTTGGCAACAATTTAATCTATACAAACATTAAATCAATCAAACCTTTGGCAAGTTATTAGAATGTCAACTTTAATCAATATCAAATTTAAGGTTCATGTGGACCCTATGGCTAAAATGGCCGTATTTTCACCTCAAAATTTACTCTGAGTACAGACAAACCTGCGCATCTGTAAAAAATTTCAGGCATAGCATGCCCTAGATAAAATAATTTCAAATATGTTTTATGTTTTAGAAAAATAAAAACTTACCAGGATTTTGCCGTGCACTTTTTTTCATTCCTCCAGAAGGTGCCAAAATAAACTAAGTTGGGAAACAGGTTTGAGAACTTCCCCACAGGTAATAATTGAAGTGAGCAGTATTGATTGAGATTGACATTAGATGGACAATAGATACATGCCAATAATTGGTTATTTAAACTGTGTACCTGAGTGGACCATATCAAGGTAAACTCAACTGTTTGTTAATTTTATCATCTTCTGCAGGGACGAAAAAAAAGTGTACGGCAAAATCCAGTTAAGTTATGAATTTTCTAAATCATACAATGCATTTGAATTTTATTTATCTAGGGCATGCTATGCCTTAAAACGTTTTCAGATGCACAGGTTTGCCTGTACTCATAGTAAATTTTGAGGTGAAAATACGGCCATTTTAGCCATTTTTTCAATGATGTTGATGCAGGATTCTCCAATTCTTTCTAATAGCAGGGGATGTAAAACTCAAGTCATATACTTTGTTGTATTCTTTATTTATATATTTACACATAATTAAATTCATTTCACTACATCATAAGGTGATTTGTGAATACTACAGAGTTTTAACATTTCGTATTTAAATAATATCAATATACATATTGTATATAGTATTAACCTACTCTTATATATAAGCCTGGAAATTATTTCATAATGAGACATCATATATGTAACCACTATTAATAAGCTATATTCAGCCATTATAGGGATCAATATTTATGATTCAGAGTGAGTTAAAGTCACATTTAACATGTTTCTGTTTATTGTTAGTACAAAACGTTCTGAAAAATTTCATTTTCACAACACCACAAACAGTAAGTGAAATTGACAAAACAGTACATACACAATATCTTTCATTATCCCTTAAGCTAACCTGTAAGCCCCTCAAAAAGAAAGAGTTGATTACTTAATGAAGGTACAATTTCTAACCAATACTAAAGAAATGCATCTAATTTTGAGTAGAAATTTACATTTCATCACATTTTGTAAATAAACAGACAACTGTCATAGCAATTGCATAAGAAGTGGAACTGTTCTTCTTTATACAAAAGAATAAGCTATTTTATTTCAGTAGAAACATGCTACAACATAATAAAAAGTTATCAGGTATTACAGCGTGCCTTTTTAAGTTAAGACACAACATGCTTACAATGAATCAAGAGGCAAATAGCATTTGCGGACCCAAGACTTTCAAAAAGGAGATGGGACTCGAGTCACTCTGAAAAAATAAAGAGGGATCAGCAATCAAAAATCAGGAAAAATGCACTACAAACACAAAATTGTTTGGCTAAAAGGGTCTTTCTTGAGTTTCCCCTCCCAAAAAATATTAAGACAACAATATATCTATAAATACACACACATCAATATGCACATTAGGTGTATAAAAATAATAATAAATCAAACCGAATTATACAAAATTTAACAAGATATAATAGCAATAACTAAATCTCAATAAATTCAACAAACAATTGCATAACATAATTTTATACATAACTAGTACATGTTTCGTATCACATCTACCAAAATACCAAACAGAACAGCACTATCTAAAACAGAAGAGTAAATAATGGCAGTACAATATAATGATTTTTCTATGATCACTAAAATAAAAAAATATCACACAGGTAATGGTTAAAAAAATTAAACCTGTTGTGTCAGTAATTTCTTGACGTTTTATAACAAGTTGACTTTATAGACAAACAAAATTACTAGACTTGGAGTCAGTTACATTTTTGGACATCAATGACAACTAAATAAAATAAGAATAAATGCTTGTTAGCAGTTATCCATCAATTACAGAATATAAAATAAGAAGCAGTGGTTTGACTGCCAATAATGAAAATATTCCCCACACAGTCAAACAAGCAAGAAAAGGAACAACTATATCAATGTTGAGCAAGGACCTTACAGAAAGTCATTCTGTAAAAAGCCCCAGAGACAACTTTGAACAGCAAAAATCAGTAAAAACACAAATAAAATCAGATTAATAGGAAGACAACATCAAATCAAAATGTAATGCATTCTGGGTAATATTTTCAAATGCATAGACTGAACCATTGTAATTGGTTTACATTGTCCTAAATAGTAGATGTCCAACCAATATATATGAAAGTTATTTTCATTTTCCTGTTCTAAGAATCAAATTACCCACAGCCTTAACAAATTTTGAAATCGTTCATTAGATGAATTTATAGGAACCTACTAAATACCGAAACCGTAAAATAGATGAGTGTACTAGGCAATCCAATGCAAAATGCTTTACTTACTTCTTACCTATCAAATGCATCTACATATGAGCTGCGTCGGGTAGAAATCGACCTTATGCAAACAAAAATCAATACCTCTGTTAACCTATTTTGGGTTAAAATAATTTCTACTGAAAGTCTGTAATTGTTCCAAAGTAGGTTTTCATAAGAAGATAACCCTTTTAAACATACAAAAATGTCGCTTTTATATCTTAGTTATTCCAAAATCGATCAAAGTTTTAGATGTGTATATGTGTACATGCACTTGCATAAGGTCGATTTCTATCCGACGCAGCTCATATGTTTAGCAGATAATTTTTTAACTTTATAAGGTTTCAAGTTGTAAAGGAAAAAAAATTATACATTAAAATCTCAATAATATAAAGAAACATAAAAATTGGATTGACATAGATCACATTCATGACATTAGGGCTGTACCGTTAACAAGTGTGTGAGAGGATAGGAAAGGACTTCTAAATATCCCTACAACTAAGAACCATTTTTTTAGATAATTTGGCATAATGGTAATAGATGCATACTGAAAAAAAGACCCATGACCCACAATCAAAAATTAAACTTCCCTACCTACCCTCCCACATATACATTTAAATGGAATAGCCCTTACTGTGCATGTGAAAATGTCAATGTAACATTCAGACTGACTGACTAACTCATCAGATAGCACCTACCATACATTAATAAGATTTATTCATTTTTTTTTAATTAAATTTAATAATAAAAAGAATAAATTGGCATAAAGATGTCTTTCAATGCAACAGCTCCTATAGGTTTCAGTTATTAGTTGTTATCATTTTACAACAAATATCCAGCCCAATTGTTTAACTCGTTTATACAAAATACAAAATCATAGAAAAAACAAGAAACAAAATTCTATACCACGGTTTACCTATCCCATATCTCGAACAGATAAGTTGAAAATATGAACTTTTGTACAAATCTCATCACTTTTAAGTTTATAGATTAAAATGCATGAATCTTTACAAAAACCCCACTGTCATATAATGTTTTTTTTGTCAAATCATAAACATTAATATATGATATGTTGAACTCCTTCCCTTTAATCGAACAAACTACTAACATTACTGATTTACATATACCATGACGTATACAGCATATACATGAACATACATAAATATCTTTTCAATGTAGTTAAATTTCTCCACCATAAGATGAAATCATATGAAAATAAGTATACATTTTCAATATTACAGCGATATACAAAATTATAAGACACTAAATTAACTTGATGACCATTCACAAATTATTTTTTTTGGTATTTCTTAAGATTGGCACTAACCAAATGTTGGAAATCAGAAAATATATAATCTAATAAATTCCTTGCCCAAACCTATGACCAATCAGTTGGAATTAGATGTTGGATTTAGGGGAAAATAATTTGCCAGTGCAATTTGCCTATTCATTTTCAGGTCTTTGTTTTAATCATATCACAAATTTCTTTATCACAACATATGAATGAGCATGAAGTTCAGCATGAATTGCCCCATTATGAAGATACAAATTTCCATGTGATGAAAATAAGCTCCCCGATATGATATCAAGATTTATAGTCTATGTTTTACATGTTATTGGTTTCATTTTCAATTTCTTGTAGGATTTCATTTTCTAGTTCATCATCTAAGATTTCTCCTTCTTGGCCCACCATTTCATATTCTTTCAATTCAGCCTGTAGTTCATTTTCCCATTCATTGTCATCTAAACAAAATAAATTTATCACACAATGTATTACTGTAAACTCAGAAATTATTGCATTTAGGTGAAATAAACTCATCATAGATACCAGGATTGAAATTTTGTTATTACGCCAGACGCGCAATTTGTCTACAACAGACTCATCGGTGACGCTTGAATCAAAATTCAAAAAGATCAAATAAAGTAAGAAATTGATAACAATAAAGAGCATTTAGGACAAAAAGTTCTAAAAATGCAACAGCATCAGGTTGTTAATAAAAAATTACCTTCAAAATTTCATTAGTGATTTCACAATTATTTTGCAGTCATATACTCTTTATCAGTTTTACAAGTAATAATGTCAGGGGATTGTAGCTCAGTGGGTAGATGTTGGTTCAAATCTTTAATATTTGTTTTCAAAATTTGTTCTCTTATGAATAAAGCCATCATTTTTTTTCAATTGTTTCATTTTTTCATGTTTGGACTCTTAATAGCTGACCATACATTATTGCTCTTTCTCATTGTTGAAGACCATACAATGTCCTATAATTGCTGATATTAACTTCATTAACCTCTGGTGAATAATTGTAAATCATGGGCACATTTTCAATTAAACTTTTACAAAAAAGGCAAACTAATTAATTTTGAAGTGGCTTTCACAGTAACTATTGGTACTCAATCTTAATATGTTTACACATATTAGATAATACATATGATACAGTCAGAGGTAAATACTAATATAAGTTACTTTTTTTTACTGGTTCAGGTAAACAATTTCTTTATGTAGAGTTGTCTACCTTTGTCATTCAGACTGTTTTACTTATAGAGGTAAGAAAGATATACTTTCTTCTCATCTTAAATTTCTCTTTACAACATTTGAATCAGACAAAATTACTTTAACATTAGACTCCTAGCCATAATCTGGTAATCTATTTTTAGTATGTCATCTTTTTCCAAAAAATATTTGATTAAATGTAATGATTATATGAACTTTTTAATTTTGGACCAAATGCCTACACTTTGAAAGAGAATAGTCAAAATAAAATAAAAGTAAACTTCTAAGTCATTTGGTCTCTGGAGAGAGTTGTCTCATTGACAATTATACTACATCTTCTTATTTTCATAGATATAAGGAATGCAGTCTCTTTTTGCATGTTTCACAGACCAGGTCATAAAATTTCAAATTGGTTTTTTTTTGTCAAGTGTAAATCTTTTCTTACTACTAGTTCGAGGACCAATATTCAAACATTTTTCTTAAGTCTAAACAAAGTTTTGAAAAATTGTACTAGTCGGAATAAAATTTACCAAGTCTGGGGCATCGGACAAATGGCAAATGGTGCAGACTGGTAAATAACCCTCATTTTCTTAATTTTAAGGCAGATGTGTATTACCTCCCTTTTTGTCATCTTCTACATGGAGTTGTTGCATTTCTTTTTTCAAATCTTCATCATTGAGAGCATCAGCTTGGAATGTATCACTAACAAACTCATTCTCTGCGGGACTGCAAGGAATGTCATCTTCTACTTTAGATTTCTGTTGGATTGCCTGTGGAGGTGTTGATTCTGTTACAAAAAAAAGAAGAGATAAAATTAAGACTGGAAATGGGGAATGTGTCAAAGAGACAACAACCGGACCATAGAACACAATGTTGATTGTCACTTATGTCAACATCATAGAAGATGACCATGAGTCATATTTTCCTTTATCAATACATTAGCAATCATTGACTCACTACTACAAAACAACATATATACAAAAAAAATCAATATACTGTAAACCTACTAATTTTGCAAGAAGACAACATAACATGATTTTAAATCGTATATATACATGAAACTTGTATCTTTCCATACATATCAAGAAATTAAAAAGATCATGAAAATAAATTGCAATGAAAATGACTACCAAAAATTTAGTGCTAAATAAAATATACATGAAAATGAGTTGGTTTTCTATATTCATGATCTAGTGTTACAGCAAAGCAAAAAGTGAAGTTCACTGTACACCTATTATACAAACTTTCAAATTGTAATGGCTTTTAACTTGTAAAAGAAGATCCTCTGGAATGCCACACAAACTTGACATATATGTCATCACTATGTAACATCTATAAGTTGCAAGTACAATTTTGATGATAATATTTCAGTCCAATATCAAAACGTGTTTACATGTTTGATATTTACCTGAATTTTGTCTCTGATTAATCGAAGATCTGCTCCTAATAACCTTTTGACGTCAAACACAATCACTTTTTAATTGTGATGTCAATTTTTTTAAATTGTTATGTAATTACAGGAACTTGTATGAATTAATGTAATGTAATACATGTGTAAATATATATCTATTGCTTCTGTCAGTACATGTAGCTAAACTGGAATAAAAAGCAAACTAAAACATGGGATCATGGATTTTAAAGCAAAGGAAACTGTGATATAAATTACAATCAAATGATATAAATTGTTGGAGTACAGTTAGTCATACCTTTTTCTTGGTTTTCGTCTGAAGACTTAAATGACCCTGTACTGTTAGACCTACTTCCCATAGAACCTGTAAAATAAACATGATATTCTTGTTTTTGTTTTACTACCCCTGAATAGTTGCATCTTCAGCAATTTACAAACCTAAAAGTTTTAGAAAGCCTTGACCCGCCACCTACAATCCAAAATGTTTGTAACCAACAGATTCCAATTTTTATATAGAATTCATCTGACATTTATAAAAACTTTTTGGATCATGGATGGAATAGATATTATGCCAAAAAACAATCAAAATTATGAAAATACTTACTAAAATTGACGTTAAATACAAATAATGTTTATTTTTTGGGTCATAGCTCTATAAATTTGAAGATGAAGAGAAGGTGCCAAACAAATGTATGTTTTGTCTAAATAGTATTCACAAGTTTATCTATGTAAAAGGTATAGTCAGATTAAAAAAAAACATCAAAATCTTAGGGCCAATTCTACACCTTTGTGAACATCATCATCTAACCCAGGATAATATATATAATTTTATTTATCATGTTTATAGTGCAACCCGATATAAAATGTATAAAGTCAATCAGTCAGCCTTCAAAGGCTCACAAAGCACTGTCAGTTAATATCTATAATAAGGGCTAATATTAATAATATGAAATTTATACTTTTAATAGATGGTGATATTTTCCACAACTTAATCCTTATTGAAAATAAATCCCTCTAGTACAGTCAGCATCTTCTTTCAATAAATACCTGTTTCTTGTGCAAGTGATGTCAGTTGTGTAGATTGTTTGATAAGTGAAACTCTGTAAAAGTAATTCCTCCAGAAAATGTCTTCTTTCACTCTGAAATAAAGTAAAATTTACCTTTGTGCTAACGGCGTAAAGCAACCAACAATCAATCAATCCTTTAAACATACTTTGAAGCAATTGATTACAGATAGTCATGTTAGTTGTAAAATTTGCCTTATCTACAAGGTCAATACATTAATTACCTGTCACCCACAATTATGTTTGAAAATTAACAAAAGAAAATCTAGGAATATTAAAGTCGGCGCCATCACTTGTCCAAATATTGGAGTGACAAATTGTCTTTAGAAAGTGAACAAGGTGAAATAAATGTGTTCTTAATTGAATACAACTGAAAACAAGAGGCTCTCAAGAGCCTGAATCGCTCACCTTAATTCTTTTGGTTAAATCTCTCATCAATGATTATTTTGGCTTTTCAATTTATTTAAATGTTTTTTGGATCGTCCTATTTTCTTCAAAAGCCAAAAAAAAATAATCATTTTCTCCTATGTTCTATTTTAGCCATAGGAGCTATGTTTCTTGACATACAAGGAAATAAAATATAAAATTTATACTAGATACTCTGAAACTCATTTAGCCTAAGTTTGGCTGAAATTGATACAGCAGTTTCAAAGGAGAAGATTTTTTAAAGTAAGTCAACATGATGAACAAATTGTGAAAAAAGTCTTTAAAGGGCAATAACTCCTTAAGGGGTCAATTGACAATTTTGGTCAAATTGACTTAATTGAAGATCTTACTTTGCTGAACATTATTGCTGTTTACAGTTTATTTCTATCTATAATTATATTCAAGATTATAAACAAAAACAGCAAAATTTCCTTAAAATTATCAATTCAGGGGCAGCAACCCAACAACAGGTTGTCTGATTCATCTGGAAATTTCAGGGCAGATAGATCTTGACCTGATAAACAATATTACCCAACGTCAGATTTGCTCTAGATGCTTTGGTTTTTGAGTTATAAGCCAAAAACTGCATTTGACCCCTATGTTCTATTTTTAGCAATGGCGACCATGTTTGTTGATAGATCATAACTTCAGATACAATTTACAAACTAAATACCCTAAGGAACATTCAGTTAAAGTTTGGAAGTATTTGGCCCAGTAGTTTCAGAGGAGAAGATTTTTGTAAAAGATTACTAAGATTTACGAAAAATGGTTAAAAATTGACTATAAAGGGCAATAACTCCTAAAGGGGTCAACTGACCATTTCCATCATTTTGACTTATTTGTAAATCTTACTTTGCTGAACATTATTGCTGTTTACAGTTTATCTCTATCTATAATAATATTCAAGATAATAACCAAAAACAGCAAAATTTCTTTAAAATTACCAATTCAGGGGCAGTAACCCAACAACAGGTTGTCTGATTCACCTGAAAATTTCAGGGCAGATAGATCTTGACCTGATAAACAATATTATCCCATGTCAGATTTGCTCTAAATGCTTTGGTTTTTGAGTTATAAGCCAAAAACTGCATTTGACCCTTTTTAACAATGGCGACCATGTTTGTTGATAGATCACAACTTCGGATACAATTTTCAAACTAGATACCCTAAGGAACATTCAGTTAAAGTTTGGAAGTATTTGGCCCAGTAGTTTCAGAGGAGAAGATTTTTGTAAAAGATTACTAAGATTTACGAAAAATGGTTAAAAAATGACTATAAAGGGCAATAACTCCTAAAGGGATCACCTGACCATTTCCGTCATGTTGACTTATTTGTAAATCTTACTTTGCTGAACATTATTCCTGTTTACAGTTTATCTCTATCTATAATAATATTCAAGATAATAACCAAAAACAGCAAAATTTCCTTAAAATTACCAATTCAGGGGCAGCAACCCAACAACAGGTTGTCTGATTCATCTGAAAATTTCAGGGCAGATAGATCTTGACCTGATAAACAATATTACCCCATGTCAGATTTGCTCTAAATGCTTTGGTTTTTGAGTTATAAGCCAAAAACTGCATTTGACCCCTATGTTCTATTTTTAGCAATGGCGACCATGTTTGTTGATAGATCATAACTTTGGATACAATTTATAAACTAGTTACCCTAAGGAACATTCTATTAAAGTTTGGAAGTATTTGGCCCAGTAGTTTCAGAGGAGAAGATTTTTGTAAAAGATTACTAAGATTTACGAAAAATGGTTAAAAATTGACTATAAAGGGCAATAACTCCTAAAGGGGTCAACTGACCATTTCCGTCATGTTGACTTATTTGTAAATCTTACTTTGCTGAACATTATTCCTGTTTACAGTTTATCTCTATCTATAATAATATTCAAGATAATAACCAAAAACAGCAAAATTTCCTTAAAATTACCAATTCAGGGGCAGCAACCCAACAACGGGTTGTCTGATTCATCTGAAAATTTCAGGGCAGATAGATCTTGACCTGATAAACAATATTACCCCATGTCAGATTTGCTCTAAATGCTTTGGTTTTTGAGTTATAAGCCAAAAACTGCATTTGACCCCTATGTTCTATTTTTAGCAACGGCGACCATGTTTGTTGATAGATCAAAACTTCGGATACAATTTATAAATTAGATACCCTAAGGAACATTCAGTTAAAGTTTGAAAGTATTTGGCCCAGTAGTTTCAGAGGAGAAGATTCTTGAAATAGTTTACGACGACAGACGACGGACGACGGACGACGACGGACGCCAAGTGATGGCATAAGCTCACTTGTCCCTTCCGGACAGGTGAGCTAAAAAGAGTTAAAAGTCTTAGAAATAAAGATCTAAAATAAAGTAGGAAGAAAACCTTACATTAATCACTGAAGCATAAAAACAGCCAAGGTCAGGTTGATTACTTTTAGATACATGTAATCAATCTCAATACAAGATGAAAACAAAAAGGTTCAGCATTCTCAACTTTTCTATGGAGTTTTAACCCTGAGAAGGTTGTTTAAAAGCTAAGGAAGGATGCAAATCAGGCTTCAAAAGAACAAAGTTCCAGAAAATGTTTTTTTAATATATTTGTTTTTTCGTTCATTTTCCTAAAATAAATAAGGCCGTTAGTTTTCTCGTTTGAATTGTTTTACATTGTCATTTAGGGGCCTTTTATAGCTGACTATGCGGTATGGGCTTTGCTCATTGTTGATGGCCGTTCAGTGACCTATTGTTGTTAATTTCTGTGTCATTTTGGCTTCTTGTGGAGAGTTGTCTAATTGGCAGTCATACCACATCTTCTTTTTTATATATTTGAAAGTAATAAAATTACAGAACTTACTGTTTTGGTACAAGATCAAATCTCATTTTCTGTAAATTAGAATCTTCTTGAAGGGTTGCCATGGCAACAGGGTATGATGCTTCAAATTCAAACTGGAACTGAACACCAGCAGGAGGATTTCTGACAAAATTTCTCTTGTCCTGAAAAATTAAAAGAAATCCTCTGTTCTCTAAGTGGAATTAATGTGTACCAATAGTTTGGACAAAAGTCTTATCCTTAATAACATGAATAAAGACTGAAGAGATATTTGCAAATTTGCTATTTCGTGTGTCTTCAAATTTGAAAAGATTCATTAACCAATTTTAACAGTAACAAGTTGACACTATTGCCCTCTTTTTTGTTAGGGTTCAATTTGTATTTCTTAATCAATGCTTTTTTTTAGTGTTTTATGGCCGGCATGGACTGATTTTTTTTCTTCTTTTGGCCATATGTATGGTGATTTCATCTGATTTTCCTTGGACGTTTTTCTTCTTTTGGCCATATGCATGGTGATTTCATCTGATTTTCCTTGATGTTTTTCTTCTTTTGGTCATATGCATGGTGATTTCATCTGATTTTCCTTGACGTTTTTCTTTTTTGGCCATATGCATGGTGATTTCATCTGATTTTCCTTGACGTTTTTCTTCTTTTGGCCATATGCATGGTGATATCATCTGATTTTCCTTGACGTTTTTCTTCTTTTGGCCATATGCATGGTGATTTCATCTGATTTTCCATGACGTTTTTCTTCTTTTGGCCATATGCATGGTGATTTCATCTGATTTTCCTTGACGTTTTTCTTCTTTTGGCCATATGCATGGTGATTTCATCTGATTTTCCTTGACGTTTTTCTTCTTTTGGCCATATGCATGGTGATTTCATCTGATTTTCCTTGACGTTTTTCTTCTTTTGGCCATATGCATGGTGATTTCATCTGATTTTCCTTGACGTTTTTCTTCTTTTGGCCATATGCATGGTGATTTCGTCTGATTTTCCTTGACGTTTTTCTGCTGATTTCTCCCTTGGTATCTTCTACACTTTATTCATAAAGGTCAATATACATATTTATTGTCAGTAAATTCAGATATTATTGCCATAGTCTAGTAAAAGCGAAAATGTAACAGAATGAGGTTTGCAATAATAAAAACAAATTTCTTTCACAAAACTTTTCCAATCACATTATGTCTTGTATTTTTACCAGTACTCAGTGATTTGCAATAACAAATGCATGCATTAGTTTCAGAATTTACAGTACTATTAAAATGCTGGAATGACAATGTACTTCAGATATATATATCTCTTTTAGATGACATCTACATTTTTTGTACATGTATGCAACTAAACAGGTCCAGAGGTGCACTCTGTCTCATGGTGTGAATTTAAAATTCTGCTGTTAAAATTCAAACCAAACCCTCTTTTAGCAGATTGAGTCCCTATGTTGCCAGACTATAGAAAGACATAAAAGGAAAGAACAATGTACAAAAAGGAGAAAACATACTGTTGACAAGGCCATAATCTGTGATTTCATTGTCTCTTCTTCATTATAACCAACCCATGGTGGTACTGCTGCTTCTGATCTCTTGGCTTTCTCTTTCTTTTCTGTTACAAATTTGTTTTGCTCCTTTGCAAAATCTCCCATTATAGTCTGAAAAAAGTTATCTACATGCATATTAAAGGAATTATATGTTTTATTTAGTGCAGTCTTCTGTCATGTTTGTAAAAATAACATTTTTCTTTAAAAGTTAGTTTGGGGTCTACTAGATGTACATGAATAAAGCAAAAGTCGTTAATCGTTTATGAGATATGGCGCGACATGTGAACCCCCCCCCCTTTTTTTTTTACAAAAAACTCAATAACTCTAAAATAAAATTGTGAATCATCACCAAAAAGTATACAGATCTTTGGATTAATATAATTAAGAAGTGTGTGAAGTTTAAAGCAATAATCAGTAATCGCTTTTGAGGTACAGCGCGACATGTGAAAAATACACACCCCTGTTTTAGATATAAAGTCCCCTAACTCAAAAAGTTTAAATCCTATTTACACCAAAAAGTATACAGATCGTTTGACCATCATAAGAAACAACTTTGTTAAGTTTAATGAAATTTGGATAAGCGGTTTTAAAGTTACGGTGCGACATGTTTACGCCGGACAGACGGACAGACAGACAGAAGGATGGATGCCAGACATTTGTATGCAATAATACGTCCCGTCAAAATTTTGACATGCGTATACAAAAATCAAATTCACATCTTTTGAGGTCTAATGGTTGTAAAACTGACATCTGTTCATTTATACATGATGACATTTCACATTATTCACACCTAAGATTTCAAAGTGGTACATTATTCATGTATTTAATTTGCTTCTTGTCTGCCAATAGATATAAGGAGATGTGGTATGAGTGCCAATGAGACAACTCTGCATCCAAGTCACAATTTGTAAAAGGAAACAATTATATATGTAGGTCAAAGTAAGGTTTGCAACACCGACACACAGTATTCAGGTATGTAAGCTGTCAAATTAACACTATTTCATAGAGAAAAGGGATAAATAACTTTGACAAGTAAAATATCTGATGCATTTTAAATGCATTGAAATAAAAGGACTGTGGTTTTAAATATAAATGTATCTGCAAAAACTTTTACATTGTATAATTTCAAATCAGCAAATTGAGCAATATCTGAATGTGATACTGTAGAAACATTAATTTTCGTGGGGTTTTTAATTTCATGGATATATTCTTTCCATGAAATAAACAAATTAAATCCTCCTCGCAAAATTTCTGTTTTTACAGTATATTTCACCTCGATTTATAAAACTTATCAAATACCATATAGCTTGAAATGGTGATTTATTCCATCCTTACCCCTCATCATGCTCATTCTATGGTGTAGCTAAAGTGGCCATCTTAATAAACAGCAGTCAACAACAGCCAAGAGCACTGATTTAAAGGCTCCTGAATTGTATGATACAAACCTTATCTTCCACTGACTTGCCAATAAGTTTGGCTTTATCTGCCAGTTTTGTATGATACAAACCTTATCTTCCACTGACTTGCCAATAAGTTTGGCTTTATCTGCCACAGTTTTGCAAGATACAAACCTTCCCTTCCCTAGATTTTCCATCAAACATGATGGAATTTTGTGATGGAACAAATGCCATCAAATTCCATCATCTTGATGGAGTATTGGAACAGCTTTCCATCAACTTTCCACCAATGCTGGAAAATGGTTAATGGAAATTTTTAGATGGAATTTGTGTTCATGATGGTGGAAAACTGATGGCATAATTTCCATCTGATGGATAATTGATGGTATTTTTGCCATCTGATGGATAATTGATGGAACATTTTAACTGATGGAATATTTTCCATTACAATTGTCAAATGCATGGAAACTTGATGGAGAATTGACCATCAGATGGAATTTGAAAATCTTTCCATATATGGCATTTTCTGTGATGTCATAAACAGTGTCCTCCCCAGGATTTTGGGATAGCACCAGGGTAACGTGTGTCGAAATGATTTGTACAATATGTTGTGTCGCGTTGCATCGCTTATTTTTTCTTCTTGTTAGTTTTTGTGCCATTACCTTTTTGTCTTTTGTTTTGTTTACTGTGTTATGTAGACTTTGGGTAAAAAAAAATACTGGTAAAAAAAAAGTAAATCAAACAGTTTGTATACTTTAATATCTTTTAAGAATAAATAACAGAAAGCACCTTTAGTCTTTAAACTAGTCACTTTTTATACTTTGATCAAGCCAATTTTGTCCTGATACTTGTATAGTTACACTACACATTCCTCATTTTTGTTAGATTACACCATAACAATTAACTTTAAACAAGATTAAATTTTAATGTAGAACCTTTAGTAAATTAAATACTATTTTCCATAGCTTTAGACATTATTCTTTTAGACATCAATAAAATTATTATTAAAATCATAATTGTGTTATTTCATGATAGACATGAAAAGTATACTTATATTATCTATGTGGACACTGTGAAAGGATGTCATGTCTAGCTGAATTCCAATCATAGTAAATTTATTTCGTAAAAGTTAATCATTAACCTTCTTTAATACTACTCAACTACATATCAAATAGATGATTTCAACAACCTTGTTTAAATATACAGCCCTAGCTCAGTCAGTGGAAGTAGAAATGGGTATACTACCTATTTAATATAATATGTCTGTGCTTTAATTTGCAATATATTTTTGTTGGTATATTCAAATTCATATTTTGCATTCAATTTGTACTTTATTTCTATTTTAAATGATGGATAATATTTTAGGAGCACATTTTTGTAATAAGCTAAATCGGGGGAAGTAACTCACGTTTTAAAAATACGCAAATCATTTATGACCAAAGGCTGGAGTAATAGAGTTTATTAACAAATGTCTGCTTGTCCCACAAAAGTCTCATAAGTCTGTGATCATTAAGTTATGATCTCTTAATTAATTAAAACACAAGAATCATGTACATGGATTAAATCCAATCATCACTTAGGTAAACCTCAAAAGGTAAATCGATCACGTGGTGTAAACAATCTTCGTTGTCAGAACTGGATTGAACTGGTTTGAACTGGTCAATTTTCATCTAAAATTTTATACCCAACGGGTTTACCGTTATGATTTTTTTTACCGAAAATTTTAGCACCACGGTGAAAAATTATACATCGCGGCAAGGACGATACCACCACGGTAGAAAATTATACATCGCGGGCCCGTGGTCCTTTAAGGGCCTGGGGAGAACACTGATAAAACAATATTTGTTCTCTGTCGTCTATAGGTAGTCCAGTTACATGTGTGTATCTTTTAGTTCAGTGTCCCATTGGAATCTCTGTCCTTAAAGTTGAATTAGTTGATGGCAAATTCTGCAAAATAAAAGTAAAAGAATCTAGCATATTATAAACATGATAAATTAGAATAAGTTAACATTGTAAAGACATAAAGTAAGGTTATTAGTTACTTGTCATTTGTGGATATATAAATGTATAATTGTCAGTCATACCACAGATCTCTAATTGTATAGCAAAGTTATTTTATTGGAATTAAGTACTAAATAATTTTATAAAACAAATAATGTTTTAAAATGATACAAAATATGATTCCTGTCGTACACAATTTTATGATATGTATATGCACATTTTTTGTGTCATTTGGTCTCTTGTTGATAGTTGTCTCACTGGCAATTATACCATGTATACCACATCTTCTTGATTAATAATTTTTATAAATCTATGGTCTATGTTTTTTTCTCTTGACTCTGAAAAGCTAATAAAACATTTTAAATGTCACTTAACTTTGAACTAAAAGAGCATGCACATATATATTCAAAATGGTGGAAATTCTAATACATTGTACTTACCAAAAGATTTAATCCAGAACATGTGTCCACACTAATCTTCCTAAATCCAAGAGACAATTATGTCATCAGAAGAATACATCTGCACTGTTCAATCCAAGTCAATAGAATTAATAAGAACTTTTTGATCTAAATCCATTGTAAAATTCATAATTTGTTAATGTCAGAAGACATCTTTGCTTCTTGTCTGCATGTTCATGAAAGTTCAAATTTGAATTTGTTGATTTGTTGAGGTTGTGTAGGGTCTTGTGACAATTTGATTCCTTTGAAATGTGCCCCTAATACATACTTTTAATTATCTAAATCTTGAATAATTGCTATAAATTATATAAAAAATATTTATTGTTTGTTTGTAGTTTATCTTTATGTCATAAGTTAGAGATATTGCAGAAGAATGCATAAAAACATGTGCTCTCCTCATTGGGCCTCAAACTCTGTGTTCATTTATGATGTCACATCCTGTACACAAAGGTTAAAGGAAAACAGATTGGCACCTGACACCTGTGATGGAAAAATTTTCTAAGTTTTTTTCCATCAAGAAAAATGACAGTCTAAATTCCATCCCTATTTCCATCAAAAAAAATGTTTAAGTCCAATTTCCATCAAAATTCTTTCATTTCCATCCTATTTACCATCAGATGGAATAAGTGCCATCATATTTTCCATCAGAGGGTAAAAATGCCATCAAATTTTCCATCAAAAGGTAAAAATGCCATCCAATTTTCCATCAGGGGTTAAAGATGCCATCAAATTTTCCATCAAAAGAATGCTGATGGAAAAAATATTCCTAATTTCCATCATCCTTTGATGGATTTTTTTGGTTTGGGATGGAATTCCATCAAGTACCATCCAATTTCCATCAATTGTCCATCAAGTGTTGATGGAAAATGAAGAAATTGATGGAAGATCTAGGGAAGGGTTATCTTCCACTGACTTGCCAGTAAGTTTGGCTTTATTTGCCACAGTTTTGTATGATACAAACCTTATCTTCCACTGACTTGCCAATAAGTTTGGCTTTATCTGCCACAGTTTTGTATGATACAAACCTTATCTTCCACTGACTTGCCAATAAGTTTGTGCTTTATCTGCCACAGTTGTGTATGATACAAACCTTATCTTCCACTGACTTGCCAATAAGTTTGGCTTTATCTGCCACAGTTTTGTATGATACAAACCTTATCTTCCACTGACTTGCCAATAAGTTTGGCTTTATCTGCCACAGTTGTGTATGATACAAACCTTATCTTCCACTGACTTGCCAATAAGTTTGGCTTTATCTGCCACAGTTTTGTATGATACAAACCTTATCTTCCACTGACTTGCCAATAAGTTTGGCTTTATCTGCCACAGTTTTGTATGATACAAACCTTATCTTTCACTGACTTGCCAATAAGTTTGGCCTTATCTGCCACAGTTTTGTATGATACAAACCTTATCTTCCACTGACTTGCCAATAAGTTTGGCTTTTATTATAATCTGCCACAGTTTTGTATGCTATAAACCTTATCTTCCGCTGACTTGCCAATAAGTTTGGCTTTATCTGCCACAGTTTTGTATGATACAAACCTTATCTTCCACTGACTTGCCAATAAGTTTGGCTTTATCTGCCACAGTTTTGTATGATACAAACCTTATCTTCCACTGACTTGCCAATAAGTTTGGCTTTTATTATAATCTGCCACAGTTTTGTATGCTATAAACCTTATCTTCCGCTGACTTGCCAATAAGTTTGGCTTTATCTGCCACAGTTTTGTATGATACAAACCTTATCTTCCACTGACTTGCCAATAAGTTTGGCTTTATCTGCCACAGTTTTGTATGATACAAACCTTATCTTCCACTGACTTGCTAATAAGCTTGGCTTTATCTGTCACAGTTTTGTATGATATATACCTTATCTTCCACTGACTTGCCAATAAGTTTGGCTTTATCTGCCACAGTTTTGCCTGCTTCTTTACTGAAACTGTACAGGTAACCTACAACAAAACATCAAGATAAAAATTTGGATACATGTACATTGTACATGTGTCACTAAAATTTTGAAGAATTACCAATTGCAATGTAGTGTAATGTGGTGTAGTCATGGATATAAAGGAGACATGCACAGTTAAAATGTATACACATTTATTATAAATACAAATGTAAGTACAGTGTAAAAGTAACAGACAATAAAAATATCTGGCAGATAGATTGTTTACTGCTCTTTGGTCAGGTTGTTGTATCTTTGACACATTCCTGGAAGTAGGACAAATTGCCCCACAGGCAAATCGCTTCACTTGTGTGCCTGTGGGGCGATTTGTCATGGAATCATACTAATTTTTTATATTTTAATTTTATGATAAACTTTTTTTAAACACAAATTGAAATCATATGATATACATGTATTTGAAGACTTGAAGTATTACTGTTACATGGTTACAATCATGACAATGGTTAAAAATGCCACTTTGAAAAGTTTTACCAAAGGTTCAATGTCTTAAAAAGTTGTGAAATTTCAGAACATATCTGTTTTGGAATAAATAGCAACAATGTGAGTAGAAAATGTGGATGGCCACAAAGAAAAAGTGATTATTGTAGGAGTCAATAGTTTTTAAAAGTGTCGCTCATTATCAGGTCAAGTGTCCAAAATAGTGATAATACTATTCATAAGGGGACGAAGTCCCCTATAACAGTAGAAAAAAAAATTAAATTTTTAAAAAATTGGAAAATTACTTGAAATTTTTCATTGTATTAATGAACTCCAAATCGTTAACTTTTTTTTAATTCCTGCATTTGCGCAGAAATCTACGTCCTTCTTCCGGTCTTGTTTGTCACGAGACTTGGAGTGAAATAAATTGTATATATTTAGAGTCAGTCCAGTAAAATATAGGAAGGAACACAATAACAATTTCATTTTTAATTATTCTTTGATCATGTTCATGATGTTGATATGAAAAAAAAAGTAACCTGATGTCAGCCTTTCTTTGTTTACATTGAATATGACGTCATTACTTAAATAATGTCACAAGACTCACAACTAAAATCCCTAACAACAGAACCTAAATCGGAATCGTTAAGGTATTTCCGATTCTTTTTTAAGTAAAAATATGTTTGAATAAAAAATAAAAAAAATATATAGACTTCGTCCCCTTTCACAGGGAATGCCTGCCTCATACTAAAAAAAGCTTAAAATTGGTGTTTATGTTGAGATTATTTTTGTATTCTTGTTATATAATTTTCCCTAGGCTAAGGCAAGTAAGTCCTAAGGGTTCAAATCATAATAAAACAACTGAATTGTCATACTTCCCCATTCTTTAGCAGCATTCAATGCTTTAGAAGATACATCCTCTAGTTTATGTTTAGCTGCATCCAAAGAAATGTCGATATCACCATCTCCTTCTTCTTTGTTTTCTGGTTCTTTTTTATCTGGGTCTGATGTCAACTTTTCTTTCTCACTCTCAGAATCAGGGTTCTTTTCTTTGTTTTCAGTTTTGCCTTTGTTTTCTTTGTTTTCTTCGTCAGATTCAGCTTCCCTCTCTTGGCTCATTCCCAACCAATTTGTCATAGAACTAAACATTTTTGTTTTTGTTATTTCATTCACAGCTGACGGAATTATCGATTTTCAATGTTTACAACAAGACGGAAATGATGTCATCCGTCTTCGAAAAAAATAAGTACTGTTAATTTTCGAGTTGAAATCAATATCATTTACAACACATTTCTTGGATTTCTTCCCTAAATTTCGTAATTTAGATGAAGATGGGATAATAATAAAGGTGTTTTATAACAACTTAATATATTGACCGAAGTAAAGTTTTGACTTCAACAGAAAAGTTATGGAGATAGTAGCAAGAAGGTCAGATCAAAGTATTTAACTTAGCTTTCAACGACCTTGACACTTCAATGAAAATAACAAGTCTGAATCATTCATTTGTTTTTCAGAAGCAAGTTTCTGTGTATATTGACAAGAAAACAAATCACCATATAAAAACATTACAAAGCATGGCAACATTTTTTGGAGAAGTGCTCCCAGTAGTTTCTAGAGCAGTCGAGGAAGACGATGACAACGACAGCGAATCCGAATGTTTTGAAAGGTTTTATTCAGATAGTTGGAAATTCTTGTCTGTTACTAACTTTGGGAAGCGGACCAACTCGCCCCGTTGAAAACCGCCCTCACAAAATCGCCCCACTTTTTCCCAAACATTACCAACTCATTTTTTTTTGTATTTTCTAAACAATTACATGACAAAAGCATAATTAATTCTTTATATATCATAGAAATGATGATTAACAATTAACAAATGATCAGGGATCATGATTATCGTCGTGTCATATGTTTTCGTATCAACCACATTTCGTTGGTTTCGACTGCATACACGTACATTGTGGCGTGTTTTTCTGTTTCTTTATTTAGAACACTAATTAACACCACTACAACTTGACAATTTTAAAAGATTCAACGTCACTTTTTAAAGACGTTAGAACAAATTTTATAAAACTGACCTATTTAGCCATTTTTATTTAATGTCAAAAATATGCATCACTAGAATAGTTGTGGAAAAAATATCTGAAAGATTAGAATAAAGTCCAGATAGGTTTTTTGCCTTTCAGACATCTGATCTTCAAGACATGTGACTGTCGTGTTTTTTTTTTTGTCGTTTTAATTACAAATCAGCGAGTTAAAATTAACAGGGTTCTTAGATAAAATACATGTAGTTGTTCAAAACCTAATTATTCAATATTTTATTGACGATTCTTTTTATACATCCTTGATACATGAAAATGAATACAGTCTTAACTTTTTATCAGTTTATATTTAATCCTAGATTTTGAAAGCTGCATTTTATTTTAGAAAAAATAATGTATTTTGTACAAACTACATTTGTAGGTGCCAATCTGAAATTAATAAAAATCTAATAATTTCAGCACATGAAACACCAACCTAAAACTATTTACTAGTAATTTTTAGTACTGAAAAGTATTAAATAACTTTTTTTATGATTCAAGCGATCACCAGAACCACGACTTTAGAAAATATTAATTTTCGGATTTTATAGTCATTTCCTGTCCGTGTACTTATCCAATTTTTATTTCATACGAAAACATATGACGCCGTTTTTTTGACATACAAAAATTTCAAAGTTATTGGAAACATTAAAAAAATCGTAGTAAGCCTTGACAAAAAACTAAGTACCTAAAATCAATCTACAGGACATGCTTTTTAAATTTAAGTAAACACCTGAATAAAAACTCACAGTGAAAACCGTAAGCAGTAAAAATTGTTATTAGTACGAAAACACATTACACGACGATATGACTACATGGACTAGAATAGAAACATGTTTTATGGCCCTGTCGTAGCAGAGAGGCATTGAGTTATACCCTTGTACATGATGTACGTCCACACTTACGGTACGTCCCAAAGTTGGTTTATCTCAACCAAATGTTTTGACACTTACACAATGCAATGCATGATACCACAAAATACAGATCGAGTTTGAATTTTAGTGGTGTCACTTTTACCATTCTAGAGTTATGCCCCTTTACAAATGGAAAAATTGCTGATTTTTTTGTTTCCGTTCTCTTTCTTTAATGTACCTCAACCAAATGTTATGAAACTTATACATGTTATACACAATGCTTATTACTGCAAAACACAGATCAAATTTGAAGTTTGGTAGCATCACTTTGAGTATTCTAGAGTTATGCCCCTTTAGAATTGGAAATATTGCCAAATTTTTCATAAACATTCTCTAACTTAAGTTTTCCTCAACTAAATGGTATGAAAGGTACATACAATGTTTATTACCACAAAACCCTGATCAAGTCCCAATTATGGTCACTTTAGCAGTTATTGTGTTATATCCCTATTTAAAATTATATGTGTCCCATGGACACATTATTCATGTTATTCATTTATTTAAATATTAGGCTGGTCAAAGCAACAATCTTCTTCACTTTAAAATATTTCTTATAAACTATCATAATTAACATGATTAATGTTTTTAGTATAACTTACTTTTTTTTTTTTATCAATTTCAATATTTTCTTAACAGTCATCAACTGATCTATATAAAAAAAAATTCCAAGTAAAAATAAATGTATGATATAAAGGTATTTTACCATTTGTTTCTTAACATATATGTTCTTAAAAACAAAGGGGCTTCCGTGGCTGAGTGGTCTAAGTAGTTACTACTGTAATCATTAGCCAGTGAACACTGTGGTTGTGAATTCGAACCCCGAATGTGCTGGTGCACTTGACTCCCAATCTTATTTGACTGGGATTGTCAGTTTTCCTATCGAAGGTCAGTGGTTTTCTCTGGGCACTCTGGCTTCCTCCACCAATAAAAACTGGCCGCCACGAAATAGCCTAAATGCGGAGCTATTAGTGCTGTTAAAACACCAGAAATCAAATCAAATCTTAGAAACAAATATATTTTCCTTCTGTCTATAATATAAGGGAAGGTGTAAAAGGCAATACAGAGATACGAGATACAGCGATACAAGATACGAGATACGAGATACGAGATACAAAATAACTGAAAATTATATAATAATTAATTAAAGCTAAAAAAATGTATACATTGTATTATGGAAATACATGAAACTTGTTAATGCATTAATCATTGATATTAATGTTTTTACAAATTTCAGTTATTCTAATACAATGGCATAAAGAGGACACAGTCTTATGCAAAAAAAAAATAATTTTAAATTCTCTATGGTTCATTTGAAAAAAATTATATAAAATTGCTTATTTGGTGACAGATCTTGCAAGATAAAAACTTGCATTGATGAATATCTATCAATTATTTCAGTTATTTTGAATTGAAGAATCATATTTATCTTAATGACATAATATGTATACATTTAATTGTTGTTATCAGAATTAAAAAAAAAATGTTTTATGTTTTTCAATATTTAAGACACAACCTTGTCAATGCTTGTAACACTCATGAAATGTAGCATATCAAATTAACAAACCATAGGTCCCTTTCAAAAATAAAAAAATATACTGACAATTTGTTGAAAGTGTATGTGGAAAAGGTAATAAAATTGCATTTTTATCAGTAAACTTTTTATCACAATGTCAGCAATTAAACAATTTTGAAACAGTACAGAGGTTAATAGTGTCACTTTACATCTTAAAAATATAATAAACTGAGGTTATGGGAATGGTTCCAATGTTGGACAATAAATAAGCCACTGCTAGATACTGGTTCAGCAAAGCAACATGTCGAAGAATTTTTTTTTAAAGAAAACTTATGCAGAAGCCCTTAGGGGTTTACCAGAACGAGAAATGAAAGGTAAGTTTTTTTCTTATTATTAGACTTTTACACTGTGAGCTATTGTCATCACTTGAAGTCTGTCGTCTGTGTCATTCCTTAAGTTTTCATGATTTGATATTTGTTTTGAGAACCACTAAATATAATTTCACCAAACTTTGCAGATATGTTCCTGTCAATGTCCTTTTTAAGTGTTGTTAATTTGTTCCTGAAAGGTGAATAAACATGTCTGCCATGGTGGGTGTAAAATGTGTGGCTGAACGTACATAAATTTCAAATATTATATATTCAAATAATAGTGCATGATTGCACATTTGGTTCATTAACACTATCAGACCCTGTGAAGTCAGCATATGCAAAATTAACAGAAATATCTACCTAACATTTTTATACATATAAACACATGAAGATATGGTATGATTGCCAATAAGACAACCCTCCGTCCAAGACCTATACATACATGTATAGAAGTAAATATAAGCAATTATAGGTTATAATCATATGTCACAGCCTTCAACATGGAGCTTCACACTGCAAAGACTTGTAGTAAGCAATAAATGGCCCCAAAATAAGTGTAAAACAATTCCTACAGGACAAACCAAAGGCCAGATTTATTTAAAAAACTTTAAACGAAAAACAAATATGAGGAACAGCAACAAGCGACAACCAGTAAAATTACACCCTCCCGTCTCGCGACAGGTACTATATAGTGTATGTATTATAATAGATACACCATGAGGGGGTTAACCCAAGTAGGTGTATCTTATCTACACAGTCCTACATCCAAGCCCAGGAATTCGCATCAAAATGATGTTGAATAAAAACTGAACTTATCTCCTGCACCACTTAGAAAACACCATAGGTTCAAATTAAACTGTCACACCAATTATATTTATGTTAGTTAATAGATACCACATGTTTTGTTTTCTTCATTTATAGGTGAAAATTGTTTCACAAGGGATTAATTGTAAATACACAATACCAATTGATCAAGAAATGTATTTTTTCAGTATTTTTTTTTTTTTTTTTTTTATGCCCCACCTACGATAGTAGAGGGGCATTATGTTTTCTGGTCTGTGCGTCCGTTCGTTCGTCCGTCCGTCCTTCCGTTCGTTTCCCAGGTTAAAGTTTTTGGTCAAGGTAGTTTTTGATGAAGTTGAAGTCCAATCAACTTGAAACTTAGTACACATGTTCCCTATGATATGATCTTTCTAATTTTATTGCCAAATTAGAGTTTTTACCCCAATTTCACGGTGCACTGAACATAGAAAATAATAGTGCGAGTGGGGCATCCGTGTACTATGGACACATTGTTGTTTTTACAAAATTGAATTTCATTTTTTTGTCAACTTATTGCAAAGATTGGAATATTAAAAATAATAAAATGTTCAAATATATCTTGAAAGTCAAGATAAACAATAAAATATATCATCTATAAATGCATTATTTTTCATATTTCTATGTTTCAATTTCACTTTGTTTCATATATATATTTGATGATTATTAAAAATTAGAACCCATTTCCTCAGGCACTTTTGAAATAGACCCCCCCCCCCTTTTTTGTATATTTATTTGTGTTTGAATTTTTATTTGAAAACAGTATTCTTTTATATTTCAACTTATATTAACAATTTTTTTTCTAATTTTTGAAGATCTTGAAATCTTTCTTGCCTTGTGCAAGTTGTGGAAATAAGAAGAGAGGTGTACCATATATACCAACCGTACACACTTCTGTTATTATTTAATCTCATAGTAAGAACACTTAAAATAAATGAAAATAAGTTGAAATATGAAAGAATGGTTTAAATAAAAATGAAACACAAAAAGGGGGGTCCACTCCATATGCTTCTACATTTTTCTTCAACTTTTAAAGTTTTTACAGTGTCTTGTTTTAAACATCTGTTTCTTTAGTAATATTATTTGTCGCCTTATCAGCATGGGATGACAGATTTATACCTCTTCTTAACCATTTTATAATTGAGAGAAGATAAAAAAAATTCACTCTGAAAACGAATTTTCGGGCATAGATGTAGGACTGTACAAACAAGATATTATGATTAATGTAAAACGTTTTTTTTCAGGATTTTTACCTTATTTTACGGGAAAGCATGATAATAGCAGGGTATCAATACACTAACGACATTATGGTGTAATTAACAAGAATACTCGAAATAATTTACACCTTGTTTTTGATTGGGGTATTGCATTGGGTTAATTAAAATTCATTTCTTGATAAGATATTAAATATTCCTTAAATCTAAATAAACGACTAGACTTTAATAAAACCAT
This sequence comes from Mytilus galloprovincialis, assembly GCF_965363235.1. Classification (NCBI taxonomy): domain Eukaryota; kingdom Metazoa; phylum Mollusca; class Bivalvia; order Mytilida; family Mytilidae; genus Mytilus; species Mytilus galloprovincialis. The sequence goes on along the minus strand of NC_134847.1, from coordinate 13,889,635 downwards.
TGTTATTTCATTTTATACAAATATATAAAAGTCTTTTTTTCTACTTCTGTGCAATGATTGTGTTTCCCTTCACAAGAATATTCCCTTTTCGTTTTTTGAATGATGTCATACTTAAAAAGTGCATGCATATGTTAAGGTCAAGAAAGCACTAAATACTCCTTATCAACAGTGAATACAACATTATATGACCTTCAAATAAACTGAAGAAATTTATTGTTTTTATCACCATTCATCAGTATTCAGTCGTCAATATGTTTCTGCTTCTTAATGACCTTTAAGTTGAAATAATTACCTTGGGGGAGAGGGGAGTTAAAAAGTTATGGATTGGCCTCTGATGCAAAATAATATACCTTTATCTTTTTAATTAGTAAAAATGTGCTTCGCTTAGCACAGCTTGATATGACCACAGGTCAAAACCTGAACAGTTTTCAACTTTGATACAGGTCTGAATTTAGATTGTAATTATACACCAGAAAAAGAATTAGGGGTATATATAGGAATCACCCTGTCCGTCCATCCATTTGTCCGTCCATCGTTCCTTCCGGATTTCCGTTCATCCATCTGTTCGTCTATCGGTTTGTCCTTTTGTCTGTCCGTCCGTTTGTTTGTCAATATGTCTTGTAAGGACAACTCTTTTGGCCCCTAATTCCTGAACGGTTGAGACCATTACCCCCCAAAACAATCCAAACCTTCCTTTTGTGGTATTGAACCTTTTGTTTAAGTTTCATAGAGATCCATTCACTTAAACTAAAGTTATTGTCCGGAAACCAATCTGTCTACGGACGACGACGACGACGTGATATATAGCAATATACGAACGCAAATTTTTTGCGGTCGTATAAAAAGGGGTGAAAATTAAATGTTTACAGAATAACAGACCCCCACCCCCACACTCCAGACCCTTATAAATAAGTTTTAACCCAATTGTTAAATGGTAATTTTTATGATTGTGAAAAAAAAAATAGTTAACAGATAACTCATTAAAGCATAATTTCACAAAGATGAATGAGATAAAATTCCACAGAAGTATTTGTGTGTGTCATTTTAACTCCAGTAGAAAACAGAAAGTCTTTTACAAATTATAAGGTACACAAAAACATAATTGTTATAGTGAATATTAATATGACTTTATTATTTTTAAATAAGATGACAATAAACAAATGATTAAGAAATCAATTTAAAAATCTATGTTGAAATAGTCTACATTTATATAATTAACAAGATGTTTATCTGTTTTAAATAAATAAATCACTAAAGAATTTTTATGTTTGACCATGGTAGTATCAAATTATGGCACAGGCCAATAACCTCAAATAAAATTAAAGTGTATAATCTTCAGAAGCTTTTATTTATTGTAATGCTTGTGTTTTAAATTGATGTTGACAAATTTATCTATTAGTTCCCAGAGTTTACAATTTTAACAGTTTGTCTAAATGAAATTAGTGTAGTTCAACACACTTGACTTATTTTTTTCATATTACTTATAATTGTTTCTCATATCTCGTATCTCGTTTCTCGTATCGCTGTATCTCGTATCTCGTATCTTGTATCTCTGTATTGCCTTTTACACCTTCCCATAATATAATGTAACTGCTTGTTTTATAAAAAGAAACCAACAAGTAAATACAGTCAGGGGTACTACTTGTACAAGTGTATTTTATTTACTTGAAGAAGTGAAAAAAAATATACACATATAAGTAAATAAATAATGTTTGAATAATCTCCCCTTAATTTTCTGAAAAATTTACTTGTATAAGTAAATTTTTCTTACAATCCCACACAAATCCTCAAGTTTTGAGATGTAAAATCATGCCTTTAATGATTTTTCCCAGGTTTGCTCAAATTTTTTCATTAAAGTTCAATGTTTCATCTCATTAATTCATCAAAGAAACTGATTGAGCAAAGATCTTGTATATTTGCCCAAGGCATTCAAAAATTGCTCCTTTGGGGCTTGTAAATGAGCAGTGTTAAGAAGATAACAGACAAATGGGACTTTCATTGTCCATGAAATTACACTTAAATGATTAGTAAAGACATCTGCAAAGGGTACACAATTTAAAATTCTATTAGAGCTAAGAAATCTTAAGAATTCAAGAAAAGAAGAAAGGATGATTTTTTTACTTATACAAGTAAAAAATTCTGAATGACTAAGGGACATAACTAAGCCAATTTTTTTTTACCTATACAAGTAAATAAAATTCACTTGTATAAGTATCCTAAAAATTTACTTATATGTGTATATTTTTTTTTACCTCTTCAAGTAAATAAAATACACTTGTACAAGTAGTACCCCTGACTGAAATAATGTACATGAAAGATAACTCTACCATAAAAAAAATGTGGCTCTGCGATTCAACATTATATGTGAAACTAAGGGGGATGAAAACCTTACTAGCAACATATAGTATATATATTTATCTTTTAGTAATTAATTGTTTATCTTATATTTCTCAGTAGAGTAACAGCCTTATGGACCCGAGCAGCTAAGCATAGTATGTCAGAATCAGGAGAAGGGAAATTACCATGTGAAATACTAATTATAGCAGTGGGACCAGCAGCTACAGGTCAGCTATAGATATAAATCCCTATTTGGTTGTGTTTTCGGCAAAATAAATTTTATTTTGCGGAATATAAAGTACCAGCTGTTTTATGAAACATAAATTATCATGATTATAAACAAAAAATTGATACAAGTACAAAATTGTAAAAATATTTAATCATTATACATATTTTGACTTCTAAAAACAAAGTCAGAGGCAAAAACAAAATGAGCTCTGACTGAACACTGTAGTATTTTAATATACCATTCAAGTTTCCTCTAACATGTTTAACAAACATGACAAATGTGAAAAGTTTTTTTCCTAAATAATTTGCACAACTTTACAAGTTGCCAAAAAAATGCTTAAGCTCTAGGTCTAGATCTGAATTAAAACAAATTGTGAATGATTTACACATGATAGAATATCTAACACCAACACTATTTTTGATTTTAGCCAACTAAAAGTAGTAGCTGCTCTGTGCTCTGTGCATGTTTATTATTTCCCAGTCGTAGACAAGCAGGGCATTAAGTGTTACCTTTGACAGGCTGTCCTCCCACTCCTACCATCTTCCTTCTTAACTTAAGTATGATACTTATTCCAAAGTTTATGAAACTCATACACAATTCTCAGAAAAAAAACCTTGCAGACACAGTTCATAGAGAAAACCAAAACCTTCAACAGGAAAAATGTGTAATCGGTTGATAAAACATACCCAGGGATAAGGTATCACATGTCATATGATCTTAATTTGATTTCCCCCCTTAATTTTAAAGGTTTTATACAGACATATGTTATTCATAAAAACTATGAAATAATTGCTGGATTATTTAGTGGACTACATGAAGATGATATTAATACACTCAGTCAGAAAACACCTACAGATAAATCCTGCTTCCTATACAGAAAGAAAGACTGTCCAAAAATATTGGTGTGTCAATGCAACATAACAGTTACACCAGAACAAGCCTTTTCATTTACAGAACAAGTAAGTCATTCCACTAGTGTGCCTGTGTCAATGTAACATATTAGTTACACCAGAACAAATGAGTCATTCCACTAGTGACTAGTGTGTCAATGTAACATAACAGTAACACCAGAACAAATGAGTCATTCCACTAGTGTGTCAATATAACATAACAGTTACACCAGAACAAGTGAGTCATTCCACTAGTGTGTCAATGTAACACGACTGTGTTACACCAGAACTATTGAGTCACTCCACTAGTGTGTCAATGTAACATAACAGTTACACCAGAACAAGTAAGTCATTCCACTAGTGTGTCAATGTAACATAACAGTTACACCAGAACAAGTAAGTCATTCCACTTGTGTGTCAATATAACATAACAGTTACACCAGAACAAGTAAGTCATTCCATTAGTGTGTCAATGTAACATAGCAGTTACACCAGAAGAAGTCAGTCATTCCACTAGTGTGTCAAAGTAACATAACAGTTACACCAGAACAAGTAAGTCATTCCACTAGTGTGTCAAAGTAACATAACAGTAACATAAGAACAAGTAAGTCATTCCATTAGTGTGTCAATGTAACATAACAGTTACACCAGAACAAGTAAGTCATTCCACTAGTGTGTCAAAGTAACATAACAGTTAGACCAGAACATGTAAATCATTCTACTAGTGTGTCAATGTAACATAACAGTTACACCAGAACAAGTAAGTCATTCCACTAGTGTGTCAAAGTAACATAACAGTTACACCAGAAAAAGTAAGTCATTCCACTAGTGTGTCAATGTAACATAACAGTTAGACCAGAACATGTAAATCATTCTACTAGTGTGTCAATATATCATAACAGTTACACCAGAACAAACCTTCTCATTTATAGAAAGAATAAATTTATTGTTTAGCCTTTAAAAATTGAGACAAACCCATGCATCATAATCAGATTTGAAAGGCCCTGAAATGACAAATGTAAAACAATTCAAACAAGAAAACTAACTGCCTGATTTATGTCAAAAACAATGAATGAAAAATAAATATGATAAACAGTCACAAAGCACATTCACTGAATTACAGGCTCCATAATTAACATTTTACGTGTAAACATATTAATGACAGTTTTTCATAACATAATTATATTCGATTTATAAAGTTTGTGTGCATCACTTAAATGTTGAAATAATAATGTATGGTCAACATGAGAATGTTTAAAGTTCATAAGCAACTACATTTACCTGTAATGTTAAATATTGATTCAAAAAGCAAGATAAACATGAAAATTTAGATAGGAAACTTTCTAATTTGTGTATTTTTCTGACCTGAACATTTCCTATGTCACGTACAATGCTCATGTTATAAAATCACTGTAAGAACAGATTGTTTAATGAGGTCATTTACACCGATTGACCAATGATAAGATAAGATAAGATAATTTTTATTAACCAATCATGGTGCCCAAAATTTGAGCTATACAATCAAATGAATTACAAAATAAAGCACAGAAAATGATTAGAATGATTAAAGTACAATTAAACAAAAAACCACATGAATACACATTTACACTAATTAACCTGATAAAAACCAAGTTATTGACAAAACATAGTTGTTATGGGTGCCACTGTGACCTGGAGAAATTACATAAATCTTTAGGATAGTTCTAGGTCTATGGGAGATAACTCCTGATCAATTTTAATTTATATTTTTTGAATGAGGGAAGTATCTAATATATATTTTTTCTTCTATTTATTTTTTTTTTTTTTTTTTAAACAATGTAATTCTTTCATTAAAAAGCTATAGATTGGTGTATTGGATTGTGCTCAATACCCATTATGTTTTATTTCTGGTTTTTTTTTGTAGATATTTCCTTCCATCAACTTAGAAGATGCTTATGTATCCATATTGTGTTCAGCTCATACAAGTGAATATAAAGCGGATATACCAATATCTGACATGAAGGTACCATTCTTACGATCTCTCAGGTCCACAAAGTATCTAGGAACTCCATTAGCACCTTATGTTGATCAACCAAATATAGTAACAGGACTACCTGCTCAGTGTAAGTTTATTTTGAATTTGAGTTAGGTCCCCCTTTTCAATTTTAATGTTGAAGATATGAAAAATGGACAAAGTAGCTATCTCTCTCTCTCTCTCTCTTACTTACTTTTGTTCTCTCTTTCCATATACAATATCTATTGCACAATTGACACTTTTGAAAAGGTAATTTTACTTTTAGCATGAAAACTCATAAACAAGACCACCTTGTACATGTTTTATATACTTTATATATACTTTTTTTTTAGGTTTATCTTATTGTCAAGTAAACAAAGTAATAGCAGTACTATATGCATGTTACACAGATAGTATACAGGTAGATTCTGCTACCATGAGATGTTTTCTACCCCTGATACAGTCCACACCAATCAAAGATATAGTTGAGGTAATTAAATAAGTACTGAATAAATATTAATATGAGTTGTTCTATGTCTGGATTCACATACTACTTCTAGTGTTCATGATTATTTACCAAAAATTAAATTAACTATCTATCATTCATTGTATAGAATATCTTTTAATGAAAATACAAATTTTGGAGATTATAGATCTTATTATAAATGGATATCTACAACACTTGACCCGATAATATAATGTACAAAATGTCAATCACATGACCAATACATCATAATTAATTCAGAGCCTTCAAAATGTTTTTGAATTTTATTAAGTTTTGCATTTAAGTATTACTTTGTAAGGTTCATTTCCGATAATATGATAATACGAGTCTCTGTTAAAAAAGTTCTCTTATGCTTTATTGGCTTTGATAAGTTGAGATCTCTCCAAAACTAAGTGATTTAAAGTCATTATGGATTTAAAAATATGTAATCTTTCCAATTGTTTTATGCTTCATTGAAAGTTTTTTTTATATAGTTTTGTATTATACTGATAAAACCATACAAACATTTTTACAGACAAGTTTTACTTTCTTTTTTTTCCAGAAGAATCCAAAGGCAGATGAAATGTTGAGGACAATTGTAGATTTACATACCAAACATAATACATTATATTTATAAACAGTTGTGTTTGTATTTACATGAGGAAGTTGTCAGGTGCCACATGTGGAACAGAGTCTGCGTACCATTCCAGGTCACCTGATATTACCCCTGGTTTTTGGTGGGGTTCGTGTTGCTCAGTTGTTGTTTATGTATACTGTTGTTTGTCATTTGGTAGGTTTGTCCTTTTTTTGTCATGGTGTTGTCAGTTTGTTTTTTGATTTACGAGTTTCAATGTCTAATTTAATATCTTTTGCCTCTCTATGTGTTCTATTAATCAGACTAATAGTTTATACAAGATACATCATTGGTCTAGTTGAGTTATTGCCATGACTTGGGTCTATTGTTATCTGATTTGCAACATATTGCTCATATTTTACCAATTTCTACAGAAGCATCTTTTGGCATAATATAAATAAACTTATCATAGATACCAGGACTAAATTAAGTAAATACGCCAGACGTGCGTTTCGTCTACAAAAGACTCATCAGTGACGCTCGAATCCATAAAGTACCCATTTTTCTACCCACAATTACATTACATAGAAGTTTCATTACTATTCCTTAATCTCGATTGGCTTAGAAAAGACAAAAAGAAGTGTTCATTTGTAAATTGAACCAACAAGAAGATTTCCCTACAAACTGCTTAGAGTCTGAAAAGACCATATTTTGTGCTCAGTAGCAGATGGGCAGATTTTACTTAATAAGTCGGATTGAGTACCTGATAATCTTGGTATAAAGATATAAGAAGATGTGGTATGAGTGCCAATGAGACAACACTCCATCCAAGTCACAATTTATAAATGTAAACCACTATAGGTCAAAGAACGGTCTTCAAACGGAGCCTTTGCTCACACCAAACAGCAAGCTATAAAGGGCCCCAAAAATGACTAGTATAAAACCATTCAAATGGGAAAACCATGGGTCTTATCTATATAGAAAGCTAGAATGAACCAAATCAACAAACGACAACTACTGGTCAGCAGATTCCTGACTGATTCTTGATATTTTAGCAGTCTTAAGAGTATAACAAACAACTCTAAAGGTGTTTTCATATTTTTTATCAAGCTACAACATGGATTTCATACCATTTATTAGATTTTTCAGCATGTCAAGGTAAAGAATCTCAAATTGAATAAAACTAATTAGGCATATATTCTTCTTTTTGTGGTTTAAAGTTTCTTTAAACAAGGTATATGCTAAACAAATATAATTTACAGACATAAACATTACCCAATATTCACGTTTTTCCAAAATGGTCACAAAGCCATAAATTTGCAATTTCTTATTGAAAAATGTGCAAAAAAAAAAAATACCCTCAACATTTCGGTTTTGTACATTTCATGAGCAGAAGATTATATAATATAGTCAAATACAAACTTAAAACCCCATCAAATTATCATATTAATAATTATACATGAATTTTATGAATATCAACCCTAAAACAGAGAAAAAAAATACAAATTTTTGCTGTGTTATCTCCCTTTCCAATGTTTATTTCCATTAGAAATTGAAAATGCAAAATTTGAGTTTTCCTCAAGTTAGATTTTATGGGACTTTTTTCTGTGTATATTTGGAGCTTAATGCTATAGATTAGAACTAAAACGTTTTCTGTTGCAATTAGTTTGACTGGACTATATGGCGATTTCTTGGCTGTCAACCCCACTTAAACTTGTTATGTCGTAAACCTAATTTTATTTATTTCACAATGGTGTATAACACGCCTACTTTTGTTGTTGAAATCATCTGTAGCAATCCTACCCAAATGGGCCAATTATGTCAAGCTAATTGTTTTGTCTATTTGAAGTATAGATTCTAGGTACAGACTTTGTTTATCATCTTAATTACATGTTATAGTGTTCTTTTTTTTTTAATTTTTTTTTGTAAATTCATTTGGGGTGTAAAAGTGTTGACCAAAGTACATTTTGTATGAAGCTTAGAAGCATGAGATTGTGCTATGGTCAAATTTGTATTCTTGTATTTCTTGTTTGTGTATGTGCTTTGTCTATAGTTTTTTGACAATCAATTTTGTTTTTCTTCGTTGACATAGTTATTTGTTTTCAAAGTGATTAGGATTACAGCACTGTATTGACTGCTGTACCCCAATTTTAACATTTTTACCCATTATTCTTATTTGTATTAATGCTCACACATTGAGAACCAATACATTGTATAATGGATTTAATGCAACTGTCATACAAGTGTGAGGTTTAGAGAGCTATAAAACCAGGTTTAATCCATCATTTTCTACATAAGGAAATGCATGTACCAGTAAGGGAGCTACCATTTGATTTTTATGGGGGGGGGCTAGGATGAAAAATGTTGTCCTGCTTTTTTTTTAGCTGTAATCTCTGTCCTGCCTTTTTATTTTTCACTCTTATCGGTCCTGCCTATTTTTTTTTAGTTTATCCTGACTTTTTTTTACCTAAATTGTCGTCCTGATTTTTTTTTTTTTGCAAGTGTCACATCCTGCCTTTTTTTTTTACTCAAAACTCCTGTCCTGCCTATTTTTTCAAATTTCATCCTAGCCCCCCCCCCCCCATAAAAATCAAATGGTACCTCCCTAAGATATATTGTTTTCATGATGTGTATGAGCTTTTGATTTGCCATTCGTTAAGGAACTTTCTGTTTTGAATTTCCGTTGGATTTTTTTTTGCAATGATATTTAGTGTATCCAATTCGTTGTTATATATTTAGTTTTAACAGTTTCCAATATAGGCTATTTGAGTGTTTGGCAAATAAATAAATTCAACATTTGTCAAAACTTATATGTGTGTTCATATCATATAACCACATGGAAGGATAATATTTCTTCTCAACTAAAAACAGATTTCTATGATCAACATTCTCCATTTCAGTTATTCAGAATGACAACACAATAGATGTCCTTCTTTATATCAATACAACTCATCGTCACCTTCATTTAAGTCATTACTGACTGAGCTTGTGCTAATCTGAGGAATGAGTTGACCAAAATCTTTCGATCGTCAGCCTTAAAAATATCAAGTATGTCTGTGTAGTACAGTTTTCCTTTGTCCTCTTCTCTCAATCGCTCTCCTATATGATTTAAATAATATGGACTGACTTCAAGACATGTCATTATGATCTGTAAAACAGAATAAAAACATCTTATTAGATACTGTGGATTCATTATTATTCGTTGGATATCAATTTTCGTGGATTTCGTGGGAACAGGTAAACCACAAAATTAAATGTTCAAAGAATAGCACATTTTCTATAGGCTTGTATGCAGATTTCAGCAAAACTATGAAATTAATTATCCACAAGCATATATGTTTTCCTAAAACCACGAAAATTGGTACCTACGAAAATAAATGAATCCACAGTACTCATCAATTTAAGACAGAGAAAACAAATATACAAAACAAGAGTGTTTTCGCCTGCTTTACTGACCAATGTTTTTTTATGTAAGGGCTATTCCAGAAAAAAATGTATGGGGGGTTTGAAGGCACATTATATTAATAATACATGGGTGATGGGTATCAGAGCAACTTTTCACACTATAATTCTCTATTACAATTGTCTGGGTGGCGGATGCTGACAGAAACTGCCTTCCAACCCCCCCATACATTTTTTTCTGGAATAGCCCTAAGACAAAGTTCTACTACAAGTATCACATAATCATAACATTGTTAATTATCAATGCCAAGCAATGAAATCAAGGTCAAATAAGTCCTGTCAGTTAATGATTGTTCAATACACCAAGTATACATATTGCTTATAATTACGGTATTGAAAAACAAACCAAAACACAAAAATTTAACATTGACCAATGAGCCATGACATTGAGTTTAAGGTCAGAGTATACCTGCCACACACTGCACACAGACATACAAGGCTTACAATCATTCCATACACCAAATATATTATACCTACTGCTTTGAGTATTTGAAAGAGACAACCTGTTATAAACACAGAATCTTAACATTGACCAAAGAACCGAGAAAATGAGGTCAAGGTTGGATAAAGGACAGACATTTACACCTTACGATCATTCCATACACCAATTTATAAATAGCACATAGCTAAGAGGGAGATAGAGCAGATTGTTACCCAGAGAAAACATTGTCAACCGTGGCTAAATATTTACTTAGTTTTATAAAAATTTAAAACAATCCCTAAATCTGCATTGTATAATTTACACCCAAGATCACCCCGATATCACCCTTTGTTTTTGGATGTATTGATGTTCCATAGTGTTTAGTGTTTCTATGTTGTGTTTTGTGTACTGATTTTTGTCTTTTTAATTTTATGGCTATTGTGTTTGCCACTTTTCACAGGAATAATTCATTTAAGGTGACACACAACACTACAGGGAGATAACTCTCATTAGTCTCTGTAAAAATCAGCTGAACATTAAATTATGTTCTCATGGTTCTAATATTGTTAAGGAAATATTAAGCTTCTCAATGAACAAAATTAGTGTTTTTCAATCTGTTATATATCCGTTGAAATTTTTCCAATACTAGAGTGTGTGGTTCAAGTCTTTATACGACCGCAAAAATTGAAAATTTTTTGGTCGTATATTGGTATCACTTTGGCATCGTCATTGTCGTAGTCCGAAGACTTTTGGTTTTCGCACTATAACTTTAGTTTAAGTAAATAGAAATCTATGAAATTTAAACACAAGGTTTATGACCACAAAAGGAAGGTTGGGATTGATTTTGGAAGTTTTGGTCCCAACAGTTTAGGAATAAGGGGCCCAAAGGGTCCAAAATTAAACTTTGTTTGATTTCATCAAAAATTGAATAATTGGGGTTCTTTGATATGCCGAATCTAACTGTGTATGTAGATTCTTAATTTTTGGTCCCGTTTTCAAATTGGTCTACATTAAGGTCCAAAGGGTCCAAAATTAAACTTAGTTTTATTTTAACAAAAATTGAATCCTTGGGGTTCTTTGATATGCTGAATCTTAAAATGTACTTAGATTTTTGATTATTGGCCTAGTTTTCAAGTTGGTCCAAATCGGGGTCCAAAATTAAACTTTGTTTGATTTCATCAAAAATTGAATAATTGGGGTTCTTTGATATGCCAAATCTAACTGTGTATGTAGATTCTTAATTTTTGGTCCCGTTTTCAAATTGGTCTTCATTAAAGTCCAAAGGGTCCAAAATTAACTAGATTTGATTTTAACAAAAATTGAATTCTTGGGCTTCTTTGATATGCTGAATCTAAACATGTACTTAAATTTTTGATTATGGGCCCAGTTTTCAAGTTGGTCCAAATCAGGATCCAAAATTATTATACTTTATTAAGTATTGTGCAATAGCAAGAAATTTTCAATTGCACAGTATTCAGCAATAGCAAGAAATCTTCAATTGCACAGTATTGTGCAATAGCAAGAAATTTTCAATTGCACAGTATTGCACAATAGCAAGAAATCTTCAATTGCACAGTATTGTGCAATAGCAAGTATTTTCAATTGCACAGTATTGCGCAATAGCAAGAAATATCTAATTGCACAATAGCAAGAAATTTTCAATTGGAGTTATCTTTCTTTGAATAGTAGTTGAATCAACTTAAATCATTGTTTTATACAATATACAATGTATATTCACTTTATATTCATCTTTACCATTCAGTGATAACAAGCCAGAGCTCCAGATAAGCTGCGTATTTGCGTGATCACGCAATACAAATAATAAACAAGAGTGCACACACTGAAATGTCTCGCCTTCTATACTAATCATTGATATTATGTTGATAGTCCTAAGTATAAAGCTTAGCTTTATTACAACTGTCATATAAACTTAACATTAACCAAGATAACTAAACAAAGACCAAAGAACCTTGAAAATGAGGTCAAGGTCAGATGAACCAAGCCAGGCAGACATGTACAGCTAACAATGCTTCTATACAACATATATAGTTGACCCATTACTTATAGTTTAAGAAAAATAGATCAAAACACAAAAATATAACACTGTGCAATGAACCGTGAAAATGAGGTCACGGTCAAATAAAACCTGCGCGACTGACATAAAGATCATAAAATATTTCCATACACCAAATAAAGATGACCTATGGCATACAGTATTAGATAAAAAGACCGAAACTGAAAAACTTAACTTTGACCACTGAACCATGAAAATGAAGTCAAGGTCACATGACATCTGCCCGCTAGACATGTACACCTTACAATCATTCCATACAACAAATATAGAAGACCTATTGCATATAGTATGAGAAAAATAGACCAAAACACAAAAATTTAACTATAACCACTGAACCATGAAAATGAGGTCAAGGTCAGATGACACCTGCCAGTTGGACATGTACACCTTACAGTCCTTCCATACACCGAATATACTAGCCCTATTGCTTATAGCATCTGAGATATGGACTTGACCACCAAAACTTAACCTTGTTCACTGATCCATGAAATGAGGTCGAGGTCAAGTGAAAACTGTCTGACAGACATGAGGACCTTGCAAGGTACGCACATATTAAATATAATTATCCTATTACTTATAATAAGAGACAATTCAACATTACAAAAAATTTGAACTTTTTTTTCAAGTGGTCACTGAACCATGAAAATGAGGTCAAGGACATTGGACATGTGACTGACGGAAACTTCGTGACATGAAGCATCTATATACAAAGTATGAAGCATCCAGGTCTTCCACCTTCTCAAATATAGAGGTTTTAAGAAGTGAGCTAACACCGCCGCCGCCGGATCACTATCCCTATGTCGAGCTTTCTGCAACAAAAGTTGCAGGCTCGACAAAAACCCAATGCAATTGCCCATTGCAGGGTTCAATAACCCAATTAATTCAAAGGAAAACCCAATAATATGCCAAAACCATGAGTTCTCAACCCTTTTATTGGCTACTATTTGCGTTATTTACCCATATCTCTTTACAGTCGTCGCATAAACTATTTTTATAATATTTATAATTGGAAATTTCCTTTCGTTCTAAAAATAGATCCCTGCATCAAGTAGCTGAAATGGGTCCCTGTTAGAGTTTTCCGTTGCTCAAAGGGTACACGTGTTTTTGAAAACATTTCGATCTTCTCGGCGTTTATCCAATTAGCGTGTGTCATGTAGTCATATTTTTTTCGCATTGCTCGGGATTTATCATAACATACATTGAATTAAAACGAAAGTGAATGTCCGGTAAAAATATTGAATAGAAGCATGTTTTCTGCTTCTTTTGAAAAGCTGAGGGAAAGTTTTGAAGATAACAAGACTCAGCCAGTGTTTTTAGGAAGTGTCCATCGAACACACGGGTGTGTGTGCGTACCTTAACGAGAACATTGCTAATAAAATCAGGGTTTCCTCAAAAACGAAATCAGATGGAAAAAGTGAAAGGCCAAATCAATTATGACATGATAAAGCATCAGAAACCAAAAATTCTAATAAAAGACAACTAAACCCAGATTTATGAAAATTGTAATAAAACAAAACCGTTCAAGTATAATTAGAGTTTATATACTATTTTTTTTCATTTTACTGTTAATTAATGAATACACACACATGCAGAATTTATTATATAAAGGTATAAGACGAGTTCCTGAGAATACACATATCCGTTTTTTTACAGTTTATATGAGAAAATACAAAATTGGCAGAAGGTTTGAAACAGAACACAAATTAAACCTACAATTGCTCCTCAGTGAATAAACCAAATAAAACAGCTATAGCTATCAAATAACCCTAACAAAGAAAGAAACATATATATTTAAGATGGAAAAAATCTGGGGTTGCTATTGCCTAAATATTCAATATTGTGTTGATGAAAAACCCAATACATTAAGGAGCTTGGTGGTGAAAAACCCAATTTGATATTAACATGAGGGGTGAATTGGAATTGATCATGCAATTAAAAAACTTTTTCACCCAATTATATTTGAAAATGGTGGGTTGAAAACCCAATTTGTGAATTCTTATCTGGAGCTCTGACAAGCACTTTTTTTACATTTAATATTTTATGATGTATTTAAATGAGTAGTTATTGTTGCAAACTCCATTAGAAATTTGAATTGAGATCAGTTTTGGAATAAGGGAAAGGGGGATGTGAGAAAAAAAATTGGGGGGGGGTTCAATTTTTCTCATTCCAGATTTCATAAATAAAAAGAAAATTTCTCAAACATTTTTTTGAGAGGATTAATATTCAACAGCATAGTGAATTGCTCAAAGGCAAAAAACAAATTTTAAGTTTATTAGACCACATTCATTCTGTGTCAGAAACCTATGCTGTGTCAACTATTTAATCACAATCCAAATTTAGAGCTGAATCCAGCTTGAATGTTGTGTCCATACTTGCCCCAACCGTTCCGGGTTCAACCTCTGCGTTCGTATAAAGCTGTGCCCTGCGGAGCATCTGGTTGTATTTTTTATAATTTTGTCAAAGGGTCATTGTAAATATTTTGTCCAAATTTTATTGAAATTAAATGAGTCAAATTTAGTTTAGTAAAGGTGTCTGGTATCACCTTAAATACATAGCAGTTTGAAAAACATTTATTTTGATCATTAAGAACACTAATAGTATGTGATAACAACATTTAGCTGATTTTTTAAGAATCAACTCCTTGATGTGTTAAATGACCCATTAATTTCAAGTAAGTACATATATAAGTGTACAAGATCAATTCAAGCGTTCATACCTTTGATCCAATTAATATCATTCCAAAACTGCATGGCTTGAAAGCCGATCTTTTAACTTCCAGCAACAGCTGACCTGCATGCTTAGCTGCTCCTTTTATATCCCAAGGAAGAAACTTCGAACCAACAGACTCTACTTGTTCTGGGCTAAGTCTTGTGTTTGGTCTTGTGTGTACATCATCCCTTGAATCATCACATTCTTCCAACTATCCAAAATACATGTAGTATATATCATCATGATCATATTAAATTTAGATTTCATTCTTTATATTTTTCACTTTCTCTGTCAAAAAATCAAAGAGCTTGTGTTAATTTCAATATTTTTTTTTTACAAATGATAGCATTTGTCACAGAAAATCAGTCCGGAATGCGGTTCGAAAAAATTACTCCCCTTGTTTATTTCGCTCTCCTGTAAAATCATGTAATTTCGCTACCTCCAATGGTAGACGCTACAACGATGGGTGTCGTCAAGAAAGGTACGATTAAAGGAATCAGCTAGGAATTAGACGATCACCATTGGTATAGGTGAGTTGTTTAATAGTTGTTGCTTTGGGGTAAATGCATGTTTTGGATTTATTCATAATCAGGAATAGCTGGAAAGGAAAAATACGTGTTGCTACGTGAACACGGAAAGGCCGGGACGAATTTAAAAAAAAAATCTAGAGACGATCGTTCTGAGTGTGCCACCTACACATTCAAACGTGTACACAAGCACAGTATTCCCAATCTATGTAATGTGTTTTCATAATTATGTGATATAGGGCAAAAAAAGGTAGCAGCTTTTTGTATCTTGTTGTTAAGCATTTCCAGGGGAGATAATGTTATTTTTCACGGTGTGTTCGATAGGTTTGTTACATTGTAACATTATATAATACACACTCATAAGTGGATTAAAATAGCCTTCCACACTCAATTAACTAAATTTCAATTATTCTTTTTACCGTAGTGCTACTATATAAGACTTCGGAGGTTCATATCACTTATATTCAACGTTTTGATATCGGATTTTTTTTTACTATTGATGTTGAACGGTTCATAGTAATAAAAAAAAATCCGATAAAACCGTTGAATGTAAATGATATGAATCTCAGAAGTCTTATATATTGTCCTTTAATATAAGACCGGAGGTTCATATAATTTACATTCAACATTTTTTATCGAATTTTTGTTTACTATCAATGTTGAACGGTTCATTGGTAGTTAAAAAAAATCTGATAAAAAATAACGGTTCAACATTGATAGTAAAAAAATCCGATAAACATGTTGGAATGTAAATGAAATGAAACTCTGAAGCCTTACATTATAGGACTATCGTTTATTAGTTCTTTATCCTAACTAAATGTTTTTTTGTGGTGTATATTACCCCCCCAAAAAGGGGGGGGGGGGTAAAAACACCAAAATACCTTAACAATCCTTCAATATCTGTTTACAGAATGAGAGAGATATTTCGTATTCTAAATCTATTTTTTCTCACATGTTTGTTAGATATGTTGAAAATACAGACAAATGTTTAGTACGTATATCCATCCCCTCTTTTTCAATTCATTAGTTCAAGATACAGCTCTGAAGAATATGCAATAACCTACATTATTCTAACATGTGAAGACCAATGAAAACATTTGATAGGATTTGAAAACAGGGCCATATTAAGTAGGAACTTTGGCCGTTTCGTAGACATAAATTATAATTCAACATTTTCGATTTATATTTTTCTTTATTTTATATTCTAGTATATTAAATAACATGTTTATATTTTGTGATGCATCTGATGTATAAATCGAGTGGCAGTTCCGGGAAAGAGTTCTTAGTTCCGATCCGTTTGTACGGGGAACATGTGGTTGCAACCCCCTCTTTAATTGCCTGTTCGATGTTTATGTTTGCAGTGTCGAAAAGGGAGATAGACAGCAGTTTTATCAAGAAGTTATGTGAAAGGTCTGCTATACATCTGACAGTCAGGAATTATTCTGAAGTACACATGTCGACCAGAGGCATAGAACAGAGATGAGAGGTTTTAAAGTACCAGAAGCTTATCTGAGATTCCAATTTGAACTAAAGAAAGCAATATATAAAGATATGTAGGAGAAATAATCTATATGAATAAAGTTATGCCACAAAAGGAACTGTTTTTTTTTTATATACATAATTTGTTAAACATATCCATAACAGAAGAGATGTGAATGCATCCTTCATAGCCTTGTAATACTGATGGTAATAATTTATATAATTTCTGAGACGATATAGCAGTGCCATTGGTTTCCCCTTTCTCCTTCTTCAAAGAACTTGATCATCTGAACCCTTCTTTTTTTTTAAATTGGAGCCCTGTTCAAGAACAATATAAAGAGCATATGCTTAATTTTCGTTATCTTTTAGAATCATCATTTTTTTTCTCAATAAAACAGGTTGTACATTCTACATAAAATATGCTAGTCAACCGTAAATGTTAACACCCAAAAAAGGTCTTTAAATTTATTATATTCATTTTTCAACTTACAAAATATGTCAAAGGTTTAAGCATCCGAAACATTACCATGTGACTTGAATTTTTGATTTGTCAATATCAAGCATACTCGATATTTCCAATAACATCATAATAGTTCTGTTTTTATTATTAAAACAACAAAGGACTAACTCTTGTACAAAACTGTAACAGATTATCAAAAACTGTCTAGTAAGTACAACTTTAACCCAAGCCGCTGCTCTTTTAAGCACCGTCTTAGCAACGACTTGGTTGATTGTAAATGTTTGTTGCAAAGACAGAAGACTTGAAACAATAACATGGAGGTAAGTATGTATAAGAACCACGTTTTCAAGAATATGTAAAATTCTAGATCCGCCACTGAATATTGGATTGAACAGTGCGATGGAAGTCTTCAAATGTATATAAAAAAAATGAAAGTCTTTGTGCTGGTTATTTACATACGGGAACGAAAATTTAACTTCAAATTGTGAAAAAGAGTGAGGGGTAAGATTCATTAAAAAAAAATATCGTCTGATCCAAAATTTGTTCGAAAAAATATTGTTGTCAGGCAAACTTTAAAACCAGAAAAAATATAATGAATTCTGATCTTCTAAAACCTTATAGTGTTAAGTTTTGAAAGAAAAAATATTTGATTGGTGGAGGCGGACAATAAATGGTCGCCCTCAGACAAGAAAACCATACCCCCTTTAAAGTTAAATGATTAACTTACTTCCTTGTTGATGGATTGTTCCCTGGCTTGCTTTGGTAGAGTATTGTTGCATGTTTCACATTCGAGTAATATATATATATACACATGTGTAGTACATGAAATATGAAGACACCGATGTACTACTATAGTACTTGACTTGTAATAGTGAGCATGTATGAGAAAAATAAAGTGAGCCAATTGTAAGATGCTATAAGATAGACTAACAAGAATGTGTCAATAGTACAAGGATGACCACTCGCACTATCATTTTACATGTTCAGTGGACCGTTAAATTGGGGTCAATACTTTAATTTGGCGTTAAAATTAGAAAGATCATATCATTGGGAACATGTGTACTAAGTTTCAAGTTGATTGGACTTCAACATCAAAAACTACCTTGACCAAAAACTTTAACCTGAAGCGGGACGAACGGACGAACAGACGAACGAACGAACTGACGCACAGACCAGAAAACATAATGCCTCTCTACTATCGTAGGTGGGACAATAAAAATGTATCGAAAATATAGCACAAAAGAAATCATGAAATAACTCAGTGCAATCCCAATCTAAGATGCAAACACATCAAAACAAAAACAAAATCACACCATATCTCCACATGACACAAAACAAAAACCAACTGCAATCAACAAATAAGACGCAAAGAGTCACAAGAAATTAAAAAAAAATCCATTCGCGGGCAACTACCGACTTATTATACTGTATGATCGAACACAAACATAGCCAAAATATGACACCAAAGAAATTAGACGCAAACTGAATTACAAGAAATTGCAAGATCAATACATGATGTATAAAACATACTGTGATTCCGAACGACAATTGGTTAACACAAACAAAAGGAATACAACCATATAAATATATGCAACTTCACAATGATCAACCAATCCGGGTTACTGTATAACTAAGATGTAACAAAATGTGTAACAAAACTTTTTTAAATAATACAGAAATTATGACTGTCGGTGTAAATGTAATTGTTTAAGAAAAAAACATGTCAAACATGCAAATATTATTTTTAAAAATGTAGTTTTAATCACTTAAAAGTCATGTGATGTTACATATATAGGACGGGTGTGTTCGATGTGTAAATTAATTAACAAAACCCCGTCATATAACATCCAACTTTGAAATTGCGTCCAAATGTCAATTTTAGGTGTGCCACTTTGGGAATGGTCTTAAACGATTGACAATTCATTTCTCAATTTTTGTAATTTTCTCCAGATTTTTTCTATGTCGGGCAAAAAAAAGTAACAGTTTTTAAGGAGACCCCCTAAATGACGTAACAGCTTGACTTATGGTCGTTTTAAAAAACAATTGATTGCAAGTTGCATTGTTAACAATTGTACAATATGAAAATTAAACAACGTGAATGCAAATATTTATAATGACTTTACGGAAAGTAACTTTTGTGACATCTTGACAACCGTATACAAAGTTCATTTCACTTTTCTACCTTCTAAACACAAGAGGTCAAATTCTTTTGTTCTATTTAAACCGCATATCGGACTGAAATGCCAGTCAAATATTTTCTAACTATAATCAATTAATCATCACTAAAAAAAATCTACAGTTGCCCTGTGTTATCAATCTTGATCAGGTGATGTATACCAAATGTTATTAAGGAAGCTGGCTTGTCATGTTTTGGATTTTTTGACAGATTTTCGGAATCCTCTGGTTTTATCCATTTAAATGCCTGGAAAAAATTTGCCCGGTGACCCCCATTTTTCTTTTTAGAAATATTTTACATGTATAATGATAAGCAATCTTTAAAAGTCTAATAAAGTTTTAATTACTTTTTAACAGTTTTTGAGATCTTCAACTTGTCAATGATAAAGCTATGAAAAGTCAAGAGAGAATATTTTCCCTCCAAAATTTCAATGGCATATATCTCGAAAACAAGCACGGCGACCTATTTATTTTTTTTGCTCTTTGGATTCCCTTAATAACCCCCTATCTATATAAACTAGTGTTTTGAAAAGTTAATTACTTTAGAACAGAGAAGCGAACTCCCTTAAAGTGTTGGTTGCTATCTGTCATATTTGTTCCAATTTATTGTTTTGTCATAAAGCATGCCATTTGATTTTATTCATTTTTATAGCCAACTAATATAAAGAATACATCTGTATCAGTGTACATATACATGATATAGCTATCATGATAAATGATAACTATTTCATTGTGAAGAAAACAGATTTTGCAAAATCTGATGCATTTACAAAAGTTATTGTAATTGTTTCTACCATAGTTCATGTAGTTATGGTGTAATCAGCAACCTTTTCATATATTTCTTCTTAAAATTTTTCAAAAGACCTTATCCAAATTATTTTTGCAAATAATTCAGCTTAAGCGGTGCTAGGGAAATTGTAAACTTGCAGTGAGGCAAGAGTTTTTTGCTCGGTATTGAAGGCCTAACATTGACTCTGAGATGATGAACAGAAATAAAAGCACTGTTTCTTTGCTTTTCATGTTGTTTTTTTTGCTGTGCATGTATTGATTTTCCTTGCTTTTTCTATTACCATATATCATGTAGTTGAAAATAGTGACCAATTAAAGCGACTCATCCCTACCAAATACTACATAGTACTTCTCACTCTCTCCCTGGGATAGATTATGGACATATATACAGATAGAATGGTGATCAAGCAAAGAAAATTAAATGTGACCCCAATAATAAAAGTCTGAAATTCAAGTATTTACAGGAACACCAATGTTCAAAATATGAGATATGAAACCTACCTCTGCAGTAGAAACAGTAGCATAGCCCTGTAAAGAACCAAATGGTATTTTTATTGCTTGGAATTCTAAATCGGGAAATGCAGCAACAGGACATCCCTCTATTATTAGTTCTTTTTTAATACCATCACTGAAATTTATACAAAATGTGTGCAGTCAGGGGTGGTACTTAAACAATCACTTCTTTGAGTGATTTTGGCTGTGAAATATTTAAAATTTTCGCACAGACTTTTCAAAATCACTGAAACAAGTAATTTGAGAAGTTAAAATTTAATCACTTCAATATAAGTGTTTATAACATTTTTTGGATATTTTTCCCACAAGCCTTATTTTTTTACTGGTAAAAAGACCAGAATTCCATTGAAAAAACAACTATGTACATGCAGAAATTGTCAGTTGCTTGATAAGCCTGACAGTTTCTACCAGGGGCGTAGCTACCTAAGGCTCGACTAGGCACGTGCCTATACATAAATTTGCCGATTATACCCCTTTTGGAAATTTTTTTTTAAAAAAGATAAACATTTTTATTCTAATGCGTATTGTTGCCAAATTAGGGAACTTCACTCCAGAAATAGCAGACACAATTTACAACTCTTACCGTTCGGATTTAGGTGAAAAAACAGAATTTGAAGATGAGATAGCACAAGGGAAAGCCCGTTGGCGTATTGAAGACAACAGACCAGATAGACTTCTTGGTGTCCTTAACCTGTTAACGTAACAAACATCGATCTGTACCCTTCAGTGTATAGGAGTTTGGATTTTATTGACAATGCCTGTTTCATCGCCAACTACTGAAAGATCCTTCAGCGCGATGAGACGCGTCAAATCCTACCTGAGATCGACAATGGGAGACGAGCGACTTTCAAATCTATCTCTTCTTCACATCCACCGACACCTCAATTTTGATGTTGATGCGAGTATAACTTATTTTATCGGCAGAAAAACCGTCAACTTGACTTTGAGAAAATGTATCATTGTCTTTGTGTATGAAACTGGATCTGAAAGTTATTCATAAAAGTTCAGAAATATTAAATTTGTTTAACCAATTTTTGCCCAAATTTGAGTTAAAAGATTTGTTCAAAAAAGTTGAAAATCTTTTCCTTTGACCCTTTGTGGGCCTTAATCTAAAACTAGTCTGATCATACTGGGCATATTGTAAATATTTATTTTTTTTCTTCAGATTTTTGTTTGTACTACGTTAATTCAGGTGTTAATGTAATATTATTCATAATTCTTCGAACTTTTCTTCATGAATATTATCATGATAAAAACCAGTAAATATGATATTTTTGTACACAAAACTATGCAACTAAAATGCTGAAAACCGTTTTCCGTTGGGGGTCTTCGACCTCCTGGACCTGCTAGGGGCCTTGAGCGGCCCCAAGACCCCCTGCCGATTTGTGACTACAGTTGAACTGAAACCTAGCTACGCCCCTGTCTACAGTTTATTTGAATATGCAAAAACTGGAATAATTTGTAAATCAGGACATAACCTTAAAATAAATCATTCTAATTCTAAAGAAAACCAATCAGGTCACCTAATATTGATGACCTTTGTCTGATAGTAAGAGTAGTTAATGAATATTTGATTACAGAACAATTCCCAAGGGTACTTTTAAAAGCTTTAGCGCACTAACTTACTGCCCAGGCACACTGGTGAAATTGATATCCATAGATAAAGGGATAATTGATTTATGTAGGAAAATTATAGAAAAGTTTGTGAAAATATGAAAATCAATGAAATTAGCATTTGAAGATCAAAGAAAACACCAAAATCACTTAAATAGGTGATAACTGAATATAAAAAATCACTGAAATAGGTAATAATGAAATCACCTGTTTAAGTAGCACCCCTGACTGGTGTGAGGTCAATAGATAAATCTAATTCATTGAATTTTAAGGACAAATTTTGAACAAGGTAAAACTGTCTGTCAATATTGTTCAACATTATGATCAGTATCCTAGAAAAATCAGTGTATTGCTGTTTTCACAAAACTACAAAAGGCAGATTACTTCTTTAAATTCTTAGTTGATTCCCATTACTTAGCTTGTGTGCCACCATTTGAGGTTTTTTAAAAGTACTGTAATTTCTGTTAATCTTAGTGTCCAGTACCATTAAGTATCAGTTGAATAATTTTGACAGAAAAACGACTGTTCAATTATCTTTTTTTCTGATTTTTATTACCATGTACAAGATATTTTAAAAGATTTTGAAGTTAAATTGTATTTATTTGCTTTCATCATCCCATACCAGATATTTCATGATTCCATCTCAATGCTGAACAGTTCTGCCAAGTTTTCATGAAGCAAATGTGTGAGATTTGGCCAAAATTGAAAAGATGAAAAGGAAAAAAAATAGATAAGAGACAATATCTGAAAAAAGTCTAATTTTTGGAAATAAGAAAAAACCCAGTATTTTAATAGCACAAATCGAAGAACACACATTGGGGATCTAGGAACTGTTGTCTGTAATTCAAACAATTGTTTAATAAGGAAACAATGGCTATTTTGAAAATGGTACAAAAACAAATCCAGTTCTTTCCTGTTACCAAAGTGAATCAATTTTAAAAAGTTTCTAATGGGAATAAGGAATAAGTTTAAGACAATATTTGTGGTTTACTAGTATATCCTGCAATAGTTTATCAAATGCCAATTATTGATTTTAGCATTTGCAATACAAAAGGTTTAGAAATATACTTAAATATAGTCAGATATGTCGGTAACATGAAAGAATCTTGAGTAACAGCACAACGGTAACAGGACAGAGTTGGTAACAGATAGGATTTTTCTGCTTTATTTTAAAGTTTAAGAAAAATACATCATTTTAACATGTTTAAATTGGTCACAATTGGAAGATAACAGCAAATTAAACAATGTCATTTATCCTTTGAAACTGTATTTGCAAGATGAAAAATCTGCCTAGGTAATGAAAAATTCTAAAATAAATTCCTTTCTGTTACTATCTACTAAACTAGAATTGCACAATGTTCTCTGCTGTTATCAAAAGCAAAAAACCTATTTTTTTATTCAATATACTTTATATTATTTTGAAATTTATTTAATATGGTGGTGATAACTTATATTAAATGAAATGGTTGGCATATAGTAGATTAACTTTTCGATTCTTCAGTGAAATTGTCTTGAACATCCTTCCTGTAACTGATGATGGTTATGCTGTTACTTTTTATCAGGTAACATGACAGAACGTAACAGAAAGGAATTACGCGATAGTTTTTGTCCTTTTTATCACATTAAATGTAAGTGTATTTCCTGTGACATATAACTTTTAAAAAGATGATATAAAAACACACTTAATGCTGTGGTGCACACTTAAAAATATTTTCAGAAAGTGTAAGAAAAGGCTGTAACCATGGTAACAGGATAGAACACCAATAAGTAATTTTCTATAAATTATTACCTTGGATGGGCTTGAATTTTCAAACCTGGCAGCCTTTCCAACTATTTCTTTGTACTAATGCATTCAGGAAATGATGCTCTTCACAATACATAATGGGAAAATAACTCTTGGTCTTGTAAACGTTTCCACAGGTAAAAAAAAAACCAGTAGTAACAGGAGGGAAATCACCCCTGGGGACAAATTTTTTTTCTCTTAAAATTTGCAAAATTTTATTACATGCTATATAGTTATAATATAAAAAGACAAATTAGGGGTAAGTTTATTGTATAATATATCATATATGTGAGAATCGGACGCCTGTTTAATTAATTTGGATATTATTTGAATGATTTAGTTTTCAAAAAAACACAGGGGACAACATGATTTTAGGGGGGGTTGAACATTTAAATTACAATATTTTATTGGAAGAAATGTAAGAATGAGTGTTTAATTGGCAGGCCATGGTGCATTATATAACTTAGTTTATACTGAAACTTAAAATTTTCAAAAAAGATGGTTGAATAAAAAAATAATTGCTGGTGAAGTGCGGGACATGGAAATTAGACTTTTTCAGATATTGTCTCATATAAGGAAAATGCCACTAAAAAGCATGAACATGCATGAGACTTGACACCCCTGCCTTAACCAAAGTTATATTATTCTTTCCCCATCAATTTTTTTAATGTACTGAATGACAGCTGGAAAACCTGTTGAATCTGACAAAAACAAAATCAGCAAACATAATTAATAACACAAACTTTACCATTAAGCTGGGTTTTTTTTTAAACATTACTGAAAATATCAAATGGAGATAAATAACTGAACATGCTAATTAATGTCATGTGAAAATCTGTTACCCAAAAAGTCATTATGGTGACCATGGTGACGTTTGTTACTATGTTTATATATAATGTACAATGTATGCTATACAGTTTAAGTTGACAAAAAAAAAAAGCTAACAGCGCCGATCTACAGGCCACCAGCATATACATGGACCAAGGAATATTCCATACTTACAACGAAATAACAACTGAATCAAGATGACCAAGATGTCCGATACCACCTATACATCTATAAATGATAGCAGATATAAATGATTGCAGAAGAAACGTACCACGGGCGCCGATCTTAAATGAACTAGGAATTCACAACTATATGCCATTATACAGACCAACTACTGCAGACGATCCAAAAATTATATAGTCACCAAATAATTAACAAAGGAACAGTTTTTGACAATTTTATTATCCACAGCGGCGATCATAATCTTCCTATTGTTGCCGACGCGCCGGGAAGTAGTAACCTCCAACTATGGCCAGGTTGGAAGAGAAGCCTTGCGAAGTGGTAGGAACCATGGGAAGTTCGTCCTATTAGATGCCAAGCCTTTAGAACAATTTCATGTATCATATAATAGTAAAACGAACTCAAGTTACATTGTATACAAACTTTAATTTTCTATATTTATCTTATCTATTTATAACTCTGTATTGCTACTTTCACTTTTCATTGTTTCTCTCACCATGACGACGTCAAATTCAATGCACCACTTTGAGTACTTCAGGGGCTCAATTTCTGTATAAAAATTGTCCTGATGAAGCCTGCCTTGCAGGCGAAACATGTAGACATAGATAATAAAATTGCAGATCTTTTGAAGTGTTGTTGTCAATTTTAATTATTATTTAAGGATTGCATTCATTTGCATGATTTGACAACCCGGCATACCAAGGTATCCACTTCAGGGACTCTACCAAAACGATTTCACAGGCGTTGGTTCACCTCGCGGAATTTAATTTATTATTTAATCGTGAACCCCTGCATCCGAAAGGAACCGCCAAGCTAACAGCGCCGATCTACAGGCCACCAGCATATACATGGACCAAGGAATATTCCATACTTACAACGAAATAACAACTGAATCAAGATGACCAAGATGTCCGATACCACCTATACATCTATAAATGATAGCAGATATAAATGATTGCAGAAGAAACGTACCACGGGCGCCGATCTTAAATGAACTAGGAATTCACAACTATATGCCATTATACAGACCAACTACTGCAGACGATCCAAAAATTATATAGTCACCAAATAATTAACAAAGGAACAGTTTTTGACAATTTTATTATCCACAGCGGCGATCATAATCTTCCTATTGTTGCCGACGCGCCGGGAAGTAGTAACCTCCAACTATGGCCAGGTTGGAAGAGAAGCCTTGCGAAGTGGTAGGAACCATGGGAAGTTCGTCCTATTAGATGCCAAGCCTTTAGAACAATTTCATGTATCATATAATAGTAAAACGAACTCAAGTTACATTGTATACAAACTTTAATTTTCTATATTTATCTTATCTATTTATAACTCTGTATTGCTACTTTCACTTTTCATTGTTTCTCTCACCATGACGACGTCAAATTCAATGCACCACTTTGAGTACTTCAGGGGCTCAATTTCTGTATAAAAATTGTCCTGATGAAGCCTGCCTTGCAGGCGAAACATGTAGACATAGATAATAAAATTGCAGATCTTTTGAAGTGTTGTTGTCAATTTTAATTATTATTTAAGGATTGCATTCATTTGCATGATTTGACAACCCGGCATACCAAGGTATCCACTTCAGGGACTCTACCAAAACGATTTCACAGGCGTTGGTTCACCTCGCGGAATTTAATTTAAATGATTATGATACATGTAATTAATAGCAAATGTCAAATCCTTAGAGTACACCAATTTTTTTAAAGAATGTTTTGAATAATGCTATTTTAGTATTTATGTATATACATTGTATGTATTGAAAACTACGTTCAAACCTATGATTGAGTTGGATAAACGTAATTTGTATACGTGTGCATGTGAAACAAATTTCGTTGGGTTAGAAGGGTCTAAATACAGCACAAACAACATTTTCCAAAAGACCAAAAAAGTGGAAAATAAAATTGAGAATGGAAATGGGGAATGTGTCAAAGAGACAACAACCCGACCAAATAAAAAACAACGTATATTTAAACAAAACGCATTTGACTAACAGGTCGAACAACTGATGTTCTTTAACCCTACTGACTGCTATTGGCGATTGCCAAATAAAATAGATCACAAGATGTACAAAATGTAACACAATGGATCTTAATATAAATTTAATACTAAACAGAAAACAATTACCTTGTGGTCACGATGTTATGCCACAAACATAAGGTGTCAATATTTTTTTTGTACACCAGATCCGGATTTCGACAATAAATGTCTCTTCAGTGATGTTAGGGATCGAAACGGTATATGGAAGGCCCTATAAAATGTACCCTCATTTTTAGATAGACTCTTGAATTTTAAGAGTCAATATAGGATGAACGGATCATATAAACCGGAGGGAAAATATGATACAAGCCCAAACGAAAAAATATAAACGAGTATATATATATATATATATTATATATCGAACTTAACATAAAACATACCATCCTAAGAAACTGCAAGCTTTGCAAAATTCTCTCAACACTGGAACAAACAGTGATTCATATGAAGTTTCTTCCACACTTACAAAATAGATTAGTTTCTTTACAGCTTCCACAAAACCTTGTCCATGAATATGAACATTCATTTTTAACTGCCTGAAAATAAAATAAATAAAATAAATTTTATTTCAATATTTCTTAATCATCGATTCATGTTAGTAACCATGGTAACATATTTGGAATATAAAGAAAAACTTAAAAATGTCATGTAATCTGCCACAGATAATGTATTTGATATTTGGCTCATGTTTTGCAACATGCATAATATATATAAACACATATATACACTAATTCATTGATCTACATGCAGTCTTTTGATACCTGTACCTTGGCATTGCACAAGATCATGCTTTTGACTGTTTATTTAGTCTTTAAACTAAATCCATTGGATGTTGGATGTTTACTAATTGATAATGTAGTCTTAGAGGCATGAATTAGTTTTTTTAGTAGTTGTTACTGGCTTTGAACTAGCTGTCAGTAACTAGTTAGTACTCTCAGGCCATACAGTAACATATAGTTGTTAATTTCTGTGTCATTTGGTCTCTTGTGGAGAGTTGTCTCATTGGCATTCATACCACATCTTCTTTTTTATATGTATACAATTTAAACTCATTTCACATTTATTTCAAGCATCAAGACAAAATAAGAAAACAAACCAATGACACCATGGACACTGTCATTCTGATTTTCAATACATTGCAGTGCACATGTCATTGTTTATTGTATACTTAGCCACTTAGAAATACACTTACGAATAAGTCCCTGCTGTTGCAAGTTCTTGAAGATGACTTTTAATATCACCTAGTTCCTGTCCAATTGAATCAAGATCTGCATGTGACATTACTTTTAAATGTTCAAAAGGGAAGTCAATGTTTATTTTTTCAGATATATAATCAGCTGCTTGTTTTGATGCTACATTAAGAGGAGGAACATCTGCACAAATGTTCAGCAACTCTTTATGATTTTTTGGCGCACCATCCCAACTTAGGTGAAGCCTGTCCAGTATATACGGTTTCCATTTATTTGTGTCACGAGGGATTGTTGTCATCTCCTGGGATTTACTGCTTGATCCACTCGAATTGAGTTCACAGTCAGAGTCTTCGTCAGATTCATTGTAACGCCGTTTTCTTGTATACATGTGTGTGTGGACAATCCGAATTCAAAAGGGGAAATTAAGTAAAGGGGAATGAAACATGAAATCAGTATACGAGTTTCTCCCAATCAAGGAACACCTCCATAAATACGGAGCACAAATCGGCACCTTGTGATTCGGCCCCACGTCAAATCGGCACCTGGTAAAATCGGCACTTAGTCAAATATATGCAAGAAAATTTGTAATTTAGTTACTTCTTCTTCTTCCAGGTAAGGAAACGATACAATAACTGAATGTATTTATAAGGTCCCGCGAAAACTTTGCGCAGTGTCGGACAACACAGACAGTTTTCTCTTGCCGCTATTTACATTTTAACATTCTCTATATATGCAGTTAAAACTATGTACAGGATGTTACTGTCTTGATTTTAGAAGAGCGTGCATTTATGGCAGCTCTGAATCCCTCAACTGTGTCTGCTGATCTTGCTGATGTTGGCAATTGGTCCTTAATTGGAACGAAGATTTAAGGGTATCAGGTGCGTTCGCGCCCAATACACTTTCGCACCCTACATGTTCGCACCTCGCACGTTCACACCCAATTTAAAATCAAGTTCCAGTTGAATAGTTAGAAAATCATGATTGTTGTTTAAAAATTGCCTTGATGTAAATATGTAAATATGTGATATTTTTTGCTGTTGCAAGCAATTGCTTGATGTTTTTACGGAAGAGTCTACTACCCAGACAACATGAGTATGTTGGCCCAACATTGGCACAACGTACATCATTGCATTGGCCCATCGTTGTATTTTAACGTTGGCCCAACGTATAAGTGCAAAGTGGGCCTACGTTGGCCCAACATGATGGCTTCATGTTGGCCCAACGTTGTACGGTTATATGCAATACATAGAGCCAACGTTGGCCCATTGTATGAAAAACGAAATCCATGTTGGCACAACGTTGGACCAACGTAGAAATATCTTTTCTTATGTCGGCACTATGTTGGTCCAATGTAGGTATTTCTCATTTTTATGTTGGCAATACGTTGGTCTATCGTTTCAACCAAATTACAACGGATGCTGCATGAGGAGCTGTATATGATAAATACTCCGGAGCGCATTTGATCTTTTTTTGTATTCCAAACTGCCAAAGTTTAAGGTAGCAATTCTGTATTTTTGTATTACCCATTGTTGTTACTGTCCTTGTTTTTTTCATGAACTTTGCCTCTTTAATTTTATTTATTGTGTGACACTAAGATATTTCTTTGACAATGTTTGATGGATCGACCAGATAAACTCTGTGTCATTTGGTGTCTTGTAAAGAGTTGTCTTATTAGCAATCATACCACATCTTCTTTTTTCATATCAATTTCATTTATTTCTTTAGTTTAAACAATATTTATTCAGATAAATCAACATTAAACATATTATACAATGAAATAATATCAAGGATTCAGAAACAAGCAATTTGCTTTTACAAATCTGTCTCCCTAAAAATTTATTTCTTTAACAGAACAAATGACGTATGGCTTATGGTTAGGCGATCATACAAATAGTTTTTTCGGAGATGTAATTTTAGTTGTATTGGTTCCAGATCCAGAATGAAAATTAAATTATTCAGAAGATGAAACTTTATTTATTCTAAATTTAATATCATTGGTCGTCACCACGAGTAGTGTCCTCCTCAATTTGAACTTCAACAGTGTCATTATTATTTATATATGTTATTCTTTTTTCCCTTCTCTGTTTCTTGCCACCTTCTCTGTCAAGGCTTAAGCGCCGCCAATCTTTAGCTGCATCATCTATCTCCTTATCCGAAGACTCTTTACAGCTATGTTTTTTTTTCTAACCGACTCTGTAATAAAGTTATAAGTAAACTTGAACTGTGTATTTGCCTAATGCATTCGTGCGTAATCTCCCTTCTAGATATGTAATATAAATTAATGTATATTCTAAATAGTTTAATCACTTGTAAAATAAAATCTTAAATAACCATTTTTTTTATATTGGTTATTTGTCTAATGGTCAGAAATTCATTAGTATTAGACGGATTTGTGGGTATAACAAACCCTTATTACTATTATTTCAGAATTCGGTATCATACTTTATATATTCGTAATATACATGATATATAAAGAATAATTTAGATGTGTATTAATGAAGTTATATATTTGATATATAAAATCACTGTTACACATTCAAGTGTGTGTATGATCAGGTTTCACAAATATATCGTATCTGTTTGCATGCGATTTAGAAATACAATAAAACTAACGAATTCATTTATATTTTAATGAAGTAGAAATCATTATACCACATTTTTGAAACATTACGGAATAAGGTACATCTTAAGACAATTTTATTCCATTAACTTCGGTAATGATCATACATGTTGTGGTTGTAGATTTATATAATTCACCATTTGTTTGAAAATACTATTGTTCAGTGGCAAATATTTCATGATAATTGATAGGATTGAAATGATTTAAAATCTAGAAAATATTTCGCCCGAAACGTATAAACTTCAAGATCAGCATTATAAAATGATAGAAATTAATATATGTTTTGATTTTTAACAACATCCCTTAGATTAAAAAGTCATATTGTATTTGTCATTCTGAATCGTATATATATATCAGATTTTTTTAAAGTTACAACTTACATGTTACTATCTTTCTCTTTGAATCTCAGATGACATGATTTTCTCTTTTTGTTTTCTTCGTATCACTGCTTTCTTACAAATACACAACAGGAAATAATCACAAAAGTGACCATCCCATTACATTCAGATTTCCTATAAACTTAATTACCATAGCAACTATCTTTGAAATTTGTCGAACATATGGTCAACCTTATCAGAATGGGCTAGATTAACAGACTGGCTGTATCAAATATCACTCTGCATATAATTGCTATTATTATTATGTTTCACAAAGTTTAATGAATAAAGTTATTATAAATAATGATTGCAATAAATTTGAATTTTTAACCAGGCAATCTATGTTTACGATATACATTTTTTTTATTACAGTAATGATATTCCAGTATAAATTTTACCTGACTTATATATAGAGTATAATATATGATCACGCAACGTTGGGCCAGCATTGGCCCAACATAGAGTTGTAAATGTAATTTCAGTTGATAAACACTTTCGCTATAACATTAACTTTTCATAAAGCCTGCTGCAATCGAAATTATCCGCCTCCCAAGAGAAATAAAGCGTAAAATATTATATAATCAATTCTATTAACAAAATTTCATATCGGCCCTATGTTGCTACTAACATAATGCCAACATTTGCCCGATTATTTATAACCAACATGAGATAATAATATGAATTTACAACAACAGACCAACGTTGGGCCAATGTTGTGCAGCCAACATAAACTTGCGACCAAAGGACCGACAATTTGCCAACGTTGGGCCAATGTTGTACAGCCAACATAAATTTGCGACTAACGGACCAACAATTTGCCAACGTTGGGCCAATGTTGTGAAGCCAACACCAACGGTCGACCAACGGGCCGACCATTTGCCAACGTTGGCCCACTGTTAGTCTGCTGACTGGGTATTAAAGGTTATTCATCATGTTCATGGGTCACACTAAATGTTAAGAAGGATTGACCGAAGGCGCGTGTTGTGACCTTTCTTGATCCGGCTATCGTTTGGCGTCAGATGTTAGCATGGTTAGTGCCGATCTATATTTATTAATAGATCGTGTTGTATTTTAACAGCATGCATACTGACATATTTTGCTTCCTGCGGTCTGCAAGGCTTTCCCATTTTAATGATTTTACCATGTTTTTTACACCGTGACTGAGCCAGGTGTACTGTCTGTAAAGTTCTTGTTAACAAATCGGGCTGCTTTTTCCTGCACTTGTTCAATAATCTTTATTTTAGTCTGTTTTGTTTTCTGTGCATGTATACTCAACTGAAGGTCTTTCTATTGTTGAATATGCTGCATCTTTTACCGTTTTAGTGCAGTCATTTAGGTTCCTTCTTATGAATCCTAGTGTTTTGTTGCCTTTACCCAATGTCTGTCCCAGGTTAGGTTATCATGGTTATCGCTGATTGTTACTCCTAGGTATTTGCTGGCTTAAATGATGTCTAGTGTGTGTCCTCGTAGCTTGTAATTAGTTGGTATCATTTTTTCGCATTGAAGACCATTAGTTGTCAATTATTTTCCCAGTCCTCTAATGACGTTATGTCTTTCTGCAGTAGGTCAATTTGTATTTGGTTGCTTATGGTTCTATAGAAGAGGCTGTCGCGTCTGCAAATATTTTGGTCTCTGATAATGTTGCTGTACGTTACTTGCATTCAACTGACACCTAATATTATTTTTACCGTGTATCAGCTTTCTATAGTATATTCAACTGGCTCCTGAAATCAATTACAAGTTATAATCTGTTTGCTGTGTTAACTATTTTCGGGTAGTTTTTGGTCTTTAATATAAAAACCCTTATGAAAAGTAAAAGAGGAAGTTTGCTGCAACCTTGCGATAAGGTTGGCTGTGATTTTGCTTGTCGCAAATCTTCAGGAATTTCTCAACTGTCATAATATGAAAAAGAAAATGTGGTCCGATTGCCAATGCGATACAAGAAACCAATCGACACAGAAATTTACAACTATAGGTCACCGTACGGCCATCAGCAAGGAGCAAAACCCATAACGCATAGTAAGCTATGAAAGGCTATGAAAAGACAAATGTAAAACAATTCAAACAAGAAAATTAACGGCCTAATTATGTACAAAAATGAACGAATCAAACGGTGAAACTAACGGCATAATTTATGTACAAAACAAAGAAGACTGTTTATATGTTTTTGTGAAGAACGGTCACCGTGTTATTTCGCAGTGTGCTTCTTAGTAGTTCATCTGGACAGTTTGCGTTTGTTGGGTCTAGGAGTTTAAGCTGTTTCTCAATCCCTTCCCGTCTAATGCGGGGTTCATACACTGCCGATTATTGCTCCCATTTGAGATCATGCAGACAGCGATACGACACGAAAAGTGAAAAAGTCGGATTACTATCCTCAATTATCTAAAATGTCCTATCATTTTCTGAACGCAGTCGTTTATGTTCGTAACATATTCCTACGGGTCTGGAATGGTCCGAATAGTTCGGCGAAGCACCCCGAGAGTTAGGTGCGTCCCGTAACATTCGGGGATACTCAGCCGATTTTGTCTAGTCGGATTACAATCGTGCCTATATCGTGACAGATTCTGCTGTATCGGATCAAAATCCTAACAATGTTCTGTGTATTCTGTACGGTGTCCTGTGGAACGGGAATGATCTGGAAAAATTGTTCATTGCTGTTTTTCTTCCGATTGAGTCCAGATTGCATCCAGATCTTGTCGAATGTGAACCGTTTTTGCCGAAACCGTTCCGGAACAGTCCCGTTATTAATACGAAATTCGTCAATGATACTCACGTCAGATCTAGAGTCCCGACAATTACAGAATACAATACGACTGAGACCAGACAAAGCCGTTTGCAATGCGATATCTACTAGAGCGGACCGTGATAGGATTACGTTCCGACAGTACCTGATCATCCCGAGTTTGCCGACAGTTTTCGAAAGGATGACTTCCGTCAGCGTCGGTTAACTGTCTGGTCACTGTCTGATATCTGTCGGATTACATTCGGTAGATTCGGGACGAAGTCGTGTCAGACTCGGTCGAATTTTAGCAGGCGAAATATACAAATTGGATTAGAAGCGGACTGAGAACGGGATTATCGGGATAAATTCGCTTGGAAACGGTTGAATATCGACGCTTCCTGAACAATATCTGATTGTTGTCGTGATTAAATTATTTGTTTTACAAATTTTAATTAAAGTTTGAATTTCCATCCACGA
The DNA here is from genome assembly GCF_965363235.1 of Mytilus galloprovincialis. NCBI lineage: Eukaryota > Metazoa > Mollusca > Bivalvia > Mytilida > Mytilidae > Mytilus > Mytilus galloprovincialis. Next base: position 13,854,682 of record NC_134847.1, on the reverse strand, counting down.
TTCACAGGATCTTGATCAGACTTTAGACAAATTTTAATCGGGAATGTCCTGTCAAGCACGGCAGTAAAAATCGTGAATGTGTGACCCCAGCTTTAAATGCAACTTCCTTATGTTTGAAGTTGTGCTCAGTTTCCCATATTTGGCATATGATTTGAACCGAGGCAAATCGACCTTATTCAAATGCATATCATTACATCTGTTAACCTATTTTGGGTTGAAAAAATCTCTCCGAAAAGTTTGTAAATGTTTAAAAATTGAATTGGATAGCTATAAGAATCCTAACTAGAGGCTCTCAAGAGCCTGTATCGCTCACCTGATTCTACTTGGGTTTTTGAAATCATATAAAAAATATAAAATTTGGCTAAAAGTAACAACACTTGGCCAGCACCTCATAAGGAAAGGAATCTTCGTGCTATGTTTGATTTCATTCAATTCAGTGGTTCTTTAGAAGAAGACTTTTGTATGCATTTCCCATAGTGTCCCATGTTAAACTTAGTCCCCAACTGGTGGCCATCTTGGATGTTGCAATGACAACAAAGTAACAACACTTGGTCAGCATCTCATAAGGAACATTCATGCTATGTTTGGTTTCATTCCATTCAGTGGTTCACTAAAAGACGACATTTGTATGTATTTCCCATAGGGGCCTATGTTAAACTAAGTCCCCCGCTGGCGGCCATCTTGGATGATGGATCGGCTACAAAGTAACAACACTTGGTCAGCATCTCATAAGGAACATTTATGCTATGTTTGGTTTCATTTCATTCAGTAGTTCTCTATAAGAAGAAACTTGTATGTATTTCCTATAGGGTCCTATGTTAAACTCAGTCCCCCACTGGCGGCCATCTTGGACGTTGGAATGGCGACAAAGTAACAACACTTGCTCAGTATCTCATTAGGAACATTCATGCTATGTTTGGTTTCATTCCATTCAGTGGTTCTCTAAAAGAAGACATTTGTATGCATTACCCGTAGGGTCCTATGTTAAACTAAGTCCCCCGTTGGCGGCCATCTTGGATGATGGATCGGCTACAAAGTAACAACACTTGGTCAGCACCTCATAAGAGACATTCATGCTATGTTTTGGTTTATTCCATTCAGTGGTTCTCTTAAAGAAGTCATTTGTATGCATTTCCCGTAGGGTCCTATGTTAAACTAAGTCCCCCTGCTTGCGGCCATCTTGGATGTTGGATCGGCTACAAAGTAACAACACTTGGTCAGCACTTCATAAGGAACATTCATGCCATGCTTGGTTTCATTCAATTCAGTGGTTCTCTAAAAGAAGACATTTGTATATATTTCCCACAGGGTCCTATGTTAAACTAAGTCCCCCGCTGGCGGCCATCTTGGATGATGGATCGGCTACAAATTAACAACACTTGGTCAGCACCTCATAAGGAACATTCATGCTATGTTTTGGTTTATTCCATTCAAGGGTTCTCTAAAAGAAGTCATTTGTATGCATTTCCCGTAGGGTCCTATGTTAAACTAATTCCCCCTGCTGGCGGCCATCTTGGATGTTGGATCGGCTACAAAGTAACAACATTTGATCAGCACTTCATAAGGAACATTCATGCCATGCTTGGTTTCATTCCATTCAGTGGTTCCTTAAACGAAGACATTTGTATATATTTCCCACAGGGTTCTATGTTAAACTAAGTCCCCCGCTGGCCATCTTGGAAGATGGATCGGCTACAAATTAACAACACTTGGTCAGGACCTCATAAGGAACATTCATGCCATGTTTGGATTCATTCCATTTAGTGGTTCTCTTAAAGAATTCATTTGTATGCATTTCCCATAGGGTCCTATGTTAAACTAAGTCCACCGCTGGCGGCCATCTTGGATGATGGATCGGCTACAAATAACAATACTTGGTCAGCACCTCATAAGGAACATTCATGCCATATTTGGTTTCATTCCATTTAGAGGTTCTCTAAAAAAAAAGTCGATTGTATGCATTTCCCATAGGGTCCTATGTTAAATTAAGTCCCCCGTTGCAGCCATCTTGGATGACGGATCGGTTACAAAGTAACAACACTTGGTCAGCACCTCATAAGGAACATTCATGCCATGTTTGGTTTCATTCCATTTAGTGGTTCTATAAAAGAAGTCATTTGTATGCATTTCCCATAGGGTCCTGTGTTAAACTAAGTCCCCTGCTGGCGGCCATCTTGGATAATGGATCGGCTACAAAGTAACAACACTTGGTCAGCACCTCATAAGAAACATTCATGCCATGTTTGGATTAATTCCATTTAGTGGTTCTCTAAAAGAAGTCATTTGTATGCATTTCCCATAGGGTCCTATGTTAAACTAAGTCCCCCGCTGGCGGCCATCTTGGATGATGGATCGGCTACAAATAACAACACTTGGTCAGCACCTCATAAGGAACATTCATGCTATGTTTGGTTTCATTCCATTCAGTGGTTCTCTAAAAGAAGTCATTTGTATACATTTCCCAAAGGGTCATATGTTAAACTATTTTGTCCCCAGCTGATGGCCATCTTGGAAGATGTATCGGCTACAAAGTAACAACACTTGGTCAGCACGTCATAAGGAACATTCATGCTATGTTTGGTTTCATTATATTCAGTGGTTCTCCAGAAGAAGTCATTTGTATGCATTTCCCGTCGTGTCCTATGTTAAACTAAGTCCTCCATTGGCGACTATCTTGGATGATGGATTGGTTACAAAGTAAGAACACTTGGTCAGCCCTTTATCCTATGTTTGGTTTCATTCCATTCAGTGATTCTCTAAAAGAAGTCATTTGTATGCATTTCCCATAGGGTCCTATGTTAAACTAAGTCCCCCGCTGGCGGCCATCTTGAATGATGGATCGGCTACAAAGTAACAACACTTGGTCAGCACCTCATAAGAAACATTCATGCCAAGTTTGGTTTCATTCCATTCAGAGGTTTTCTAGAAGAAGTTCAAAATCTAAAAAGTTAACGACGACGACGGACTACGGACGACGGACGCCAAGTGATGAGAAAAGCTCACTTGGCGCTTCGGGCCAGGTGAGCTGAAAAATATAAAGATCTTTTAGAGTTAATTTAATCTAAGACTCTTTCATCTTGCAATAGTTTTATAAGATTTGACTTTTCTACATTTTACAGATGAAGTATTCCCCATTCCAAAACTAAAAGACAAGTTGAAAGAGTTGGTATTGCTTTATTTCATAAAAAAGAATGGCCAACGTGGATACAAATATCTTGTCTTAGGGAGGGATAAACACTACTTTGTAAAAAATCACACTGATTTAAACAAAAAATACTCTGAAACTGACATTCTTGATTGACAACATATCTGATACGTTTGGAGGACGTGTTTTTCAATAAACAATTGGCATTCCCATGGTAACCAAGTGTGCCTTCTTCTTGCCGACTTATTCCTTCATTCCCATGAGGTTGACTTTATACAAGATATTCTTAGGAAGAAAGAAAAGAAATTAAGCAATATCCTTTAACTTTTACTTTCCGCTATATAGATAATGTTCTCTCACTCAATAATTCAAAATTTATCCCATCGAACTAGAGATAAAGGATACAGCAGATACAGTTAAGTCTACCCCATATCGAAATTTACAATGAAAGGTCGGTTGAAAACAAAACTTTACGACAACAGATGATTTCAGCTTCCCAATTGTGAACTTTCCATTTCTATGAAGCAACATTACTGCAGCGCCTTCATACAAAGTATGTATCTCCTGATTGAAACGACATTCCCGGGCTTGTATTTCTTATCATGATTTCCTTGACAATGAAACTATTAAATCAACAGTTCCAAATGGTAAAGTTGGAATCAGACCTTCATATTATTGGCGGACACCATCACGAGTTGGTTGACTGTTACGGAATATCAGTTTCACAGATGATGTTCCTTATGTCGGAACTAAAATCCTGTTTCCTTTCCAAAAATTATACTATTTGACGGGTTTGTAATAACATGAGCATCACGATGGTACCTCATATGCAGCAGGATCTGCTTACCCTTCCGGAGCACCCAATATTCCCTGCTATAAAAGTCGGAACTAAAATCCTGTTCCCTTTCCAAAAATAATACTATTTGACGGGTTTGTAATAACATGAGCATCACAATGGTACCTCATATGCAGCAGGATCTGCTTACACTTCCGGAGCACCCGATATTCCCTGCTATAAAATTCACTAGCACAAAGTGGAAACATTCTTTTTTGCAAGAAAGATCATTTCACCGCAAAAAATTAAAATATCTGGTGCATATCAACAGCTCATAATAATGTTTGTGAGAAAGTTTGGTGTGATTCCTTTGAATAGGTTGAGAGGAGTTGCAGACAAATAGTGTCACCCCCTTTTCATTTCAATATTATAAAGTAACAAGAGTGCACACGCTGAAATGTCTCGCCTTCTATACTAATCATTGATATTATGTTGATAGTCCTAAGCATAAAGCTAAGCTTTATTACAACTGTCACATAAACTTAACATTAACCAAGATAACTAAACAAAGACCAATGAATCTTGAAAAAGAGGTCCAGGTCAGATGAACCATGCCAGGCAGACAGGTACAGCTAACAATGCTTCTATACAACATATATAGTTGACACATTACTTATAGTTTAAGAAAAATAGACCAAAACACAAAAATTTAACACTGTGCAATGAACCGTGAAAATGAGGTCACGGTTAAACAAAACCTGCTCGACTGACATAAAGATCATAAAATATTTCCATACACCAAATATAGTTGACCTATGGCATATAGCATTAGATAACAAGAATGTGTCCTCAGTACACGAATGCCCCACTCGCACTATCATTTTCCATGTTCAGTGGACCGTGAAATTGGGGTAAAAACTCTAATTTGGCATTAAAATTAGAAAGATCATATCATAGGGAACATGTGTACAAAGTTTGAAGTCGATTGGACTTCAACTTCATCAAAAACTACCTTGACCAAAAACTTTAACCTGTAGCGGGACAGACGGACGGACGGACGAACGGACGGACGGACGAACGGATGGACGAACGGACGCACAGACCAGAAAACATAATGCCCCTCTACTATCGTAGGTGGGGCATAAAAAGACCAAAACTCAAAAACTTAACTTTGACCACTGAACCATGAAAATGAGGTCAAGGTCACATGTCATCTGCCAGCTAGACATGTGCACTTAACAATCATTCCATACAACAAATATAGTAGACCTATTGCATATGGTATGAGAAAAACAGACCAAAACACAAAAATTTAACTATAACCACTGAACCATGAAAATGAGGTCAAGGTCAGATGACACATGCCAGTTGGACATGTACACCTTACAGTCCTTCCATACACCGAATATACTAGCCCTATTGCTTATAGTATCTGAGATATGGACTTGACCACCAAAACTTAACCTTGTTCACTGATCCATGAAATGAGGTTGAGGTCAAGTGAAAACTGTCTGACAGACACGAGGACCTTGCAAGGTACGCACATGTATATCAAATATAGTTATCCTATTACTTATAATAAGAGAGAATTCAACATTACAAAAAATTTGAACTTTTTTTTCAAGTGGTCACTGAACCATGAAAATGAGGTCAAGGACATTGGACATGTGACTGACGGAAACTTCGTAACATGAAGCATCTATATACAAAGTATGAAGCATCCAGGTCTTCCACCTTCTAAAATATAAAGCTTTTAAGAAGTGAGCTAACGCCGCCGCCGTAGCTGCCGCCGCCGGATCACTATCCCTATGTCGAGCTTTCTGCAACAAAAGTTGCAGGCTCGACAAAAATGTCTTATTTTTGTTTGTTAATCTTTCACAGGAATAAAAGTTGGTACACATCAACAGTTCATTATAACATTAGTATAATTAATATTAATCATAATAATGTATCTGAGCATTAATTTTCCTTCTAGAAGTTGAAGAGAAATTGTTGATAAACAGAAATTGTGACATGATGACCCACACACAACACAGGTGACACAATACAACCATCTGAGTGTTGACATTAACATGATTTTAAAATTCATCTAACATGCAAAATTTATTTGGAGAAATCAATATGTGTATTTATAATGACACATTGTGTTGGGCCTATGATTGATTATAAACAAAAATAAATTTCCATTAACCATATAATTTATAAGCTATGCTTATAGTAAAAATAGAAAGGTAACACAATTAAATTGAAATATTATTATAACAAGTGAATAATAAGTCTCATTAAGATGTGTGCTAAGCTATACTGAATTGTAAGACAAATAAAATGCTTCGCTGAGCACAGCTTGATACGACCACTCTGACTCAGGTCAAACCCTGAACAGTTTGGGCAAAAATGGACAATATAAAAATTATTGGTGCTTGATACAGGTCTGAATTTGGATTGTAATATCAGATTATTACATGGCATTTTTCATAATAATAAAAAAAAACAAAAACAAACAAACTATTTAAAAAATACATTTTTTAAGTTTTTCTGAAACATTATTTAGAAAGTTTCTTTTTTTCTCTCTCTGTTGAGGCATATGATAAAAAGGTATCAATTTTTTGGTCCGACGGCCGTGAACTTTTTTACTCTTTAAACTTCGGGAACCACGTAAAAGGATCAATAAATGAATCTGTCAAATTTTTGTCATGCGGCTCTTGGGCTGATATTGAACCTAGGGCTGATAATACATGCGATATGAAAAATGACATGTTATGATCTTTTTATCATATGCTTCAACAGTAGAGAAAAATAACAGATTCATTTATTGATCCTTTTACATGGTTCCCGAAGTTTAAAGAGTAAAAAAGTTCACGGCCGTGGGACCCAAAAATTGATACCTTTTTATCATATGCCTCAACAGAGAGAGAAAAAAAGAAACTTTCTAAATAATGTTTCAGAAAAACTTAAAAAATGTATTTTTTAAATAGTTTGTTTGTTTGGTTTTTTTTTTATTATTATTATTATTTTATTATTTTAATCTATATACTTTCCAGTATTCAAGTAATTGTTTTGTACACTACTTTCTAATGTTTTTCACTGAAAACGTAGCATTGAGGTGTATTTTCCGGAATTGGCCTAGTATTACCGGAATGCCATGTGATAACGTTACGGAAAGGCATGTGATAACAATCAAAGCATGTGATAAACTTTTCATATCAGCCCGCTAAGCACCAATTCGAAAAATATGGAATTTACGTCAATTTAAGGCTATTATCATACGGTAAAATTTATATGTTATTTAGTCTAAGTATATGATAATTAAATATATATGACACATAATAGGTTTCTGACTTAGAATAACTGTTATCAAAGAACTTAGATTTAGTTATATGATTTGAATTTATATTCAATTTTTTGCTATTGTACAATACACTATGCTGTTGTGAATTGACCCCCCCCCCCCACCATGCCCACCTAAGAAAAAAAAAATCTGAAATCTGAAATGAGAAAATGAGAAAAAATTTTCCCCTCCCCCTTCTTTCAAAAAAAAAGACGACATGCTACATATACGGACACAAACTTTTTTGCGGTCGTAAAAAAATTATCCTTTTTTTTCTTATTCAATTACAATCAATCTTTGGCCTAATTTCACTATCTGTCACACAAATTGACAATCAATTTAAATTTTTCACAGACTGCTCAACACAAATAGGTTAATATATTTCATCATACTATTTTACTAAAGTAATCGAAATGTGATTGTCTTAAGTAATCGATGATTACATCATAATTTTTGGCTATTATCCATCAAATTACGATTACATGTTATCATGTTATCGAAAATGTCTTTCATTACTGGAAAAAATTTAAACAATTACAATTACAGATTACGATTACCCCATCCCTGATCTTAATAGCCAGTTTTAGATTATTGCTACTTATTTCACATTTGTAACATTATTGCTACCCATTTCACATTTGTATATATATTAAAGAACAATCGGAAATGTGTTTTGGGGTAATTTGCTAACAAATATTGTCAATGATATAAAATCATAAGGAGTCCCTTGGAACCCTGTGTCTTGTGAAATTCCACAAACATTTTGACAAATCAAACGACAGTAGTCAATGCAATATTTTTTTTTTTAAAAGATCTGCATTATCATTAAAAAAATAATGAAATTGTCTGAAAAAATTAAATTTTGTCAAAACATTAATTAGATATCAAAACAATCTTTTAAACATTTTTTCAAATTAAATATAGATATGGTTGACATTTGATAATGTAAAATGAACAAGCCTTATTAAAGAAGGACACAATTTTTTACAAATCATTTGTTTTTACTACTGTATTTAAAAAAATATGTTATCATGGTTATGTACATTTTTTAGCCTTTTTAAAACTTTTTTCAACAACTGTAATTTTATGTACATATGAAAGAAAATTAAACAACTGCATTACTTCAAATTTCTCCACACTACTTTAAAGCATGACATTTGTTTTTTTATAGTCAGAGTAAAGCATAAAAGGCTTTTTGTCTTTTAGGTGTTTATTTTCTTGTCGAAACGACGGCCTGTAAGTAATTTGCTTTGTCTTATCAAACACTTGTAACTCCTTAAAAATTCTGTGAATCTCACATGTAAAGGCAAAATCTTTTTGAAACTCAGAACTGAGCTTTGGCTTAAAATAACTATGATTCAGAACCATCCAAATTTGTAAAACAGCTGAAAAGTTAAATTTTACACCAGTTTCGTCCCATAATGGAGATATCTGATGGCCATTGCTTAATAAAATATCATGTTCATAATCATACATAACCACAAGGTAATGATGAGGTGTTAACACTATGGAGGGAATTAAAGTATGGCATTCTCTCCCTCCTGATGAATCTCTGTTTGATTCACAAAATGAAAATGTAATAGCTTGGCTTAATATTTGCTCAGCACGTTTTTCAAGTACCATCTTGAGTTTTAATTCACTAATATCTATTGATCCGTAATTCTCCTGCAATAGGTCTTTCGTTAACATATCATCGTCTTCTTGCATCTGAGCTTCAATATCATCTTCAAAAAAACAGAGCGGTATATTTGAAAAATTTGGTGGTACCAAAACAATGTCAGGATGTCCATACCAAATGTCTTCACAGCCTGAAAAATAATAGATAGCATTATAGAATGGAACTATCAGAAACACTGGCTCATAAACCCTTTTTCATACCTCAAGTAAGAATTTGATGCCTAGGAACCTGAAATACAACCTTTTCTTAAATGGCTCTCACAAAGCACAACTTGAATTGTAAACTTTCTAGGTTGCACTTTGTAAATACAGCTGTTTCTCAAACACGCCTCTTTTGGGGAGTAATTGAATATTCATAGAAAATTGATTTTGTTTACATACTGGTTCCCAGTTATACTCTCTGTGTTCCATATCGCAGAGACAGAACTTGGGAATGTTACCAGTAAATAAACACGTGCATATTGTTTACATTGAAATTTGTGGTAACCTTTCATTTGAGGTAGGGGTCGTTGAGAAAATAAGTGTAAGTTTAAACTCTGAGAAGTTCAGGGCATAGAAACGTTGAAAATATGCCGCACAGCCCTATATTTTGACCTTTGAAAATGGCAGTATGCATAGTTTACTGAAAGTCCTGGATACAAAATTAAATCATAATATTTGCATATTTTAAGTTAAATTGTTAAGAAGTGCTTATATTTACTCTTCGCAGTCATTGAAACTCATAGATCCTTCCTGAATATTATTTATGGGGTATTTGTGTCCTTTCGATAACCCAAAAGTAAGCCGCAACACCTAAGTCTGCTTTTTTGTCACCACGGCATAATAAATACAAGCTAGAAAAACAAAAATATCTCAAGAAAACTTACAATAGTGTGTTCTATCCTGAATATGTACTAAATATTCCAAATTGCTAGAAACAGCAGAATGATTTAGGAAATTTGAGGCCCCAGGGGCAAAAAACATAGAAAATTGCCTACCCCCTAGGTCATAAAAACAAATAATTTAACTTGTAAATACTATGATTTTGTGATTTTAAAGTTCTTGATATAGAAAACAATAACTATGCTTGGAAGTTATGCAAAAATCAGATGTTAGCAGTCATCTATACAACATTTGAAGTGAATTTATATCTCAGACTGGTATCTGCATACATACAACTATTGCAAATATGGCTTTGTTTGAACACTTCTAGTATATATAGAAGCTAAATTGTGTCAGATATATGGTTACAGATGATACTGTTGTGACAAGAATTCTAAATTGACCATTTGAGGCAGAAAATGTGTTTTTTAATTGACAAATAGGCATACAGTAAGATGTGAACTGGAGATAGAGGCTGGATTGGATACTTTATATAATCTTGAATGTTGTAATGATTGACTGCTAAACATTACATTTATGATATTCTGATATGCTTTCAATATGTTATAAAAACAGTTTTTAACAGGTTCTAGACAATTTTTTATCAGAAAATATGCAAATAGGGTAAGCTGGCAATAATTAAAGTCTTGTTTTCAAATTCTTTAAAAAGTTGAAACAGGGGAGGGGGTATAAAATGTATAGTAAAGAAAAACTTAGAGTATACACAGTGATTTCTTTAAGACTTTAATTCTGATAAATGAGTATTAATGTGAGAAAAACTGATTTTAGAGGGTTTTCTATTTGAATAAATGTCTGTCTAAGCAACAGACATAACAGTGTTAACAAATCAGTAGAAAAATTTAAGAGAATTTAAAATAAATTCATGACACATGCACGATTTACAATGTAGTACATGTATAGTATCAACGTACCGTAAAGTGGGTTATTTTCATGAGTATAAAATTTCGCGATTATGGGGCATCCAAAGAATAAGTAAAATTTTGGTGGTTTTTATTTACCAATTAACCATTTTGGTGGATACTGATATGGTTGAATTTAAAAAGTTGTAGAAATAGACAAAAGTTTATTGACCATTATGATTTAATGATTGTTTTACCAGCATGATGTCTTATCTTTTCCTTATATTTTGATACAGCTAATAATATGATATCAGGATTGCATTCAATATCGTTGCAGCTACATAGGGCTACCTAGATTTTTGACTACTGAACGTGTAGCTAGCCTAGCTGCTATATCTAGATCTATTTAGCAGCTAGGCTAGCTACACTTTCAGTATTCAAAAATCTAGGTAGCCCTGTGTAGCTGCTAAGATATTGAACGCACCTGTTATTCCTGTTATTCCTATATAAAAGGGTTATTGCCCGAATATTGGGGAATATTGTCCTGAGTAAAATTTTATATTGCACAAGCTTGCAAGTCCAATGTATGTTCTACGAGGGACAATATTCCCCAATATTCATGCAATAACCCTTTTATGTATAGCAATATTATATATGAAAGTAAAAAAAAAAAGATTTTGACGTTGATGACTTCATGAATTTTGAAGATTTATTGCACTAGTGCAATACTGGAATTTATTGCACGCTAACTTTTGGTTACTTTATGTGGGAAATATTATACATGTATTGCCATACAATAATATAGGGTTTATTGCATGAATATTGGGGAATATTGTCCCGAGTAGAATTTTATATTGCACGAGCTTGCGAGTGCAATATATGTTCTACGAGGGACAATATTCCCCAATATTCATGCAATAACCCTTTTATTGTATAGCAATATAATATTTAAAAGGAAAAATTGGTTTAAACTAAGATTTTGTCGTTGATGAGGTCATGAATTTTGAAGATTCATTGCACTAGTGCAATATTAGAATTTATTTCACGCTAACTTTTGGTTACTTTCTGTGGGAAATATTATATTGCTATACAATAATATCATTTATTTTATTATGTAACCAATAAACTAATTTTAACACCTGAATTTTGACCTGACAGCCAGGAAACAAAAGCCTTTTGTATTTATGTTATTTAAATTAACAAACCATTATTAATTTGACAAACAGGAAAAAATAGATAGTTTACAAAATGCTTTAGCTATTACAATGTATTAGAATGTACAGAACGCATAATAAAATTTTTACGGAATTCAATTTCACGATTTCCCTCTACCGTGCTTACCCGCCAAAATAAGTGAAAATATACACCCCACAAAAATAACCCGCTATATTGTATTTCTTCATTTTGTAACTTTGTCATTTATTTCTTAAACTCTTTCTTAAATTGTCTGTAAGATAATCGTGCATACTCATATCATTACTTCAATCAACCGATACTCATTTAATCTGAAATTCAATGAAGTAACAATGTAATTCATCTGCAGACTATATTTTCAGATTGATTGAAACATACGCATATAAGGAGAGTTTATAAAGATGTTTAAGAATTTTTGCATTACTTAATTTCTATTTTAAGTAATGTCATATAAAAAAGAAGATGTGGTATGATTGCCAATGAGACAACTATCCACAAAAGACCAAAATGACACAGACATTAACAACTATAGGTCACCGTACGGCCTTCAACAATGAGCAAAGCCCATACCACATAGTCAGCTATAAAAGACCCCGATAAGATGAATGTTGACAGCCAATAAATAGTATTTAAGGAGGTAGACCTAGGTTAAGGAAATTACTCTTAAAATCATCAGTACGTTTGTGTCAACCATTTTCAAAAATATATTCTAAGCTTCTAGATTACATAGATTATTTTCAATCTGTTTCAGGTGAATGCTTAAAATACATTGATGAACTTGACTTTTACAAACGCTTAACTGATTTAAAGAGTTATCTCCCTGAACCAAGGTCTACCTCCTTAAACCAAGTTATTAATCATTTGCACTTGAAATTTCAGAAAGTTTTTATAAGCCAAAATTTTTAGTTTTACCAAAAGTTTAAACAATCTTGCTTTTAACCTGTAGATACCATGATTACAAACATGACAAATGTAGTAAAAGTGAAAAATGAACCAATGAAAATTAGTGGGGGCAACTAATATAATATTATTTAATTAAAAGAAATTATTTTTTGAAAGAAAATAGCAGTACATGTACAAATGATCAATGATGTACATGCATGATACTCAAAAAAGTTATTTTCATGTCATTATCCCAAACTGACTCAGTGCCAAGGACCATTGCCTGACACAAAAAGTTTGATGGTCATACCTAAGCCTGTTTGTCCACAGTTTTTCAGGGAAGAACATTCCAACGGCTTTAAACACGGACATTTTAGAGGTTGTACTAAGTAAGAATTGCTTATAAGGTATCTGTTGCCATACACTAGTCGAGACAGCAAGTGGTTTGTCAGGAGGGTTGCCACATAAGCTTCATTCTGTTTGTCAAATGCATCTCCAAATGGCTCCTTTTGCTTCAAACACTTTTCATGATAATCTGAATTAAAATATATAAAGCAGTATTGAATTTAAGATTATAATAATTAACAAATTACATGTACCGGTATCATGATTATGGAAATCTTCCAAACTTATTTTTTTCTTTTAGAAACATATTTCATCATTAAAGATATCATGCAAATAAGAAATACAAACATGACAGATGTATAGGTATTATTTTAACCTAGAAAGTATTAGTAATGCAATCATCCTATTAAATTCTAAAAATCTCAATAAACTCTCCTTGTGTTCAATCGTAACTCCATGTACAAAACTACAATCCCCTTCCCTTTCATGAATGTGACCTACTGCATTAGACTATTGACTGGATTTGTTATAACATGAGCAACATGACGGGTGCCACATGTGGAGCAGGATCTGCTTACCCTTCAAGATCGAGCAACTGAGATCAACCCTAGTTTTTGGTTGGGTTCATGTTGCTTATTCTTTAGTTGTCTATGTTGTGTCATGTGTACTATTGTTTGTCTGTTTGTCTTTTTCATTTTAAGACATGACGTTGTCAGCTTATTTTGGATCTATGAGTTTCACTGTCCCTCTGGTATGTTTCATCCCTCTTTTATAGATGAAGAAATACAGTGGGTTATTTTCACATATTTTGGCAGGCAAGGGGAAATCGTGATATTAAATTCTATGAAAATTTTTATCATGTGTTTGGTACTTTCAAATTAGCTAAAGCATTTTGTAAACTATCTATTTTTTCCTGTTCTTTGATTGATAAGCAACCATATGGACAATTAGCGGTGTACAAAAATGTCATTGACTATCTTGATTTCAATAAACTTTCACTACTGTTATATTACTATATATTTATGTTAGCGTGGAGAGATTAAGACTCTTTCAGTTTCAGTTTCTGAAATAATATTCTGAAATAATATAATTCTAATTTTGTGATGTTACATTCCAAATATCAGGACCTCCATGATTTAGTCAAGCAATCAAGCAATTTGACAAAATAAATGTAACAAATATGACCAAAATTATTTAGTGACAAATTATTGTATGTAATAAATTAATCAGGACAAATCAACAGGACAATGGCAGGACCAGTAGCGGATCCAGAGGGGGCGTAGAGGGCGTACACCCCCTTTGCTGGGACTTTTTTTTTTTTTTTTTTTTGTAAAATGATTAATCAGACTAGACTTCATGAACTTTGCCACTTCCTGTGTATTTAATTTATATGCAACAATTCTTTACTTATAAAGATATTTTTCGCTGGTATTTACCGACTATGGCAAAGTCATGTGATTCGCTTTGGTAGAGTTGACCAGTGCATCGAAAAACATCACTTGGTGGTCATTTTGAAATTCAAATTACAGTAACACATTGCTTAGGCTGAGGATGACAATCATGATACCTTTAAAGCAAGACCGTATTGACTTTTATTTCACAATTCCACCAAACAGAAAGTAAAACTCTATTACACTCTCATGAAAAAAAAAGTTCCACAACAATATATTTACATACAAAAACTTGTTTAACCCCAAACGTCCAGCCTATTTCAAAATAATTTAACTGAACAATGATCTTCAGTCAGTATTTAAAGCTCTAGATAGATTTAAAGTCTTCAGGTACTTAGATTTGAGGAGGCAGTCTCAGATATTTGAGAAAAAAATCTAACTCTGATGTTTGCCTTAAACAAAAATTCTGGCCATATCTGGATTGAAAACAATAATCTTGTCCACATTTTTTTACTATTAGAAACGACAATTTCCAACAGAATTATTTAGCATTAAATGAACATGATGAAAAAAGACGGGCATATTTTTTTTGTGGCCGGGTTTCCATGTCTGACCAGAATGTCTGTTTTGCCGAACTGATATATTGAATACTTTTTTCAAACCAGACTGCAACCTGCATATAGGGTGTGGCCTTTATGTGTCCATATGTATGACCTGCATTCATAAATTCGTTGTCATTTCAGACTCATTCGTAACCTTTTGGTTGATTTGGAACCCCTTACTTCTCTTGTTTAGGTTAAATTTTTCAACGAAACATTTAGCTAAACATTGCTTGTTTGTAATTTAACTCGTGTCGGTCGTTTTGTAAATTCCATTGAATAGCCTGGCGTATATTTTGCTTACAAAAAGAAATCTTTAGTTTATCCTAATCAGTCAGGGGTACTACTTAAACAAGTGATTTCAGAATCACTTTTTCAAGTGATTTTGGCTGTGAAATATTTTTAAAAATTCTATAAATAGTCACAGACTTTTTATAATCACTGAAACAAGTAATTTGAGAAGATCACTTCAATAAGTGTTTATAACCTTTTTCTTGATATTTTTCTCACTAGTGAGCTTGATTATTTTATCATGTTTATTGGTAAAAAGACAAGAATTCCATTGAAAAAACAACTATGTACATTAAGAAATTGTCTTTTGCTTGATAAGCCTGTCAGTTTTTACAATTTATTTAAAATATGCATTTTCTGAAATAATTTGTAGATCAGGACATAACCTTGAAGAGTATCATTCTAACTCTGTAGAAAACCAATCAGGTTACCTAATATTGTTGACCTTTGTCTGATAGTCAGAGTAGTTAATGAATATTTGATTACAGAACAATTCCCAAGGGTACTTTTAAAAGCTTTAGCCACTAACTTACTGCCCAAGCGCACTGGTGAAGTTAATATCCATAGAAAAAGGGATAATTGATCTATGTAGGAAAATTATAGAAAAGTTTGTGAAAATATGGAAAACAAGTTGCTTTCTTTAAAAAAAGAAATGCAATCGTAAACCCAAATGCTTGTTTGGCATTATATATATATTAGATAATTGTTTAATAAAGATGTATTGTCTTATATTACTTTTGTTGTGCATAAGAATTAGAAACTGTTTGATTGATTGATTTTTGTTTTTAAATCTTAATGGTCGGTGCATTTAATAGCCGACTAAATAGTAGTTTTTTTCATTTTTGGAGGCCGCTCGGTGGCCTTTAAAGACTTACTACCACGTCATTGTAACTCTGGTTGGTATTTGTATCATTAGTGCTGGACCATGGTCGATCCTATATGCACCTTTGAGGCAGGCGGGATATTTTTGTAGATCTTGTACAGCTCAAACTAATGTGAGTAGTTCCTGTACTTTTATGTCTAGTCCCATGTTGCATGGTTAGAGAGGGTGTAATATCTTCTGTAGGTTTGATGAAGTTTCACCCGTATCGGACTTCTTTTCCTAAATGAAAGCTTTAAGGCGACGAGTATTTTTGTATGCAATGTGCCCTTAACGTGTCTAAAACTTATCTGTAGCGTTTTCAACGCTCGTGTAGCGTGTATATTATGTGCGTGCAGTTTACAGGTACATGTATATACGTTTGACAAACGCTTGAGCTGAATGATTTTTTTTATGTTCCATTAAAATTTTCCTGAAGTAAAAGCGTTCACCAAGCGTATACCTTTGCATTTCGACGTACTTCAAACTTATGGAACGCGTGTTTAAACGCTTGCGTAAAGTTCCTCTGGTGAGCAACTAAGTTACGCATACGATGATACGGACTTTGTTAATTTTCTTTTTTGACTGATTGTTTTACATTGTCATTTCGGGGCCTTTTATAGCCGACTATGCGGTACGTGCTTTGCCTGTTGTTGAAGGCCGTACGGTGACCCATAGTTTGTATTTCTGTGTTATTTTGGTTTCTTGCAGATAGTTGTCTCATTGACACCAAACCCGATATCTTCTTTTTTTATATTCGATATCTTATCGCCGATCTGGTTAAGTCTGCTAAAAATGCATGCATGATTCATTTTTAGGTTATCAGTCGTAATTAAAGTGGCACATTTAATTCGTTGTTTCATTGCTTGAAGTATCATTTCTTACATCTGCATGGTCAAATGTGTATTTTTTTAAAGTAAATATTAGATCTAGATTTCAGTCACGGTTATTTTTTCCCCCTTCATATTGAATATCTATACTTATCAGTCGCATTTTAATGACGAAAAGGATTCAGAGGTTATTAAAAAAAGTAAATAATGTTGCAATATTTAAACAAAGAAAATAACTTTAAATTTGCAATATTAATGAAAATAAATACGGACATAACTTTCATAATTAATTTTAACGTTATTTTCAATAAACGATTTTTTTTAAATCCTCGTTTTTACACCTATTTGAGGCACGTATTTATGATTATATTTCCATGTCCTTGGTCTATCCTAGACGTAAAATTTCAAAAAGTGCTAATACTTTTTTTAAAGATATCATTTTTAATTGTTCTCGTTCAAAATATTTTATTTTTTCATATTCAATATCTATTTAATTTTATTTTTTATAACCATTTTTTTTTTTATTAATATAAAGTTGCAATATTTAACCAAAAAAAATAACCGTAATTTAATCATATGCAAGAAAGACTTCCCTTTAATTTTAGTATAAAAACATAAATAGCTTGCTTTTAACAACATGTACATCTTCACTAAACGTAAAATCTAAAATAAAATGCTACTAAAACTCTTTCTAAAGATTTTATTTTTAATTGTTTTCGTTCAGAATATAAAGCGCATTGTTTACATGAAATCTTATCTCATATCTAAACACAGCTGGTTACATCGTTTGACTAATTAAAATACTACGCATGTAGGTTAATATTAGCAGCTTGTAATCGTGTGCAAGAAAATATTATATCATAATAAATTTCAGATCATACGTAAAATATCTCTATAGCAACTTAAGATGCTAATGCATATTCAACAGATTTGTAAGCTATTGCGCATGCATTTGAAAAGTGGTCATAGCTATTGCGCATGTATTTGAAAGGTGGTCATAGAAAGACCAGAAGTGTTCCGACTAACATCCGGTGTTCCGAAAGACTACATCACTCGTCCAATATATACTGCGTAAACCCTCAGGGGTTTACGCAATCAATGAAATTCGCATTTGAAGATCAAAGGAAACACCAAAATCACTTAAATAGGTGATTACTGAGTTTATCAAATCACTGAAATAGGTGATAATGAAATCACTTGTTTAAGTAGCACCCCTGACTGCTAATTTAACATACAACACACGAGAATTTGCCATGTCTATGTTTTACTGTCAACTCCAACATCAAATATCAGTACATAGCTTTTGCTCCATACTATCATTTTATGATTACAGCAACTGTAAAATATACATGTTCCACATCACGAACCGTTAAAGTGGGCATTTTAAACATATTTTATGTTTTTTAAAGCCTAAACATGCTAAAAAAGGTCCTAAATTTTTTTTTATAACTTCGCCCCCCCTTTCCAACATGTCCAAAATCCTGGATCCGTCCCTGAGGACACACATGTAAGTGTAACCCATCAACAAAGCAATTTTTTTAATGCGATTATAAAACATTTAAAAGTTATTTTTGTACTGCTGGTGAAACTATAATTCTTAAATCTTAATATTCTGATTCTTTTTTCTACAGACCCATCATACAGTAAAGAGTTAGCTACATATATAGGTGGCAAATAAATATTCCAGATCTTACCAATCTCAGTCAAAAACTGTCGTAGTGCTGAGAGTGCATAGTAATACATGTCGTCTTCAGTCCCATTGTCTATATTGGGAGTATCGAAGAATCCAACACCGACTTTATCAATGGATTGATGTAATGCATTGAAGCCTTCTTTGAATACATTAGAAAAACTCTCACATAAAATAATATCATTTCCTGTACAGCTATACACTTCATGTTCGAGGCAAGCCTCTGAAAAGCTTACACCAATGTTACAGTTTTTGATCTTAAGAGGTGCCAGTTGTAAATCCTCATAATTATCCAAAGCCGACTTCAAAATTTCCGTCTGTGATCTACGTTTGGATGAAAAATATCTTGTAGAAACATGATCATGATGCTTCATCGAACGGAGCATAGAAATTTCATTTAAGCCATAAAAAAATACTTTTGTTTTCTGAATAGTGTATAGAAGCTGCCGCGCAGCCATATTAAGAACAATTTAGCGAGGTAATATCTTACTTATTATACGAAGAAAATGGATGTCAATGTATTTTCACACTGTAATATTACAATATATCATATGTTTGGCGATAGTAGGGTCTCGCGATAGTAGACACTATGCATCAGGGCAATATAAGTAAGGGGATGGAAAGCTATGTTAATATGGTTTCTTTTTTCTTTCTTATGTATAAGCCTCATATCAAAGGAACACCTCTAACAATCTGTAGTAAATAGAGATAAACTGTATAATTATACTATTGAAAGACGATTTTACACATTTTTATTTTCAGAAAATATGATAGATATAGATAATATACAAAAAGCTAAAATATGTTAAGCAAAATACATCAAGACAAGACAAGACAAAGAACTAGCAGAACAAGTTGTCCTATTAAACATGTTAAACAACAAAGTCAAGGAAATACATAGTACATTTAACAGCCATACTCCAAAGTTCTCAAATGACTAAAGTAAGATCAAAATACAACTAGGCCGTAGAGGCTCTAAAGAGCCTGTGTCGCTCACCTTGGTCTATGTGAATATTAAACAAAGGACACACTTCAGATGGATTCATGACAAAATTGTGTTTTGGTGATCAGGTGATGTGTTTGTAGATATTACTTTACTAAACATTCTTGCTGCTTACAATTATCTCTATCTATAATAGGACCCAGTAGTTTCACTGGAAAATGACTTATGTTAGTGAAAATTTACATTTTATGAAAATTGTTAAAAATTGACTATGAAGGGCAATATTACTCCTTAGGGGGTCAATTGATCATTTTGGTCATGTTGACTTATTTTTCGATCTTAATTTGCTGTACATTATTGCTGTTTACAGTTTCTCTCTATCTATAATTATATTCAAGATAATAACAAACAAAAAACGGCAAAATTTCCTTAAAATTACCAATTCAGGGGCAGCAACCTAACAACCGATTACCCAATTCAACTGAAAATTCCAGGATAAATCGATGTTGACCTGATCAACAATTTGACATCCTGTCAGATTTGCTCTAAATGCTTTGGTTTTTGAGTTATAAGCCAAAAACTGCATTTTACCTCTATGTTCTATTTTTAGCCATGCATTGGCGGCCATCTTGGTTGGTTGGCCGGGTCACTGGACACATTTTTAAAACTAGATACCCCAATGATGTTGCGGCCAAGTTTGGGTTTAAATTGGCCCAGTACAATGTAGTTTCAGAGGAGAAGATTTTTGTAAAAGATTACTAAGATTTACGAAAAATGGTTAAAAATTGACTATAAAAGCAATAACTCCTATAGATGTTAACTGACCATTTTGGTCATGTTAACTTATTTGTAAATCTTACTTTGCTGAACATAATTGCTGTTTACAGTTTATCTCTATCTATAATAATATTCAAGATAATAACAAAAAAACAGCAAAATTTCCTTAAAATTACCAATTCAGGGGCAGCAACCTAACAACGGATTGTCCGATTCTGCTGAAAATTTCAGGGCAGAAAGATCTTGACCTGATAATCAATTTTATCCCCGTTAGATTTGCTGAAAATGATTTGGTTTTTGGGTTATAAGCCAAAAACTGCATTTTACCCCTATGCAACGTCAGATTTTGCTACCATTTAGTGTAACAGAAAAATGACGTTAAATTGGAAACGCGCACTATCTTATTCTTCCTGCTTTCCTTTTTGGGTAAATGCAAAGTATAACAAACAAGTGTAAATGCCATGAGAATCCAATCCAATATGATTTTATAATTAACATAGAATATTCAATTGAACTGCTAGTAATTATGTGTTTTTGGAGGAATATTGCTGCATTATATAATCAACCCGAGTATGATTCTATTCAAGCAGTGACATACAATAGCTTGTAATTATGATACTGACGTTTTCTTACTTTTTGGTCGTCTTATAGATATGTATTTTTGTAATGTGTGTATCCATTTGTTTTGTTGAAAGCAGGACATTTATATTAAGGGGAGAACGGAACATGCGAATGCAGTTCATGCCGTCCCTAGCATATTACGCTTGTGGCGACGTCAAATTATGACAAACTTGCAAGACATTTTCATTAATCCGTATTTTTTATAGATAACCTTGTAACCTTAATGCTATTTGGTGCACCAACTTCAACTTTAAAAGTACTTTTTATTTAAGTTTGGATAAATTTGGCCGTGTAGTTTCAGAGGAGAAGATTTTTGTAAAAGTTAACGACGACGGACGACAGACGACTGACTACGACGGACGGCAAGTGATGAGAAAAGCTCACTTGGCCCTTCGGACCAGGTGAGCTAAAAAATGAGCACATCGAACAGAAACAAACAGAAGCTACTACAACTTTCAACTATATGCCGAATACACCTAACAAATCTATAATTTAGCACAAACCTGGCTGAAAAAATAGCAATCCAAGCACAGACAGACTGTTGTCTTTCCCATCCAGGTCAGCACGGGCTCTTCCGTGCAATACCTGGACTGAATACACGAAGCAACTTGAACACCACAAGCAATACCAACCAAAACATTAAATACTAGAACTCTTCATCTATAGACAAAACTGTTGATATATAGATAGTGTTCTAAATCTCTGGTCAGCACGGGCTCTTCCGCGCTATACCAAGACGGAAAACACAAAGCAACTTGAACACCACAAGCAAGACCAACCAAAACACTTAACACTAGAACTCTTCATCTATAGACAAAACTGTTGATATATAGATAGTGTTCTAAATCTCTGGCCAGCACGGGCTCTTCCGCGCTATACCAAGAAGGAAAACACAAACATCATTACTATCACCAACACCAGAAGAGTAAACCAACACCATGAATATAATAAACATCATATTTCTAATTAGCTTATTATACAACATTGGAACAAAGCTAACAACTAGTAAACATGGAAAAATCAACAATTAAATAAAAACATCTCAACAGCAGGCAGGAAACCAATCACATTAACAACAACATCAAATGTGAAACAACACCTCACACTATTATTGTTTATACTAGGAGGCGATATAGAACTAAACCCCTAAAAACACAATCCTCAACAACAAATAATTCCAAAAAGTATAGCAACAAAAGTAGAACACAAAGCAATAATGTATTTAACTTGAACAGCAAAATGAACTTGAGAGTATTAACTGTCAATTGTCGAAGTATAAAAGACAAGACCTCAGAATTTAAAGCAGCCATAAATTACATCAAACCTGACATCATCTGTGGAACAGAATCCTGGCTAAAAGGAGAAAAACCAAGGAAAACCAGCACTAAAGACGCGATCAAATCAAGCGAAGTATTCCCAGATGACTACAACGCATACAGAAACGACAGGGGAACACTTGGTGGGGGAGTCTTCATCTTGGTCCACAAGGACATCATATCAGTTGAACAGTCCAGTCTAGTCACCAACTGTGAGATAGAATGGGTAAAAATACACGTTAAAGCCAAAAAAGAACTGCTAAATTGGGTCATTATACATGCCACATAGAAACATGAAATGCCTAGACGAACTAGAGAAATCTTTACAAATGATGTCAAATACAAACACCAACATCATGCTAACTGGAGGTTATAACTGTCCAGATATAAACTGGGAATGAATGTCAGTTCCGAACAACTCAAGTGACAGGGAGATACAAACTAGACTCACGAAAATAACAGCATCTTTCCACCTTACTCAAATCCATGAAGAAGAGAAGACAACCTCCTTGATAGTACAAACTACAAACCCATCACTTGTCAAAACATAAAAAAACACACCTGGTATATCAGACCACGAAATGATAGTTACAGACTGTGTCACCAATTGCAAACCGTACTATCAGCGTCGCAAACCCAGGAAGTGCTATATTTACTCTAAGGCAAACTGGAGCAGCATTACAGAGGAAATGACAATAACATCAACACAAATCCGACAGATGCAGGGCCGCGAAATAAACGCACAAGAGATGAGCGACGCATTCAAGAAAGAGCTGTTTAAAAGCATGGACAAACATATCCCATCCAAAGAAATCATCTCCAAAAATAACTTTCCCTAGATAAACCACAAAATTAGGAAACTGTTAAAAAAGAAACAACGGCTATACCATGTATACCACCAAGTGGACAAAATACAGACATTTTCAAAAAGAAACAACGGCTATACCATGTATACCACCAAGTGGACAAAATACAGACATTTTCAAAAAGAAGCAAAACGGCAAATCAGAAAAGCAGAATACTCATACATAAACGATACCATCATCAAATCAGAAAAGCAGAATACTCATACATAAACGATACCATCATCAAAGGCCTAGAAACAAACAACTCAAAGACATTCTGGAAGTAATAATTATCAAATCCAGAAAAAAAACAGATAGCATCGGAGTATCACCGTTAAAAACAAAGGGAAGCTGGTCAGTGACAGCAATGGGAAGGCTGAAATACTAATTCAACAATTTGGATCAGTATTCACAATTGAAAAATCAACATCAATATCTAAAACAACAAAATACACCAAAGAGACAATACCACAACTTATTATAACAACTAAAGGTCTCGAAAAACTACTTAAAGATGTAAACCCACCAAAAGCATCTGGACCAGATGGTATACAAACAGAATACTAAAAGAATGCGCATCAGAAATAGCACCAGGACTAACTGCCATCTTACAAACATCAATAGACACTGGATTACTACTTAAAGACTGGCTCAACGCAAACATAGCGTGCGTCTTCAAAAAGGGAGACAAACACGCCGCAGAAAACTATAGACCAGTCTCATTGACATCTGTACCTTGCAAACTACTAGAACACATCATATGCAAGCACATTCGTAAAACACCTTGATAAACACAGAGTCTTAACATTACTTAAACATGGATTTAGATCTGGCTATTCATGCGAAACACAACTGCCAGTCACCTTGCAAGACTTCATGAAAGCATTTGACATCGGACTACAAACTGACATTGCAATCCTGGATTTTTCCAAAGCTTTTGACACTGTCCACATAACAAGCTATTATCAAAAACGGAAGAATATGGAATCCGAGAACCACTTAACAACTGGCTAAATATGTTTCTTACGGGAAAATCTGATGTAAAAGTGGACTCTGGAGTTCCACAGGGAACAGTACTTGGACCGTTACTCTTCTTATGTCACATAAATGACCTCCCGGACACTGTCAAGTCATCAGTACGGCTGTTCGCCGATGACTGCCTACTGTATAGAACCATCAAAACAGAAAAAGACCACAAACTGATGCAAGAAGACCAATCAAATCAAAAATAATCAGCAAGAAGAGTGCTACAAATTAGTCTGATGGTCGAAATCGTCAGTTAACTCCAAATAAGAGTTCATGCCCTTTGATGACGATTTTCACATTAATCTTAAAAAATAAAATACATAGAAAGAAACTGCAATTAGCAAAAGCGTACAGCAAGACATTATCTACAAACATGACAATGTAGAGGAAATTGTCAACGACTCTTAATTGGAGTGAAGCCCTTTATTTGTTTGCGTTTTACCTTCAATGAGGAAAATTATGATAGATGAATAGACAATTCAAATTGCATAAATGAGGGGCGAGAGATACAAGAGGGACAGTCAAACGCAGAGATTTAAAATAAAATGACAATGCCATGGCTAAAAATAAAAAGACAAACAAGGTCATGTATTTCTCTGACTGTTTGTGACGTTTTTACACTAAATCCATTGGATGTTGGATGTGTACTTAATGATTTGGTCTAAGATGCATGATTTTTTGTATTAGTTATTAGTGGCTTTGAACTAGATGTCAGTTAACTGCGAGTACTCTCAGATTAGACTTGCCACAATTCCCTTTCTATTATTTCTCTCTTACTAATTTGTATGTTTACTGATAAGTGCCAGTCTACTGATTGACCTTGGTTCCTCCTGCAGATGTCAGTATAATTGTAATCTCCTAGTTATAGCAGTAAAATTATTAAAGGGGCAAAATTGAAAAAAAAATAATTAGGAAGGGACATGTAGCAAGTCTACTCTCAGATCTGTATCTAGTGTCTTTTTGTTGTTGGGATGTACATGTACCCGGTCACGTCAACTTGTGTTTTTTCCATCTGATGAGTTAAGCTTTTTTCAACTGATTTGTATGGTTCGTTCTTAGGGAGTACTGTTATACCACTGTCATAGGTTAGGGGAGGGTTGGTATTCCGCTAACATGTTTAACCCCGCCACTCTCTGTATGTATGCGCCTGTCCCAAGTCAGGAACCTGTAATTAAGTGTTTGTTGTTTGTCTATTTGGTACATAGTTGTTTTTCCTTCATTTTTGTACATGAATAAGGTCATTAGTTTTCTCGTTTGAATTGTTATACATTGTCATTTCGATTTATAGCTGACTGTGCGGTATAGGCTTTGCTCATTGTTAAAGACCGTACGGTGACCTACAATTGTTAATTACGGTGTACTTTTGGTCTCTTGTGAAGAGTTGTCTCATTGGCAATCATACCACATCTTCTTTTTTTATAAACATAAAAATAATAGTACAGAAGACACAACGTAGAAAACTACAGTCTAATTCGGTAGGTCATATTCTTGAAAAGAGAAGGGCATTGTAGTTACGACATTAGGGACATATCCGATATCATCTGTGAAACAGTTATTTCATAACGGTCAACCAACTCGTGAAGGCGTCCGTCAAATTTACGAGTGGATGATTTCAACTTCACCATTTGAAACTCTTGGTTTAGTAGATTCCTTGTGATCAACAATCCTGTATCAAGGAAATCATGATAGGAAAAACAAGCCCGAGAATATCGTATCAATTGGGAGAAATATACTCCGTATGCAGGCGCTGCTGGAATGTTGGTACATAGAAATGGAATGTTATTACAATTCATCTCTTTTGTCGTAAAGTTGTGATTTCAACCGACCCTCATAGTCAATTTCTAGATGTAAGTCAAGATATGAGGCAGACTTACTGTATTTGTAATATCCTTTATCTCTAGATCGATGGAATAGATGCGTTCAACATAATCACCAAATTTTGTATTATTTAGTGAGATAACATCATCTATATAGCAAAACGTCAAGTTAAATGATATTGCTAACTACTTATCTTTCTTCCTAATATGTTCATGTATGAAGTCAGCCTCATCATAATAAAGAAACAAGTCGGTAAGAAAGGGTCACAACTGGTTCCCATTGGAATCCCGACAGTCTGTTGAAAACACGTCCTCCAAACGTAACAAATAAGTTGTCAATTAAGAAATCAAGCATCTTGATAATGTCAGTTTCAGAGAATTCTTTGTTTGAATCAGAGTGATTATTTTCAAAGTAGCATTTATCATGACTCTTTATTGAAGGTTTGGCTTTAAATGAGGATTGTGTTTACCGTCTTTTGTGGTTTGAGCAAAAACTAAAAAAAAACCCAGAGAAACTAAACAGACTAAATGATCATCAAACAAGATCAACAAAGCAGAGAATTTAATCATGAATTTTTTTTCTTGTCAAAAATGATCATGACAATGTTTGAGACTTTCTTATGTTTTATATGCATCTTTACCAAGGTGAGCGACACGTGCTCTTTAGAACCTTTGATCTATTTTTCCAGAAGGAGATGTCAATTTGATACGAATTCATTCAAATCGCGCATGCATTACTTTCTTTTCTTGAGTGCAGAAAGGTTTACATATGGGAAAATACCAATTTGAAAGTAATATGTACACTTGTTACTATTATTGGTTTTTATAAAAATGTACTATTTACTGACGATGATATCATTGTTATATACGCTACACTTCTGACGTGTTTGATGATTCGGTGTAGATATAACAGAGCCATCAACTGAAAATTTTGAATAGTGTTGTACATGAAGCAACAACCAATGGGCGTTTAATACACAAGCAACAATCACTCAAACCTAGGATGAAATTTGAAAAAATAGGCAGGACAGGAGTTTTGAGTAAAAAAAACGGCAGGATGAAACAATTGCCAAAAAGAAAGTCAGGACGACAATTTAGGTAAAAAAAAGTCAGGATAAACTAAAAAAAAAAAAAAAAAGGACCAAACAGAGTGAAAAATAAAAGGCAGGACAGAGATTACAGCTGAAAAAAAGGCAGGACACAATTTTTCATCCTAGCCCCCACCCCCATAAAAATCAAATGGTAGCTCCCTAAGAGTTGTTTAGAAGACTGAAGACACGTGCCCCACTACATGTAAAAGGTACACCATTTGTCAATATTTCCAATAATATGGAAAACAACTGAGTTAATCAACATAAACAAGGTTGAATGCATTTGATGGCAGTTCACTATGTTTGAAATTTATAATCAATAGATATAGGAAGATGTGGTATGAGTGCAAATGAGACAACTCTTCATTCAAGTAACAATCTATTTCAGTAAACCATTGTAGGTCAAGGTAAGGTTAGGAGAAAGCCATTTACTGACGTTAAAATCTCGTAAAACAGCAAAATATTTAATAAAAGTAATTGGTTTCTGTTTTTTAATTAAGGAATGACTATAATATTTTTCCTGTCTATGAAGAAATAACATAAAAAATCTGATGCAAACTGAAAAACGCGCGTAACGGGTCATTTAACAGTGTGCTCCACATTTTTAATGTTATTTCGAATAGACAGAAAAAAATATTAGAGTCAATTCTTATAATTTAATTCTAAATTCAATTTTAAAAAATAGAAAACCATGAAAAGACGTTGATGATGTCACGATCACATCACTAAATTATGTCTATGGGCTGTTAACAAAAATAACGTCAGCCAATCAGAAGACGCGTTACATGCAAAATTAAACCATTCTATCATAAATTGGGGATTTTCTTTAGAATACAATTTACTACTACAAAATAACCAAATATAGATCTATCAATCTTGTTATATTTCCGACTCAGTGTAGATCAGAAAGTGCCTTTTTTTATGGTAAACAAGAAAAATAAATTATAATATTTTATTTGTCTAAGAAACATATCATAATGTAATTCAAAAGAAAGCATTTGACGTTGAAATTACGTTGCCGCGCAAATAAAAACAAGCTGCTTCCTTTAAAAAAAAAAAGAAAAGCAATACGTGAACTTTAAATCGCTGACTGCCGAGTCACTAAAAGATTGTTGCTGAATTTATATTTGAATTTGAATTGAAATAATTCAATGTGATAAGAAGAAGTCAGTTGAAAGTTTATATTTAGATCTATTATTTGAATATACATTTTAAAGATAGACTATTTTATTTAGTACTTAGGAATGTACATAATTTTCCTGGTGATAACCCTCTTGTTAATCCTCCTTTCTACAAACCGGATGACATATGCAAATTGCACAAACCAATCGCAACACAAACTTATATCAAATCTTTATATTTTGTTTCCTGCTTGGACCTTCATGTTCGCAACTCGGTATTGAAGCTGTCTGTACTCATGGTAGATATTAATTGTATAGATAAATCTAAAGTCCATACTCCATCTGCAATAATACCTGTGGCATGGAACTGATTGGGGCATCTTATAAAGAGACTCTTTTTGGTCTTATAAAACATCTAAAATTTTAAGGATTTCCTGAATTCACTTAAATCAATACAAATATTTAACATGGAAACTTGGTTTTGTCGAAGAATATCTTAATTCCGAAATTTATGAATGCCTGTATATATACCCCAAAAATAACAAATTTATATATGTATGTAGATATAAAAAGATACCAGAATTAAAATGATGTTCGCCTGACGCCAGCCTACATGGAAGCATCAGTGACACTCAAACTAAAAAAGTTAAAAGGCAAAATAAATTACAAAGTTAAGAAAAAGAAAATACGCATTCACAATTGAAATTAGTTTTATTGGAATTTTTGAGATACAAACCGATTCTATGCACTTGAAATGTGATCTACAATGTGAATGAATCAAGACGTGTAGGATAGTTGGGCAACTCAGTGAATACAATTTTCAAAATCGTACTCCAGTACAAATACGTAGATGTCATAAGGTCAAACTATTCAAACAAATAACAAAAATAGAATTCAAATTTTATAATTCACATACGTATCTGTTGGTGATTTTGAATATATATGCATGTAGTATCAATAAACACAAACATCAAGTATTTACATACGGACATTATTTATCATATGATCTATTTCAAATTCTACCATTCCGTTATATGAATAGATTACTATACACAAAATATAAGCAAAGACTAATAAGTCCCTAAAACAGTACCAAAAAAAAAAAGCATTATGATAGTACTTAATTCAATTTTGGTATGAATATTGTAAATTATTAATTATTACGTTTTTTTAGAGCTGCAAGAATTTAAAATCTCTGTGAATTGAAAACACAAAAGTACTTTTATTCACGATTTATTTAAAACTAGAATATTTAATCAATGTAAAACTTTCCGTTTTATGGATATATTACAATACAAAAAAAAAAAACAATTACTTTTAATGCCCTATAACGGTCGGAAATAATTAACAAAGAAATATAATTATTATTGTTTATTAATTTTTTGTATGATGCAATGGTTTATTCAGATTTAGATATTATGCATGGTTCATTTACAAATGAATATTTGAAAATATCAAAGCAAAATCTTGTCATACAAATGGTTATTTCTAAATTACAACTCTGAAAATATTCTGACTTCAATTTAATATTTAGTTTCTACAGAAACATAAATACAGTATATATTTTGTATAATTATAGATTTTCTTTTAATTTCTATTGAGTAAATTAAATTGAATACTTTTGATAATAACATTTTTTTTCTGTTTTCCGATCTAATATATACATGCAAACCAGAAGATTCTCTCCTTAGTTTATGATGAAAATACACACGTGGTTAAATCTTCAGATATAAGTAGTTTACATCTTATTATGACAATGGACAATACCATGTTATAATTGACCTACTAGATAAACAGTGTACAGGGATCGTTTTAAAACAAATATAATTGCATTGTCATAATACTTGTTTAAAAACTTTCACATCAAAGCGCTTATAAATATTCACATTATTAAAAACACATATGTTTCGTGAAAAGGCACAAAAGTTTATTGATGCAACCAAGCCTAATTGTTTACTTTCCAATTTACTTTGATGATTGCAATGTCACGTGATAGCCTAGTCAAAGAGTGATCGTATCAAAGACGTAGATAATTACCTGAATTAATGATCGAACACTTTGGAGACGTCCCGAGAATTGTACTCTAACATCAGGCCCAGAGATATTGAGTGGCCCCTAGACACACCCAAAAATCGCCAATATATAAGCGTGAACCCCTCAGGTGGTTCACGCAAAAAATCTATAAACTACATACAAAATCTTTGTAAAGATTACGAAGTAAAATGATACTCCTTGCTATCAACTAGATTTCCTTTTAATGGTGAAAGATCATTGACACTCATTTAAATAGGGAGTAAATCTCAACAACTTAACATTCACTTTCGTATAAGTTGCAGAAGAAAAACCAAACAACAAAACAACAGACGATTTGGTTATGTATCTTCAAATGTTATCAAACTACTGGGATGCAACTAACATCAATTATAATAATGAATAGCAAGTAGAAATACCGAAATAATCTCTTATCAACTTTTAAGATTCAATATTTGTATAAAGACAAATCTGCCAAAAAAGGCATATCTTCATATGACCTACTAATTTTGATACTCAAGGAAAAACTTATTATAAACAAACATATATTATTATTTAAGTGATTCGGGCTCTTAACTCAATATAGTCTATTATGTATAACAATGTTTCTGTAAAGTAAAATATAGTTAAAGCGTAATACATTTAATAAATGTTTACCAAATATTTTATTTTGTGTGTATATTCCTTAATAAATATTTCTAACAAAATGACTAAAAATGCTTACACATAACTTAAATTACAAAAAGGAATACGTGTGTGCTTTTGTCTCTATAGTATCATTAACTTTGATATACTAACCATGTGCATGGTGTTGAAAGTTTGATTATTTCTAGGTTTTATCACTATGATTATAAGAAAAGAATATTAATGAAAACTCGTATTTTTTTTATTTAAGTTGTTAATGAAGAATTACACTTTAAAACTACTTATAACATTTCAAACAACATTCTATAAGGAAATGATAAAATTTAGGACCTTGAAATTAGTACTTTGAGGCAAAATCTCAGATTTTATCAATAACTCTCTTCAAATATCACTCTATTTATAACATAACAATCAACATCGAAAAGTGAAACTGACAAAATTTCCTTATCAGAAATAATTCTTTGTTTTCATAACTAAGATTTGTATCATCAAACCTAGGAAAACAGGAAACATGGGACTGTTCCGCAATTATTTCGGCTAAGTCGGTTCTCAATGAACAATTTACGCAGATCATTCCTCTCCCATAGAACTGCGTCCAGAAAACACAGAACATTGCTACGATACAGCAGAATCTGTAAAGACCTATTAACGATTGCAGTCCGACTAGACATCATCGGCTGAGTTTCCCGAATATTGTGGGATGCACTTAATGCGTCGCCCACGGGTCACATAGTGCTGATCATGGCTCCTGTTTGAGATCAGACAGCGATTACGAATCTGTTACAAACGTATACTACTGCGTTCAGGCAACGATAGGACATCCAAGATCATTAAGGATAGTAGTCCGACTTTTTAACTTTTTGTGTCTTAGCGCGATCTGATCTCAAAATGGGAGCCATGATCAGCACTGTGTGAAGTGTATATTTTGAACAACTAAAAATAAAGGTTTAACCATCAAATGTGTGGGTTTTTTTTGGTAATTCGAGGTGAGAAATATAATTTGAATACATAACAAGAACTCAACTAAAAGTCGTGGGTGAACACAGGTACTCCTGTTGTGGAAACATGATCATGACTTGTAGCAATTGGAACGCTTTTTCGAATAGTACAGGTCAATCTTTGTTTTAATTTTTACACACAGATCTGTTCAGTTATTTTTTATACACACCAGATTAATGTACCCTATCTCTTACTCTTAATTAAATAAGAAGTCAAAAAGTGCCTCCTAAAATTTGCTTAATGTGTAAAGAGTTCTTGAAAGTGACTTTAATAATACAATTTCTATATTTGGTTAATACGGTAAGGAGGAAAAGTCAGCACTCCCATCATTATCTGACATGAATTTGATGAAAAATCTACCAAATATCTGTTAATGACTGAGAAGATTTCTCCATTAATGAGAAACGTTAGACAAATGACTAAAAATGGAGATAACGTCGCAGTAAATGTGGATTATTTTGTTCCTTATGAACTTAAACAAGAGATTTATCTAGAAATTTCCATCTATTAACACCCATTTTGTCAAACGGAAAGAGATATCATCACAAATGTATTGTTTGAATTAACGTCCACTTTTGAGATCCGATTCATGACTGTTGCTTTTCTTCCGTGTAAACTGTGAATAAGGGAGTTACATTATCAAATTTTTAACTTGTTTCAGTTAAATTCATTCATTAATATTAAAACTTGAGACTTTAAATATAAATTATGTACAAACACCTCCCTTGCATACAATCTTACTGTTGCACTCTAGAAAACAAAAACAAAGCATAACAGGATTTACAAAATGAATTCTTTTCTTTGAGTCAATTCAGAGATAAGGTTGCCGTTTCATTGATGTATACCCCAAGCTTATAGGCACATTTGTATTTGCTTGTTAAATACTGAAGGATCAAATCTTTTAGAGTATACAAAAGTACATTGAATTGATTCAAGGAAGATTTATTTATTTCGAACATTTACATTTTGAGTGGCAAACACATTGTGTTTCCATTTTTGACAACGGAGAATGGTATTCTAAGCTGAAATAACGCATTTGCATGTTGGTTTTGTTCATAAATAATCACATGTAAATAAACTTATAATAGATACCTGGATTAAATTTTGTATTTACGCCAGACGTGCATTTCGTCTACAAAAGACTAATCAGTGACGCACAAATCCAAAAAAGTTTAAAAGGCCAAATAAAGTACGAAGTTGAAAAGCATTGAGAACCAAAATTTCTAGAGGTTTTCCCAAATACAGCTAAGGTTATCTATTCCTGAGGTTGTAAAGACTAAGTTTTTCATATAAGTCGATCAGACGACGTACATTTTAGTTTGAAATTTAAGATGAAAAAGGACGATTTTTCAATTATTTTCTATCCATTTGTAAAATTATAAATAAAGGAGATGTATGATTTCAAGTGGATTATCAACCAGATACCAAATGATACCAGTATTCAGTAACTATTAAAAGGTCAATTTGGGGAATTCAACACCCAACAGAACAAAAAACTATCTTTATTATTGAAATAATAAATACAGATTTGTATTGAAGTGACTTTATATGCATTATTTATACAAATTTGTGTATCATAATATATTTAATATTATTCATTTTATTTACTTCTAAACATTGTATATTAGTATAGTCGTGTCAACAACATTTGTATGTGGATTATACAAATGTAAGTCCATGAGGGATATCATAAGCTTAGTAGTCAGTTGTTTGGTTTTAACATGGTGTATAGGTTACTTTTCTAATGCCCCGATGATCAATTTAGAATTGATGAACAAACTAAATTCCAACTCCACAAATGAAAACAAGGAGTTGACTTTACATGGATTTGGCTTTTGTTTTGGGGTTATATTTTTTGCTCTTAACGTGTTTTGGTACTGATCCAGTAATTTAAAATGCTTGCTCTTTAGTGTTTCTGGGATGAAAGAATATTAGAAAACTGACTCGTACGCATACACTTTTAAGTGTTTAAAACTATTGGAGTCCCGGAGTGCAATCAGCTCAGTAGCTTTTGTACTGGTATAGTTTATAACATATCATTTTTTTGTTTTGGTAGAACACAACGGGTGTTGCATGTGGAGCAGGATATGTCTAAACTTCCGAACAACCAAATAACAATCCCTGTTATTATTGTTGTAAGTCTTTTGAAAACGAAACGCGCGTCTGTCGTAAATACAAACTTTCAATCCTGGTACCTATGACGAGTTTATTTGTCGTTTTGCGTTGTTTTAATATGACATTTTCAGTTCGTTTTCAATTTTGGCAAATCACTTTGGTATTTTCTGCTTTTCTTTTTCTCCATTTTTTGTTTGCTAAATTTAGAAACTATGTAGATAATAAGATAATTACTCCCTTATACAATTTTGACCTACAATGAATTTGGCTATTATTTCAGGTGCCTTGTATTTGGACTAAACCGTTATTGGATTCGAAAATTCAAGAAGAGGATTAATCTAGAACAGCAAGTGACTGAAAATTATAAATTGGTATTTTCATTTACTGTCTAATAATAGTTGATTAACATCACTAATAAACTTTATAAAATTTGTCAAACTTTTCGAAGGCAACTATCAAAATGGATTAGAGTAAAACAAATACAAATAAAAGTAGTAACGAAAGTACCCATAAGGAAATATACATGTATATTAAAAGTGCGTGGGCAAAACATTTACTACATATAAAACCAGCTCTGACAAATACTGTGAACTATTAACAAAAGTGTCTGTTTATTTCCTTAAAGATCTAATTGTAAGTTTTTGTTTTTAAATTTATTTTTGATAAATATTTATTGAACTGTGATAACTATAGATATAAATAAAATTAAAAACCAATTGTTCAGAGAACAATTGTAGGTCTTTCCACTAGTAAAGATCTATTTTGATATTGAAATATTAAAAATCAGTTTAAAATGTTAGTTCCTATGGCTTTATGATGTATTTATATGAATTTAAAGCAAAGGTCAAAATCTAGAACGTCATATCAACCTATGACCTTGACCTCAATTTCAAGTTCACAAACCAAGGACCTTAAATCAAAAGACCCAAGGTCTTTAATATGTTTGGTTTATTAGTAATATCACTTTACGCGTAATTCTAAATGTAAGATGGGCAAAAACTCCCATTTATTGTCTGCACACCCTTTCAATCAAAATATACAAGTAAGGACATGTCGCAACTAACAATTTATGAAAAATTATTTGTCGAAATGTCATAAGGTATTTGAAAATAAATGAAAATAAGCCAAAATCAAAATTTAGAATATGACCTTGACCTTTGACCTTGACCTCATTTTTATTATTTTCGACCAAGGACCCCAAATCTAAAGACCCTATGTCTTTATCACTTATGGTTTACCATTTAGAAATGCATATCACTTAATTAAATGGAAAAGGGGGAATAACTCTCATATGGAGTCTCCGTAAAGCTTCGGTCCAAATGAATATCCTAATCCTGAAGATGTAACGAGCAATTTGGTAAAATAAATTTGTCGTAATCTTTAACGGTTGCGAAGGAGTAGTGGCCACAAGAAAAACAGTGTTTGGGGAGATAACTCTTACAACGTAAAGTATTTTGTTACACAGTTGTAAAGTTTTAAAGCGTATAAACTATACGATACCATATTCCAAATATCTAAGCGACATCTTTTGAAACATCAATAATACGCAAGAAAAAAAATTAGGCGGAAGAAAAAAAAAAAAAAAAATAATAATAATAATAATCAGAACAAATTCAATAGGTCTTTCCACGGAAAGGTGGAAAGACCTAATAAAATAAATACTTTATTTAATCAATGTTAGTAATTATTGACAACTGAAATGTAATTTGAGTTTGTCAATTATAATTTCAACCTCTGAACTATTCGGAAAATGAAAATTAAAAGGTCATAGTGAATTTCAGTCTTTATTGTGAATATCAATGTTGAGGTATCATTTTTTTTTTTCATAATTGAAGCAATAATAAGACTAAGCAAATGTTTCATAATATCAAATTGCTTTAAAGTAAAATAGAGAAATCAGTTGTTATCGTTTCACAAATTAAACTGGCTTTGCGTCTCAAGTGAATTATAATTATATTGTTTTACATGCAATGTCATAAAGGCATTTGTTTCTTAGAATTATACTGGGGGGATTCTTATCACTGGTATAATTATTTGACATGAATTTACTGAACTGAAGAATTAATATCACTGATAGAAGTATTTGAAATGAACTGAGTAACGTGGAGGTTTTTAATCACTAGCATAAGAATCTGACTAAAAGGAAGACTTCTGTTCACTGATATAAAATCTAACATGAATTGACTGACTTCGCAACACTGAGAAAGAATCTTACATGAACTTGGTTAAGACTGTTAATCACTGATATGAGAATCTTGACTTGTATTAACTGTAGTGAATACTTCCCATCACTGATTTAAAGAATCTGAAATGAATCGACTTAATTTAACATGTTTAAAACTTCTAATTACTGATATTATAAAATGCCATGCATTGACTGAAGTGAATACTAATAATCACTGGTATTAAAATATGCCTAGTGTTAACTGTAGTGAAGACTTCCCAATAGAGGTCGGTCATTTAAAGACGTATCAACCGTTTCATATACGTTGACGTATCCACATCTGCAGATATACCAAAAAAAAAAACCAGTATCTGATTCCGAGCTTTAATTTTATGTACTTTCAATAATGCAAATGGGCAACTGATTAATTTCTAATTAAAAAATTAACAAAACAATTAGGAAAATCGAGTTTATGTGGAACACGTAATCCAACTTTAAAAGATATTCTGGATAGTTGGAACAGTTAACAGCCATGATATGAGTGAATACGGTAAAATCGTTTGTTAGTGTGCTAACCAAATAGAACGTAGAACCAAATTGTTATTTGACAAATAGAGTGATACTCAGTACTGTTTTTTTAAATGTATTTATATGACACCTGAAAACAACTCGTGTTTCTATTACCTTTTATGATAAAATCGCAAATGAACACTATTCAAAGTTAAATGTTTTTATTCATGTAAGATCTTGAAATATTTTTTAACTAGATTATTAAAGGATTGTGTATGTACCTGCCCTACAGTGGCTCCTTTTTAAGGGCATGTAAAAATAGTTGATAGACCCCCTTATATGTTTTTTTACAAAACACCACTATCGCAAATATTGAAAGTGAATGTTTGATTGTTTCGGAGATATTCTAATTAGTTGTTTATTTTTTCAAATGAAGCAAAACGTATAATGGTCTTGAGCTCGGGATCACATAATATTTTTTGATATATCTGCAGATGCGGATACGTCAACGTATACGATACGGCTGATACGTTTTTAAATGACCGACCTTTATTACTGGTATAAGAACTGTAGTGACTTCCAATCACTGATTATATTAAGAATCTGACAAAAATTGACCGGAGTGAAGTCTGCTCAAGACTTATAACATGCATTGACTAACGTGAATACTTCTTGATAGAGCATTTGCATTAATCAAGTATTTGCTGGCGTATCCGTATCGACGTATCGTTTAACACGTATATGAGGAAAGGATAAATTAAGTCAAGTTGGTCCTGATGAAAATATTTTATAATGCATTTAATTTTAATTGAGATCGGGGTATAATCAATATTGTAAACAAATATGTTCGATAAGTGTACGCCGATCCGTGAACGTATCCTGATACGTGAATAATGCAAATTCTCTATTAGAGCATTTGCATTAATCAAGTATTTGCTGGCGTATCCGTATCGACGTATCGTATAACACGTATATGAGGAAAAGAGAAATTAAGTCAAGTTAGTCTCGATGAAAATATTATATAATGCATTATATTTAATTGAGATCGGGGAAAAATCATTATTGTAAACAAATCTGTTCGATAGGTAAAGGTCGATCCGTGCACGTTTCCTGATACGTTAATAATGCAAATGATCTATTACTGGTATAAGAATCTGACATTAATCACTGGTGTCAACATGAGGATCGTAACTGTGATAACGATTACCCCTATATGGCGGACACACATTCGGATAAATTTTGTAAGGACGATTTATTCTTTTTAACAGCTTATTTTCAGATTTGTATTATGTCAAGAAATATCTTTAAATGCATTGCAATTTAATGTTGTTTTCCTAAATGATGAAACGCAACCAAAAGAATAAAAATCGAGATATAAACAAACACGAGGATGAGCATAACTTCGTCTATGGATGGTCGTAATTTAATTCGTTTTTAATTTAAGATGAGTTTCTTCTTGGAAATAAACATCCTATTTATCAGTATCGATTGATTGGTTTCACTAAAAATAGTAAGATATTAAAACTGAACAAAATAAACGTTTTTATAGTTTATGAACACCGCTATTAGTAAAAAAGCAAATCACGAGGGAGGATTAGCCGGCTAATTTACAAATGTTATCAATAATTTTCTCATGAGTAATTTGGTTCACGTTCAAAATAGAATACGTTTATATGAAGTCAATATGAATATCCTCCTCTGACATGAACATACTGAGGTTAATACTTCTCATCACTGGCATAAGAATATGACATGCATTAACCATGTTAACTGGGTTAACTGGAGTGAAGCCTTCGCAACACTGATGAAGAATTTTACATGAACTGACTTTGGTTAAGACTGCTTATCACTAATATAAGAATCTGACATGCATTGACTAAAGTGAAGATTTCTTAACACATCTATGATAATCTGACTTGTTTGTTTATGTGGTTCATACGTGTTTATCGTTTCTCGTTTTATATATAGATTCGACCATTGGTTTTCCCGTTTGAATGGTTTTACACTAGTAATTTTTTGGGGTTCTTTATAGCTTGCTGTTCGGTGTGAGCCAAGGCTCCGTGTTTACTTTTATAAAGTGTAATTTGGATGAAGAGTTGTTTTTTTTGGCACTCATACCACATCTTTCTATATCTATTAAATCGACGGAAGTGTTGAATTATTATTCCTGTTATTAGTATCTGACATGAAATGATTGAAATGAAGAATTATTCCTTGTATATGTGGCTTTAATGGATAGACGGAGATTAAGAATTCATTACGTTCATATACGTATCTGATATAAATTAACTAAAGACGCTAACATATCTAGTATGTATGAATAGGCAGAAAAGTACGATTCCCATTAGTTCGACATTTGGTGAAACATAAATGACTAAAGTGTTTAAATATGTATAGGAAAGTATACACTTTTTGAGTTATGTTGATCATGTTGATTGTTAACAAGCATCCGAAATGGTTTTACTTGGATTTTTCTCGATTTCGCTAATTAGATCTTTTTCCTTAGTAGTTCTTTTATCCTTTTTTTTTATCAATTGCAGGCAAATCAAGGAGAACATGTACAACATTATTTTCATTGTTGTATTTACTGTCTTAACAAGTACTGTTAATGGCTGTCCAACAGTATGCACATGCTATGATGACAAGATTGTCAGTTGCAAAAGAAGATATATAATAGCAGTCCCATCTGACATTCCATTGTCAACAGTCGAGTTGTGAGTATTACAATTAAAGATGTTCTTCCACTTAAACAAAACAGATGCTACGTATGTAAGTGTTTACAATTTCTATAACAAGACTAAACTTCAGGTAGCTTTCTTCAGTTGATGTGGACTAACTCGAAATACTCGTCAAATTATAACGCTGCTTTTGCTTTTAAGTAGCCCCACACTATTCAAGTGAAGTTTTGGACATTATGAAATCATATTTTCGGACGGAATGTGAAAACAATCATGCAAACACCGGACCACTGAGTATTCATTTATCTGCCGGTAATATATCTATACTGACTTATAAAAATACCGGGTAATTGTTTTCTAGGATATAAATAGTTATTTAGCAGCCTTTTTTATTCAAATGAAATAAAGACAAATGTTTTTTTTACATCATATTTTGATTGAAATGTACTTTTTGCACATTAGATTAAGCATTATGTACATTGTATTTGTCACAGCCCTGTTTTTGAAATGTTGGGTCCTCAATGCACTTCAACTTTAAACTTGTTTGGCCTTTTTGATATGAGCGTCACTGACGAGTCTTATGTAGACAAAAAGGCGCGTCGGCGTATGCATATATAAGCCTGTTTACACCACTGGGTCGATGCCACTGCTGGTGGACGTTTCGACCCCTAGGGCATCACCAGTAGTGTAGTCAGCTCTCGGTGTTGACACGAATATCAATAGCATGGTCAATTTTATAAATTTGCTGTTTGCAAAAGTTTGAATAATTAAAAAAACTAAGGATTTTCTTATCATAGGCAAAGATAATTTTAACCGTATTTGGCACACATTTTTAGGGCAATTTTGGGTCTTCAATGCTCTTCAACTTTATACTTGTTTGGCTTTTTAAATATTTTGATCTGAGCGTCCCTGATGAGTCTTATGTAGACGAAACGCGCGTTGACGTATCAAATTATAAGCCTGGCAACTATTTACCGTCAATGTAAAACCTAAATTATAGCAAAAAACGAAAAACGAAAAATGTATATTGAAATTTGGTACTTCTTTCGTGAACATAACTGATTTCACGTGCCCATAAAAGTAATACAGTAAAGTAAGAATTAGGATATCAAATATAACTGTGCCCTGAAATAATGAAAGATATTCTTTTTGTCATAATTTTAAGAGTTTTTTTATTACCTGTTGAACAGACCAATAAAACGTGCAAGTAGTGCAAGTATGTTCGTAAACAGATATATTGTTGTTATGATTTTCTTATTTTGTGCAATTTGATGCAGTTGATACAGTGGTTTAGAAATTATTTTTAATTCTTATGAATTCAAATAAAATTGAGAATGGACATGGGGAATGTGCCAAAGAGACAACAACCCGACCATAGAAAAAAACAATAGCAGAAGGTCACCAACAGGTCTTCAATGTAGCGAGAAATTCCCGCACCCGGAGGCGTCCTTCAGCTGGCCCCTAAACAAAGATATACTAGTTCAGAGATAATGAACGCCATACTAATTTCCAAATTGTACACAAGAAACTAAAATTAAAATAATTCAAGACTAACAAAGGCCAGAGGCTCCTGACTTGGGACAGGCGCAAAAATACAGCGGGGTTAAACATGTTTGTGAGATCTCAACCCTCCCCCTATACCTCTAGCCAATGTAGAAAAGTAAACGTATAACAATACGTACATTAAAATTCAGTTTAAGAGAAGTCCGAGTCTGATGTCAGAAGATGTAACCAAAGAAAATAAACAAAATGACAATAATACATAAATAACAACAGACTACTAACAGTTAACTGACACGCCAGCTCCAGACTTCAATTAAACTGACTGAAAGATTATGATTTCATCATATGAACATCAGGCACAATCCTTCCCTTTAGGGGTCTAGTATCATACCATCATAACATATATGAAAAGAACATAACCCGTGTCATGCCAACAACTGGTTTTTGAATAAATGTGTTTAGTTCCGATGCAAAGACCCTATAAGTGAATCAATATTAACGCCAAAATATGCAATCTTTAATGACCTGACAACAGTATCGTAACTATATCCCTTCTTAATAAGTCTATTCAAAGGTTTTGTTAGTTTTTGAGGTGAATACTGACACCTTTGTGCTTTATAAAGAATATTTCAATAAAAAGTTGGATGTGAAATACCTGAACGTATAAGAAGTCTGCATTTTGAGCTATATTTACGAATGATGTCCTTATACCGATGATAAAATTTAGTAAATGTTTTGACTAGTTTGTGATATCGAAAACCCTGGTGTAATAATTTTTCAGTAATACATAAATTTCTCTCGTTAAAATCTAAAACATTGTTTTATGTACGAGCGAATCGTACAAGTTGAGATATATAAACACCGTAAGATGGTGACAATGGAACGTCACCATCTAAAAATGGATAATTAACTATAGGAAATGAAAAAATCATCTCTTTTATCATAAATTTTAGTATTCAGCTTTCCGTTAGTGATATAGATGAATATCTTTATTCCAGATTTTAACAAGAGGAAATTGATGATTACAAAATAGAAAAATTATCATGCAAAAACTAAAAAAAATAGCTACTAATACGCAATAGACTGAACAAGCATCATACAATGATATTAAACATGTTTTGGTCCTACTTCAATTTCTTATAAATCATATTGTTAATCATCTCGTCGAAGTTAATTGTTCAGATCTCAAACTAGATTATCGTTTATGGGACGTGTTCATTGTGCCTTTTCAAAGTTTAGAACTCCCATGGTCTGTGTTTTATCATAGTATGTTAATAAGGTTATTCCAATTTTCCGTGGAAATACCATATTTGTTTTTGTTCTGATTATTATTTTTTTCTGATGTTTCTTACACAGTATTGTTGTTTGACAATGTGTCGCTTAAAAAATTTTGAATATAGTATCGAATATATTTTACGCCTTTTAACTGACAAAGCTTAACCACACATTTTCCTTTGTAAAAGTTATTCTACCAAACTCTGTTTTTCTTGTGTCACTACTACTTCTCAATCGTAAAAGATAATGACAAATCTATTTTACCAAATCACTCTTTATATCTTCAGTTCTAAGATGATCAATCAGACCTTAGATATTGAAAGACTCCATTTGAAAGTTATTTTCCCTGATGCATTTGAAATATACAAGATGTATTTGTAACTGGTAAATCATAACTGAAAGAGACCTAGGTCAAGGTATAAATGTTCATTTTTGATGATTTTTATCTCCTTTCAAAAACAGTATAACACATCAAAAACATTATTTTTTTATGAAATATAAGTTGTAACATGTCGTTACACATAAATTTGGTTGAAAGGGTATTTTGACATCAAAGAAAAATTATACGTATGATGATATAACTCGTTACCCATGTATATATCACTAGGACTTTTTCTTTTAGGTCCTAAATTTATGATCTTAAAATTAAGTTCGACGTCACAGGTAGTTTGGCGTTTTAGATTTTGATCTTTAAATTTACTTCCTATTTATACACCATAAAGCAATAAGACTGTATACTTTAGGTTGCAAACCATTTGCCCTTGCAATAGGGGTGTTGCTAATTTACGGAAAAAGAAATCGCACTTCGTACCCCTAAACTTTAACCACATGTGAAAATGTCTCAGCTTTGAAACGAGCCATCATACATATCCAAGTTAACGATATGGACCGAGCAACGGACGAAAACGATATCCATTGCCGCCAATGTAGAAACAATTGCGCATATTGACCCAATTTGATCATGTATAGTTTAAAATTTCATCTTCGAAAATCATATACAATCTCTGTAATGTTTTCCTCAATTTTTAAAGATAAAAGGTGCCAATGTTCAGTGTATGAAAACTCGAGAGAATTATTTCTCGCCTTATCTTATATTCCCGAAGACATGCACACGAACCCTATATTTGTTCTGCTTTTTAGATGTTTTATCTCCATACTATAAATTTTATAAGAGTCTTATAAAAACTTGGTATTTTGAAACAGAACAACTTTCATCCTTAATGTAAAAATATAAACATCCATATACTGTTGGAATCAGTGTCAAGTAAATTTTCAAATAATACCGAAATTTTTAAACCAGAAGTAACAAATCTTGTGATCAATTTTATTTAACAATCGCCAATGGCAGTCAGCAGGGTTAAATAACATCAGTTGTTCGACCTGTTAGTCAAATGCGTTTTGTTTAAATATACTTTTTCACTTTTTTGGTCTT
Source organism: Mytilus galloprovincialis (assembly GCF_965363235.1). Lineage (NCBI taxonomy): Eukaryota > Metazoa > Mollusca > Bivalvia > Mytilida > Mytilidae > Mytilus > Mytilus galloprovincialis. The sequence continues at coordinate 13,811,046 of NC_134847.1, read as the reverse complement.
TTCATTCCATTAAAAATATCTGTGAACAACCAAGCTGCCCTAAACTATGTTTACTAAAATAAAAGTTTTTGTGTACAAATTCCTCGTTTATAATGCAAAACAAATGGTCTTAGGAAAAGAAGTTTTTTTTTAGATTTTAAAGCTCACCTTGGATACGTTAAATTATATCAAATAAGCCATACTTAGATAATGCGTTTTCTTTGTTTACATGTGTCAGTATGTGTTGAATAGTTCCATCTGTTTGAAAACAATAGGCCACAGTTCTATAGTAAAATTGATAACATTAAAAGGGACTGTGTCAAAGATACAACAAATAGACCAAATGGCAAATAAAGGCCAAAGACCATCAATGGGTCTTCAATTGGTCGTGGCTAATTTTAGTCATAAAATACAGAACCAATTACGCAATAAGGGGTGCACAGTTAATTGATACAAATCAGAATTAAAAAAACTCAATGGGTCTATCAATACCGATGCTACGTCAATCCTCAAAGACCTAAATGTTACAAAACACTTATCCTACCTCCATGACAAATATGTTGATATCCCCGCAGATAAAGTCCCAAATAACATCGTTTTTGTGTGTAAAACTCATTACATTAACTGCTTGATAAAACGAATTAGGTATTGACAATTCACTAGGAAACTCAACAAATACCCTGACGACACGTACCAAAGAGGAAATCCTAGATAATCATAGGTCTGTTCTATGTTCCTTTGACATTTCAACCAAAGATGAGAACTGTATTAGATACTTAAACTACACAAGTTTCCTTACAAACAACGGTATAATGCTGGGTATTCCAAGTGCTCCACGAAACCTCTTTCTAAATTATTAACATCTATTTTATCAGCAATCAAAGACGGGTTCAAAGTTTTGTGACACTGCCTATTGTAGAGGTGGAGTGAATCAGATGTGGATACTAAAAAATTCCAAAGATCTTTTAGAGTACATACAATCTAACTCTCTTTCATCTTGCAATAGTATTAAAACTTTTGACTTTTCTACTCTTTACACAAATATTCCACATTCCAAACTAAAAGACAAATTGAAAGAGTTGGTATTTCTTGGTTTCATTAAGAATAATAGCCAACGTAGATACGTGTATCTTGTCTTAGGGAGGGATAAATTATACTTTGTAAAGGATAACTCTGATTCAAACAAAAAATTCTCTTAAACTGACATTAACAGGATTTCTTTAGTTTCCCATGTTTGGTCTTGTGCACTATTATTTTTCATTTTTTTTTGCCAAGCATTGTCAGCAGGTCAGTTTAATTTTGAATTTGACTGTCCCTCAGGTATCATTCGCCCCTCTTTTGGAAAGTTGGTGAATTGGTGTTTTCTTACTGCAAAACCTTGAAGTAAAACTTACGTCAAACAATAATGGTATTATTGGCAGCCTTATTTATTGACAAAGACAAATTCCATGGCGAATTATTTATACTCATGTTTGATACGAGAAATAAGAATATTATAATTGTTATCAGAGTAAAATGATCTTTAAATGATAATACGAATATTAACTTTGCTCATTACTGAATTTACACAAGAATCTAAGAATTCTTTGTCAGTAACTGTTTAGTTTTATCCATGTAATTTAATTGATTTAAGCCTTTCCAATTGGTATTTTATAGTGTGTTTTTCTATGTTGTGATGTTACACCATTGTTTCAGATAAAACTCAAGATTTGGTACCATTAAAACGTTTAAACCCGATTTAGTTATTCACACCTGTCGTAAGTCAGAAATCTGATGTTATGTAGTTGTCGTTTGTTGATGTGGTTGATAAGTGTTTCTCGTTTTTCTTTTTTTTATATAGATTAAACCGTTGGTTTTCCCGTTTGAATGGTTTAACACTAGTAATATTTAGAGCCCTTTATAGCTTGCTGTTAGGTATGAGCCGAGACTCCGTGTTGAAGGCCGTACCTTGACCTATAATGGTTTTTCTTTTATAAATTGTGACTTGGATGGAGTGTTGTCTCATTGGCACTCATACCACATCATCCAAATACAGAGTGAGTCGACCCCCATTCCAATAAGTAATTGAAGAGGGATGATAGGTGGGTCCTTAATAGAGGTATAATTTCAACTGTCGGTCATAAACGAGGTTTAGGTGTCCTGATATAACATTGGAACTAGGGCCGTAAATGTATAAGAAACTCCTGCAGTCTCATGACGTAGGTGATTTGTCACTGACATTAACTTGGTAACCCCCTACTCCATCACTGTTATTGTATAGATGTCGAGAGGATATTATACGTATCCTGTGCTATTTTGAAAGGGTTTATGTCAGCAGAATTCTTGCAGGATCTTATTGTTAATGTCTAGAAAAATCTAAATGTAAGAATTCATTTGCCCCTATCTATTAATATTATCTATTAACATTATTTACATAGATTAATACAACGGTAGAACTGTCCTTCCATACATATTTACTATTTATCAATATAATATCATCTGTGAGTATAAAACTATGTAATATCTAACCAGTTTTTACTATATTCATTCAGGTCGACCATTATTTTTTCTTATATCTTTCTTGTATTTAAGAATACAACAAATGATGCCAAAATACATTCAAATGTTTTTTTGCAGAAACCTTTTTTTCTAATCAAATTACCACGGTGCAAGGGTGTCTTCAACCTATGCATACAAACAAAATACAATAGGTGTTGTTATAGCAATTATTAATTAATAAAAGTCAAAATACAGTCAGTAAATTAAAGCATTAAAATATTACTCTTTGAAAATTTAGAAACAAAAGTAAAGTATAATTTGCAAAATTGTGTTGTAGTAAAAATGAAATAATTCTCTGAACAAATGGTTTATCATTGTAAAATTGTGTGTTTGAATCCCATATTAACGAAGGGTATCCGAAAAGCAATGCGTTACCACCTCGATGTTTTTAGGTCCTTAACTGTTTCATTTAATAGTCTTATTAACGCCAATTACTTTAAACCGTTACTAAATTCAGTCAATGATACAAATACTTGGTTTGCAAGTTTTGATGTAGTTGTAGAAAATTTAGAACAAACGGAATAGCACCTCCAAATTTTGACTCTGATAACTTTAAGCGGACCTGGAAATATTGATACGATCCAATTTATCAATCATATTAATGAGCTAATTCTTAAAGGTTACCTATTCAACACTGTTATTAGATATTTGCTGTTATTCATCCTTGGCTTTCAAATTTTCGACTTTGAGCTTCCGAGATGAAGGTAAATCCAGAAAAGCGCTTCGGACACATGCAATTGTTGAACGTGTTGTTTTAATTTATTTCGAATATTGTTTTCATACATATTCATTTGATTATCAGTAAGTTAGATTCATATAAAATACATTTTTGTAATATTCATATGCGCATTCACTGTACTATAATACATGTATTTTAGCTTGCACAAGGTGATATTTTTTTCTGATAACCATCATGTTGATGACTTCTTCACTCTATCTTAATTGGATTTCAAATGTGCACAAATTGATATCTATGTCCTAGATGCATGCTTTAATGATTGCCTTTAGTAACGGCGGTCACGCTCAGAACTGTATTGTGTATCTTTTTAATATCTAAAGGTGTCAAGATACACTGTCCATGCTGGTCTGTGATTAAATATAATTGCATCAGTTTTATTTTGCAGGTACCTGGATAACAATCAGATAACCAATTTGGATAAAAACGTGTTTCGGGATTTAATAGCTCTCAAATACTTGTAAGTTATTTAATTCTGAAAAAAATATAAATTAACTGGAGCAGGGAATACGTCATTCTAATCGAACTAAGACAAATGTATACTTGAGAGAAATAACATGATTGACAATATCGTTCGTAAATTAGGAATTAATATTTTCATTAAAACAAAACAATGTTAGTCTTGTATGTTTTTTTTATTTTAGTTCATTCATATGTTTTGGGGTTAAGTATGACGTCCATATCACTTAACAAGTACATATCTTTATCTAATGGCCAGCTGAGGATCACCTAGAGGAGAGGTATTTTCTCGCTGCGGTGAGGACCATTGGGGACCTGCGGCTGTTATCGGCTCATTGTTAGGGTTGTTGTCTCTTTGACATTTTCCCATTCCATTTTTTAGAACTCGCAATCAAGGACGTAAATATTTCTATAGTTGAATTGATAAGATATATTAACGTGCAATTAATTTAGTCCACCCTCCTGATAGGCAAATATTTGTGGTTTTGACAACTTTTATTTGTCTTTTGTGTGATTTGGTCCAAAACTTATATGCTGAACATATTTTATAAACAATTATTGTCAATTCTTATGTACATTTTGAAAATTCGCTTAGAACGGTTTCTATTTCGTTTTGATTTACTCTGCTACTGTTTTTAAAAGATATTTATGTCACTGCTATAGATCTGAATGAATTGATCAGACAAAGTAATCCATCTTAAGTATAATGTTCTTGTAGTCTGTATCCCATTGTAGGTTGATCAACTGGATTCTCCTTTAAAATGAAATATTTATCAATAAATATTGCCATATAAAAAGACTATGTTTTATATGATTAAGTTCAAAATGTATTTCAAAAATGAATGAGCACTAATTGTTGTCGCATTACGAGTTTGAATGTTTGTTCGGTTTATTTGCCTTTTTTTTGTGTTTTTTATCGTAAGTTTTCCAAATGATATAACACGTTCACATTGAACGCACTTTATTTCCAATAGTGTCTAACATAACTTCCATAACCGTAACTATGTATTTGGCAGTAAACAATCAAATTTAAAAATAAGACAAACAAACAAAAAGCACATTATGAATTTCTTGCTTCCGAAGCGCCGTTCTGATTAACCTTCCAAAGGAACACTCGAAGTTCGATATTTGAAAGTCAAGATTGTATAAATCAGATTTCGATTGAGTCTGATAGTATTATATATCTACACTGAAATTGTTCAATTATAACTTTAAAAAGTACCCATTTAGCAAAGTTGCTTTAAATTTCTACTGAATGAGAAAGGAAAACCATTTGCATCAGATATTTCTCCAAATGTCATTTGGTTCAAAAGAAATAGCAAAAATATCGAACTCCAAAGTTAATTCCAAAAAAGGGCAGCTTTGAAAAATTCAAACGTTAGTCTTTATCATAAAACGGAACAATCGGAAAACAAAAATTATATTCCTGACTTGGTAGGTTCACGTGTTGAAAAAATCATAAAGGAAAAGTAATAAACATGCATAAAGAATTTTGAGGTTTTGAAGGTTATATAAATGACTAAATTGAAAATTTTAGAAGTCTTAATCCTATTCTTTACCAAACTCACATTTTTTTAATACTTGATTCTACCATATCAAAGGTTTCGACGGGTCTTACACAAGTGTAAATGATTTAACCCGAACAAAATGCTTTGCCAGCAAATGTAGTTGATTTAAGGCTGACATTATACAGGAACGTCTTAGGAAGAAAGATAAGAAGTTAGCATTATCCTTTAACTTTACTTTCTGCTATAAAGATGATGTTCTTACACTAAATAATTCAAAATTTGGTGACTATGTTGAACGCATCTATTCCATCGAACTAGAGATAAAGGATACAACAGATACAGTTTAGTCGGCCTCATATCTTGATTTACATCTAGAAAATGATAATGAGGGTCGGTTGAAAACAAAACGTTACGACAAAAGAGATGATTACAGCTTTCTAATTGTGAACTTTCCATTTCTAAGAAGCAACATTCCAGCAGCACCTGCATACGGTGTATATATCTCCCAATTGATACAATATTCCTGTGCTTGCATTTCCTATCATGATTTTCTTGATAGAGGGTTGTTGCTCACAAGGAAGCTATTAAACCAAGAGTTCCAAATGGTAAAGTTTAAATCATCCCTTCGTCAATTTTACGGACGCCATCACGAGTTGGTTGACTGTTATGGAATAACCGTTACACAAATTATATAGGATATGTTCTTTACGTCGTAACTACAATCTCATTCCCTTTCATAAATTTGACCCACCGAATTAGACTATTTACCAAATTTGTTATCACAAAAGCAACACGACGGGTGCCACATGTGGGGCAGGATCTGCTTACCCGTCCGGGGCACCTGAGATCACCCCTAGTTTTTGGTGGGATCATGTTGTTTATTCTATAGTTTTTTATGTTGTGTCATGTTGACTATTGTTTGTATATTTGTCTTTATAATTTTTAGCCATGGTATTGTCAGTTTATTTTCGATTTCTGAGTTTGACTGTCTCTTTGGTATATTTCGTCTCTCTTTTACACTTCTAATTTTAGACAATTTTCATGTTAAATTTGATTTTTATGACGGTGATATATGATGAGTCATTTGTATCTTTTCTTTGTCATAAAAAACGTTTCAATTTCAAAATTTCACACCCAGTAACCCTTAAAGGTAAATGATGTGGATAGAAACCTGTTTCAAGGTTGGACGGCTCTTGCATTCTTGTAAGTGATTTAATTTGGGATAACAGACTAGTTTAACCAGGTCAGGGTTGACATTTTCTTACTGGAAAGAAATAACATGAATGACAATAACAATCTTTAACTAGAAATCATTTTTTTTCAATAAAAACGAACAATGCATCTTTGAATATTTCCATTAGTATTTTAGAATCATTTGTTGCTTATACACTACAAACCATTAAAGTCTGAAATGGCCTATATCTGTACTCGACTGAACTGATTTTTACTCGACCAGTCTGAATTGGTCTGACTTTTACTTGACATTACTCGACCCCAGTCTGAACCATACTTGACTATACTGAATCGTACTTGACCCTTATCTTTGCCGTTGAAAATAGTCTGAACTATTACTCGACCAGTCTGAAACAGTCTTAACTCATTCTCGACATGTACTCGACCTATTTTTCCAGTCTAAACCATACTTAACCAAAGGTCTGAAAAATACTCGACCAGTCTGAACCATACTAGACCAAAACACCTCTACTTTTTTAACTGTTAAAATAAATTTCTTTTTAACTGATATATAACAACAGCCAACACAATTTATAAAAACATTTAACCTTATAAAAGAAATATATCTTTTTTAGGATAAAAAAAAAACCATATTATATATAACTTATATCAAAAAGGGATAAAATTAAATAAATTAATAAAATTGTTTTTCTGATTAGTGGTGAAATATAAAGTATAACCTCTGCTTGGAGGAAAACTCATAAATAAGATCACACCTGGCCAGAGGTATTAAATTCTAAATAACATTGATTCAAAATTGCAACATCCTGTTTAAATTAAATAACAAGGCCTTTCAATATACATGTATGTACTAGATAAGTAATACACGAATTTAAGAAAATAGGGCTTTCTTTTTACCTGTAAAACACACATGTACTGAGGTAATTGGAACATATTAAAGTGCTTTATGTATGCCATGTTAATTTGACAAAGAAAACTTTTTTTACTGTTACTTTGGAATACATTTCCTTTTTTTTAAAAAGGTTATCAAGGATTGCTTTGGAAATTCTATTATCATGATTATATTAAATTTTTGGTTTAATAAAACAAAACAATTAAGCTCTCATTTTTTTAAATTCATTAAGTTGTTTTATACACTATTTTATATATATCTTCATAAAAAACATTCACTGCATTATTACCTGAACTCAACTGACACCATAAATATATACTAGGCTTAAGTTAATGGTGGAAATAGTCCAGTTTAATACCATAAAATACTTTTGAACTATTCATAAAATTTTGAATAATATTGAAAATATTAATCACAACTCATTTTTTTTAGATTATTTGATCAGCTTGTTTTCATGATTTATATTTTAAAAGTTGATATACATTATTATGTAAGTGTTGATTACTATTGAGTTGAAGTTATATTATGGTTGATTATTGTGAAATTTTAATTTCAATACTGTATTGAATACATTTTTAATTTCAAGTTGTTGTTCAAATTTCATTTTTATTAAAAAGAATTCCAAAATTGATCAAATTCAGTTGATAGATGCAAAGAATAGGTCTAGGTTGGTTAAGACTTGGTCGAGTATGGTTCAGGCTAGGTCGAGTATGGTTCAGACTAGGTCGAGTACGGTTCAGACTAGGTCGAGTACGGTTCAGACTCGTATAAAATGGTTAAGTACTGGTCAAGTACACATTCAGACTGTTAAGTATGGTTCAGACTACAGTCGAGTATTATCAAGTAAATCTCAGACGAATTCAGACTGGTCGAGTAAAAATCAGTACAGTCGAGTACAGTCGAGTATAGGCCATTTCAGACTTTTAATGGTTTGTAGTGATACACATCATTAATTGATAAAGGCATTACGAAACGAGAATTCTGATTTTTGTCAAACACATTTTAGTAGTTACGCGATTGCTTCATCAGTTTAAACATTATATATATCACACTTCCCTGGACGTCCTTTTCCAATGTTAATCCAATTTTATTGATATACTTAACAATGAAATTGGATTAACATAACATGTGTTCTTCTATTGTAACTATTTAACCCGTATATCAATAATGACTATTCATTGTATTAAAACACGTGTCAACATGTATACAATAGTTCTAACAGCTAAAACAAAATTTTCCACACTTCCCACGGCTTACTGTTTCCAGTGTTAATCTAAATGCATTGATAAATATAGCATGTTTTTACTGACATACGTTTTCGAACTATTATTTGTAAGAGTTTGTGGCATAATCTTATTACCAACCTGGATACAAATATGTGTAAAGGCTTGTTCAATCTCCAAACTGTGTTAGTTTACAGATATAACTAAATTTGTCACCATGTGTTGTCGTTTTGTAGTCGTATTACACAATACATTACCTTATATACCTTTTGTTTATGGAATGTAATTTCTGCTGTAACTTTATTTCCCTTTACTGAAACATTCTTCAACAAAAATATTGTATTATAAATTACGTTTGGTTGATCTGATTCTTGTCAATTGAAACTTTTGCAAATAACTGTCAACTACTGGATTGTTATCTTGAATAGGGGCGACCAGATTCGTATCAAACGGAGGCTCAACCTTCCCAACGATGATTTGCATTATCAATCTTGCTCTATACATTTATACATCTATGATAAGTTATCTTATGTTTCTAACCATTGAAATATTTATACTTTGAAATTTTTGTTTTCTACTTTATTTTATCAGAATTAAATGAAATATATAAAAAGGACCTGAATAACTTTTTTCTCTCTTTTTTTTCCGTTTTGGAATACTACCATCAAAATTCCTGTCGTAGCACATTCAAGTAGATTACATGCTTGTATTAAATATGTATCAACAATTATCGATATAGTACGATAAATTCTGAATTTTATCAAGGTTTAAAGTTATTAAGCTAAATTAAAATATTTTCATTTGTTTTATATATGTAGAAAGGGCTGCATGGGGTTTAAAAGGACAACATACGTAACTGAATTGAAATATTAACTTACATTCTTTGCCACCAGGCTGTTGAAAATGTGTTCACTCGGATAAGGAAGTACACCACTAATTCATGGTCCCATTGCTTTCTATGTTAAATTCCTCCATTTCAAGCAGGCACACCTCTTTCATTTTAAGGTCAAATAAAGTGGCAATCATTGCATGTCAAAGCAACACTTTATGGTGTTTTGTACTGAAAAAATTAACATACCTTTAATTGCATATAAGAAAGAACTGGTTCCCGGACCTTCGGATGTACCAAAACAGGTACTTCAGATCTGACAAACAGACTAAATGTACCCTCTTTTTAAAATTTGGTGCAGCTTTTTTAATTTTCAAAACTTTAAGTCCAAAAGTGTTCTACAATGATCACTAGTCCTTCAGCTTTCATTTGATGCCAAAAATACCTAAATATTCTATATATTTTGAAAGTTACACTCATGCGTAGGAACTATTTTGTGTTAAATATGTACTACTTTCTGGTATGTGCTTTCTGGTCGGGCCCGAATTAGTGGTGTTACACCTATAACAGAACCACACTTGTTATATTGACTTGAGCATTACTTTATTTCATTCTATGATCTATTCCAAGCAATAAAAAACATAAAAAGCTTTAGTCCAAATACTATTTTACTAATTTTAAGCTCAAATTGGACTGGTAGTAATATATGAGTTATTCAAAGGTAACTGCATATGGATATTGTATATTGACCAAAATCCTTTTTTATTCTCAATATTATTGTTTTATTTATTAATTTCTATTAGGAAAGCTCTGTGCTAACCAATTGTCATATTTTTATCAGAGGTTCTTCATTAAATAAAAATATATTAGTCCAAACTTAAGACATAATTGAGAATATTGTCCCCCCTTTTTTCTTCAAATAAAAAAATGGCCTTTTTTTGTATAAACCTTACTTATGTGGTAAAACATAGATTATTAAGAGCAATTTATATATCCCTCAGCTAGATAACTTGCTAAACTGGTTCAAAATTGCATGTACAGTGAGATTTTGGAATTCTTATATGAGTATATACCATTTGCCTAGATTGTAAAAGGCTACCATAAGAAAAACAATAAAACTTGAAAAATACTAGGATCATTTGACCAAGAGCTATTTTGTACCATACACAAGTTATAATATACATGTTTTATTGATTTTAATAACATATAATGCAAAAATAAGAATTTGGAGTCAAGTTTTAACTGCATGCATGTTGTATGACCATAAAAGGCTAAACTACCTTAGTATGCCAGTTTAAGAGCTGAAATTTTCCTTAAACAAAACTGTTCACCAAAAAAAGATGACAGAACATGATTACTAACATCAAATTTGACTTATTTCCATTGGAATAGGTACAACTTCTAAAAATTGGATTTCTGATGATTCTCTGTAATATAACAGAACCAAACTTGTTATATTGACTTGAGCATTACTTTATTTCATTCTATGATCTATTCCAAGCAATGAAAAACATATAAAGCTTTAGTCCAAATACTATTTTACTAATTTTAAGCTCAAATTGGACTGGTAGTAATATATGAGTTATTCAAAGGTAACTGCATATGGATATTGTATATTGACCAAAATCCTTTTTTATTCTCAATATTATTGTTTTATTTATTAATTTCTATTAGGAAAGCTCTGTGCTAACCAATAGTCATATTTTTATCAGAGGTTCTTCATTAAATAAAAATATATTAGTCCAAACTTAAAGACATAATTGAGAATATTGTCCCCCCTTTTTTCTTCAAATAAAAAAATGGCCTTTTTTTGTATGAACCTTACTTATGTGGTAAAACATAGATTATTAAGAGCAATTTATATATCCCTCAGCTAGATAACTTGCTAAACTGGTTCAAAATTGTATGTACAGTGAGATTTTGGAATTCTTATATGAGTATATACCATTTGCCTAGATTGTAAAAGGCTACCATAAGAAAAACAATAAAACTTGAAAAATACTAGGATCATTTGACCAAGAGCTATTTTATACCATACACAAGTTATAATATACATGTTTTATTGATTTTAATAACATATAATGCAAAAATAAGAATTTGGAGTCAAGTTTTAACTGCATGCATGTTGTATGACCATAAAAGGCTAAACTACCTTAGTATGCCAGTTTAAGAGCTGAAATTTTCCTTAAACAAAACTGTTCACCAAAAAAAGATGACAGAACATGATTACTAACATCAAATTTGACTTATTTCCATTGGAATAGGTACAACTTCTAAAAATTGGATTTCTGATGATTCTCTGTAATATAACAGAACCAAACTTGTTATATTGACTTGAGCATTACTTTATTTCATTCTATGATCTATTCCAAGCAATGAAAAACATATAAAGCTTTAGTCCAAATACTATTTTACTAATTTTAAGCTCAAATTGGACTGGTAGTAATATATGAGTTATTCAAAGGTAACTGCATATGGATATTGTATATTGACCAAAATCCTTTTTTATTCTCAATATTATTGTTTTATTTATTAATTTCTATTAGGAAAGCTCTGTGCTAACCAATAGTCATATTTTTATCAGAGGTTCTTCATTAAATAAAAATATATTAGTCCAAACTTAAGACATAATTGAGAATATTGTCCCCCCTTTTTTCTTCAAATAAAAAAATGGCCTTTTTTTGTATGAACCTTACTTATGTGGTAAAACATAGATTATTAAGAGCAATTTATATATCCCTCAGCTAGATAACTTGCTAAACTGGTTCAAAATTGTATGTACAGTGAGATTTTGGAATTCTTATATGAGTATATACCATTTGCCTAGATTGTAAAAGGCTACCATAAGAAAAACAATAAAACTTGAAAAATACTAGGATCATTTGACCAAGAGCTATTTTGTACCATACACAAGTTATAATATATATGTTTTATTGATTTTAATAACATATAATGCAAAAATAAGAATTTGGAGTCAAGTTTTAACTGCATGCATGTTGTATGACCATAAAAGGCTAAACTACCTTAGTATGCCAGTTTAAGAGCTGAAATTTTCCTTAAACAAAATTGTTCACCAAAAAAAGATGACAGAACATGATTACTAACATCAAATTTGACTTATTTCCATTGGAATAGGTACAACTTCTAAAAATTGGATTTCTGATGATTCTCTGTAATACAGAACCAAACTTGTTATATTGACTTGAGCATTACTTTATTTCATTCTATGATCTATTCCAAGCAATGAAAAACATATAAAGCTTTAGTCCAAATACTATTTTACTAATTTTAAGCTCAAATTGGACTGGTAGTAATATATGAGTTATTCAAAGGTAACTGCATATGGATATTGTATATTGACCAAAATCCTTTTTTATTCTCAATATTATTGTTTTATTTATTAATTTCTATTAGGAAAGCTCTGTGCTAACCAATAGTCATATTTTTATCAGAGGTTCTTCATTAAATAAAAATATATTAGTCCAAACTTAAGACATAATTGAGAATATTGTCCCCCCTTTTTTCTTCAAATAAAAAATGGCCTTTTTTTGTATGAACCTTACTTATGTGGTAAAACATAGATTATTAAGAGCAATTTATATATCCCTCAGCTAGATAACTTGCTAAACTGGTTCAAAATTGTATGTACAGTGAGATTTTGGAATTCTTATATGAGTATATACCATTTGCCTAGATTGTAAAAGGCTACCATAAGAAAAACAATAAAACTTGAAAAATACTAGGATCATTTGACCAAGAGCTATTTTGTACCATACACAAGTTATAATATACATGTTTTATTGATTTTAATAACATATAATGCAAAAATAAGAATTTGGAGTCAAGTTTTAACTGCATGCATGTTGTATGACCATAAAAGGCTAAACTACCTTAGTATGCCAGTTTAAGAGCTGAAATTTTCCTTAAACAAAATTGTTCACCAAAAAAAGATGACAGAACATGATTACTAACATCAAATTTGACTTATTTCCATTGGAATAGGTACAACTTCTAAAAATTGGATTTCTGATGATTCTCTGTAATAACAGAACCAAACTTGTTATATTGACTTGAGCATTACTTTATTTCATTCTATGATCTATTCTAAGCAATGAAAAACATATAAAGCTTTAGTCCAAATACTATTTTACTAATTTTAAGCTCAAATTGGACTGGTAGTAATATATGAGTTATTCAAAGGTAACTGCATATGGATATTGTATATTGACCAAAATCCTTTTTTATTCTCAATATTATTGTTTTATTTATTAATTTCTATTAGGAAAGCTCTGTGCTAACCAATAGTCATATTTTTATCAGAGGTTCTTCATTAAATAAAAATATATTAGTTCAAACTTAAGACATAATTGAGAATATTGTCCCCCCTTTTTTCTTCAAATAAAAAAATGGCCTTTTTTGTATGAACCTTACTTATGTGGTAAAACATAGATTATTAAGAGCAATTTATATATCCCTCAGCTAGATAACTTGCTAAACTGGTTCAAAATTGTATGTACAGTGAGATTTTAGAATTCTTATATGAGTATATACCATTTGCCTAGATTGTAAAAGGCTACCATAAGAAAAACAATAAAACTTGAAAAATACTAGGATCATTTGACCAAGAGCTATTTTGTACCATACACAAGTTATAATATACATGTTTTATTGATTTTAATAACATATAATGCAAAAATAAGAATTTGGAGTCAAGTTTTAACTGCATGCATGTTGTATGACCATAAAAGGCTAAACTACCTTAGTATGCCAGTTTAAGAGCTGAAATTTTCCTTAAACAAAATTGTTCACCAAAAAAAGATGACAGAACATGATTACTAACATCAAATTTGACTTATTTCCATTGGAATAGGTACAACTTCTAAAAATTGGATTTCTGATGATTCTCTGTAATAACAGAACCAAACTTGTTATATTGACTTGAGCATTACTTTATTTCATTCTATGATCTATTCTAAGCAATGAAAAACATATAAAGCTTTAGTCCAAATACTATTTTACTAATTTTAAGCTCAAATTGGACTGGTAGTAATATATGAGTTATTCAAAGGTAACTGCATATGGATATTGTATATTGACCAAAATCCTTTTTTATTCTCAATATTATTGTTTTATTTATTAATTTCTATTAGGAAAGCTCTGTGCTAACCAATAGTCATATTTTTATCAGAGGTTCTTCATTAAATAAAAATATATTAGTTCAAACTTAAGACATAATTGAGAATATTGTCCCCCCTTTTTTCTTCAAATAAAAAAATGGCCTTTTTTGTATGAACCTTACTTATGTGGTAAAACATAGATTATTAAGAGCAATTTATATATCCCTCAGCTAGATAACTTGCTAAACTGGTTCAAAATTGTATGTACAGTGAGATTTTAGAATTCTTATATGAGTATATACCATTTGCCTAGATTGTAAAAGGCTACCATAAGAAAAACAATAAAACTTGAAAAATACTAGGATCATTTGACCAAGAGCTATTTTGTACCATACACAAGTTATAATATACATGTTTTATTGATTTTAATAACATATAATGCAAAAATAAGAATTTGGAGTCAAGTTTTAACTGCATGCATGTTGTATGACCATAAAAGGCTAAACTACCTTAGTATGCCAGTTTAAGAGCTGAAATTTTCCTTAAACAAAATTGTTCACCAAAAAAAGATGACAGAACATGATTACTAACATCAAATTTGACTTATTTCCATTGGAATAGGTACAACTTCTAAAAATTGGATTTCTGATGATTCTCTGTAATAACAGAACCAAACTTGTTATATTGACTTGAGCATTACTTTATTTCATTCTATGATCTATTCTAAGCAATGAAAAACATATAAAGCTTTAGTCCAAATACTATTTTACTAATTTTAAGCTCAAATTGGACTGGTAGTAATATATGAGTTATTCAAAGGTAACTGCATATGGATATTGTATATTGACCAAAATCCTTTTTTATTCTCAATATTATTGTTTTATTTATTAATTTCTATTAGGAAAGCTCTGTGCTAACCAATAGTCATATTTTTATCAGAGGTTCTTCATTAAATAAAAATATATTAGTTCAAACTTAAGACATAATTGAGAATATTGTCCCCCCTTTTTTCTTCATATAAAAAAATGGCCTTTTTTTGTATGAACCTTACTTATGTGGTAAAACATAGATTATTAAGAGCAATTTATATATCCCTCAGCTAGATAACTTGCTAAACTGGTTCAACATTGTATGTACAGTGAGATTTTGGAATTCTTATATGAGTATATACCATTTGCCTAGATTGTAAAAGGCTACCATAAGAAAAACAATAAAACTTGAAAAATACTAGGATCATTTGACCAAGAGCTATTTTGTACCATACACAAGTTATAATATACATGTTTTATTGATTTTAATAACATATAATGCAAAAATAAGAATTTGGAGTCAAGTTTTAACTGCATGCATGTTGTATGACCATAAAAGGCTAAACTACCTTAGTATGCCAGTTTAAGAGCTGAAATTTTCCTTAAACAAAATTGTTCACCAAAAAAAGATGACAGAACATGATAACTAACATCAAATTTGACTTATTTCCATTGGAATAGGTACAACTTCTAAAAATTGGATTTCTGATGATTCTCTGTAATAGGAAGTACACCACTAATTCATGGTCCCTTTGCTTTCTATGTTAAATTCCTCCATTTCATGCAGGCACACCTCTTTCATTTTAAGTTCAAATAAAGTGGCAATCATTGCATGTCAAAGCAACACTTTATGGTGTTTTGTACTGAAAAAATTAACATACCTTTAATTGCATATAAAAAAGAACTGGTTCCCGGACCTTCGGATGTACCAAAACAGGTACTTCAGATCTGACAAACAGACTAAATGTACCCTCTTTTTAAAATTTGGAGCAGTTTTTTAATATTCAAAACTTTAAGTCCAAAAGTGTTCTACAATGATCACCAGTCCTTCAGCTTTCATTTGATGCCAAAAATACCTAAATATTCTATATATTTTGAAAGTTACACTCATGCGTAGGAACTATTTTGTGTTAAATATGTACTACTTTCTGGTATGTGCTTTCTGGCCGGGCCCGAATTAGTGGTGTTACACCTATAACAGAACCAAACTTGTTATATTGACTTGAGCATTACTTTATTTCATTCTATGATCTATTCCAAGCAATGAAAAACATATAAAGCTTTAGTCCAAATACTATTTTACTAATTTTAAGCTCAAATTGGACTGGTAGTAATATATGAGTTATTCAAAGGTAACTGCATATGGATATTGTATATTGACCAAAATCCTTTTTTATTCTCAATATTATTGTTTTATTTATTAATTTCTATTAGGAAAGCTCTGTGCTAACCAATAGTCATATTTTTATCAGAGGTTCTTCATTAAATAAAAATATATTAGTCCAAACTTAAGACATAATTGAGAATATTGTCCCCCCTTTTTTCTTCAAATAAAAAAATGGCCTTTTTTTGTATGAACCTTACTTATGTGGTAAAACATAGATTATTAAGAGCAATTTATATATCCCTCAGCTAGATAACTTGCTAAACTGGTTCAAAATTGTATGTACAGTGAGATTTTGGAATTCTTATATGAGTATATACCATTTGCCTAGATTGTAAAAGGCTACCATAAGAAAAACAATAAAACTTGAAAAATACTAGGATCATTTGACCAAGAGCTATTTTGTACCATACACAAGTTATAATATACATGTTTTATTGATTTTAATAACATATAATGCAAAAATAAGAATTTGGAGTCAAGTTTTAACTGCATGCATGTTGTATGACCATAAAAGGCTAAACTACCTTAGTATGCCAGTTTAAGAGCTGAAATTTTCCTTAAACAAAATTGTTCACCAAAAAAAGATGACAGAACATGATTACTAACATCAAATTTGACTTATTTCCATTGGAATAGGTACAACTTCTAAAAATTGGATTTCTGATGATTCTCTGTAATACAGAACCAAACTTGTTATATTGACTTGAGCATTACTTTATTTCATTCTATGATCTATTCCAAGCAATGAAAAACATATAAAGCTTTAGTCCAAATACTATTTTACTAATTTTAAGCTCAAATTGGACTGGTAGTAATATATGAGTTATTCAAAGGTAACTGCATATGGATATTGTATATTGACCAAAATCCTTTTTTATTCTCAATATTATTGTTTTATTTATTAATTTCTATTAGGAAAGCTCTGTGCTAACCAATAGTCATATTTTTATCAGAGGTTCTTCATTAAATAAAAATATATTAGTCCAAACTTAAGACATAATTGAGAATATTGTCCCCCCTTTTTTCTTCAAATAAAAAATGGCCTTTTTTTGTATGAACCTTACTTATGTGGTAAAACATAGATTATTAAGAGCAATTTATGTATCCCTCAGCTAGATAACTTGCTAAACTGGTTCAAAATTGTATGTACAGTGAGATTTTGGAATTCTTATATAGGTTGTAAAAGGCTACCATAAGAAAAACAATAAAACTTGAAAAATACTAGGATCATTTGACCAAGAGCTATTTTGTACCATACACAAGTTATAATATACATGTTTTATTGATTTTAATAACATATAATGCAAAAATAAGAATTTGGAGTCAAGTTTTAACTGCATGCATGTTGTATGACCATAAAAGGCTAAACTATCTTAGTATGCCAGTTTAAGAGCTGAGATTTTCCTTAAACAAAATTGTTCACCAAAAAAAGATGACAGAACATGATTACTAACATCAAATTTGACTTATTTCCATTGGAATAGGTACAACTTCTAAAAATTGGATTTCTGATGATTCTCTGTAATACAGAACCAAACTTGTTATATTGACTTGAGCATTACTTTACTTCATTCTATGATCTATTCCAAGCAATGAAAAACATATAAAGCTTTAGTCCAAATACTATTTTACTAATTTTAAGCTCAAATTGGACTGATAGTAATATATGAGTTATTCAAAGGTAACTGCATATGGATATTGTATATTGACCAAAATCCTTTTTTATTCTCAATATTATTGTTTTATTTATTAATTTCGATTCGGAAAGCTCTGTGCTAACCAATAGTCATATTTTTATCAGAGGTTCTTCATTAAATAAAAATATATTAGTCCAAACTTAAGACATAATTGAGAATATTGTCCCCCCCTTTTTTCTTCAAATAAAAAAATGGCCTTTTTTTGTATGAACCTTACTTATGTGGTAAAACATAGATTATTAAGAGCAATTTATATATCCCTCAGCTAGATAACTTGCTAAACTGGTTCAAAATTGTATGTACAGTGAGATTTTGGAATTCTTATATGAGTATATACCATTTGCCTAGATTGTAAAAGGCTACCATAAGAAAAACAATAAAACTTGAAAAATACTAGGATCATTTGACCAAGAGCTATTTTGTACCATACACAAGTTATAATATACATGTTTTATTGATTTTATTAACATATAATGCAAAAATAAGAATTTGGAGTCAAGTTTTAACTGCATGCATGTTGTATGACCATAAAAGGCTAAACTACCTTAGTATGCCAGTTTAAGAGCTGAAATTTTCCTTAAACAAAATTGTTCACCAAAAAAAGATGACAGAACATGATTACTAACATCAAATTTGACTTATTTCCATTGGAATAGGTACAACTTCTAAAAATTGGATTTCTGATGATTCTCTGTAATACAGAACCAAACTTGTTATATTGACTTGAGCATTACTTTATTTCATTCTATGATCTATTCCAAGCAATGAAAAACATATAAAGCTTTAGTCCAAATACTATTTTACTAATTTTAAGCTCAAATTGGACTGGTAGTAATATATGAGTTATTCAAAGGTAACTGCATATGGATATTGTATATTGACCAAAATCCTTTTTTATTCTCAATATTATTGTTTTATTTATTAATTTCTATTAGGAAAGCTCTGTGCTAACCAATAGTCATATTTTTATCAGAGGTTCTTCATTAAATAAAAATATATTAGTCCAAACTTAAGACATAATTGAGAATATTGTCCCCCCTTTTTTCTTCAAATAAAAAAATGGCCTTTTTTTGTATGAACCTTACTTATGTGGTAAAACATAGATTATTAAGAGCAATTTATATATCCCTCAGCTAGATAACTTGCTAAACTGGTTCAAAATTGTATGTACAGTGAGATTTTGGAATTCTTATATGAGTATATACCATTTGCCTAGATTGTAAAAGGCTACCATAAGAAAAACAATAAAACTTGAAAAATACTAGGATCATTTGACCAAGAGCTATTTTGTACCATACACAAGTTATAATATACATGTTTATTGATTTTAATAACATATAATGCAAACATAAGAATTTGGAGTCAAGTTTTAACTGCATGCATGTTGTATGACCATAAAAGACTAAACTACCTTAGTATGCCAGTTTAAGAGCTGAAATTTTCCTTAAACAAAATTGTTCACCAAAAAAAGATGACAGAACATGATTACTAACATCAAATTTGACTTATTTCCATTGGAATAGGTACAACTTCTAAAAATTGGATTTCTGATGATTCTCTGTAATACAGAACCAAACTTGTTATATTGACTTGAGCATTACTTCATTTCATTCTATGATCTATTCCAAGCAATGAAAAACATATAAAGCTTTAGTCCAAATACTATTTTACTAATTTTAAGCTCAAATTGGACTGTTAGTAATATATGAGTTATTCAAAGGTAACTGCATATGGATATTGTATATTGACCAAAATCCTTTTTTATTCTCAATATTATTGTTTTATTTATTAATTTCTATTAGGAAAGCTCTGTGCTAACCAATAGTCATATTTTTATCAGAGGTTCTTCATTAAATAAAAATATATTAGTCCAAACTTAAGACTTAATTGAGAATATTGTCCCCCCTTTTTTCTTCAAATAAAAAAATGGCCTTTTTTTGTATGAACCTTACTTATGTGGTAAAACATAGATTATTAAGAGCAATTTATATATCCCTCAGCTAGATAACTTGCTAAACTGGTTCAAAATTGTATGTACAGTGAGATTTTGGAATTCTTATATGAGTATATACCATTTGCCTAGATTGTAAAAGGCTACCATAAGAAAAACAATAAAACTTGAAAAATACTAGGATCATTTGACCAAGAGCTATTTTGTACCATACACAAGTTATAATATACATGTTTTATTGATTTTATTAACATATAATGCAAAAATAAGAATTTGGAGTCAAGTTTTAACTGCATGCATGTTGTATGACCATAAAAGGCTAAACTACCTTAGTATGCCAGTTTAAGAGCTGAAATTTTCCTTAAACAAAATTGTTCACCAAAAAAAGATGACAGAACATGATTACTAACATCAAATTTGACTTATTTCCATTGGAATAGGTACAACTTCTAAAAATTGGATTTCTGATGATTCTCTGTAATACAGAACCAAACTTGTTATATTGACTTGAGCATTACTTTATTTCATTCTATGATCTATTCCAAGCAATGAAAAACATATAAAGCTTTAGTCCAAATACTATTTTACTAATTTTAAGCTCAAATTGGACTGGTAGTAATATATGAGTTATTCAAAGGTAACTGCATATGGATATTGTATATTGACCAAAATCCTTTTTTATTCTCAATATTATTGTTTTATTTATTAATTTCTATTAGGAAAGCTCTGTGCTAACCAATAGTCATATTTTTATCAGAGGTTCTTCATTAAATAAAAATATATTAGTCCAAACTTAAGACATAATTGAGAATATTGTTCCCCCTTTTTTCTTCAAATAAAAAAATGGCCTTTTTTTGTATGAACCTTACTTATGTGGTAAAACATAGATTATTAAGAGCAATTTATATATTCCTCAGCTAGATAACTTGCTAAACTGGTTCAAAATTGTATGTACAGTGAGATTTTGGAATTCTTATATGAGTATATACCATTTGCCTAGATTGTAAAAGGCTACCATAAGAAAAACAATAAAACTTGAAAAATACTAGGATCATTTGACCAAGAGCTATTTTGCACCATACACAAGTTATAATATACATGTTTATTGATTTTAATAACATATAATGCAAACATAAGAATTTGGAGTCAAGTTTTAACTGCATGCATGTTGTATGACCATAAAAGACTAAACTACCTTAGTATGCCAGTTTAAGAGCTGAAATTTTCCTTAAACAAAATTGTTCACCAAAAAAAGATGACAGAACATGATTACTAACATCAAATTTGACTTATTTCCATTGGAATAGGTACAACTTCTAAAAATTGGATTTCTGATGATTCTCTGTAATACAGAACCAAACTTGTTATATTGACTTGAGCATTACTTTACTTCATTCTATGATCTATTCCAAGCAATGAAAAACATATAAAGCTTTAGTCCAAATACTATTTTACTAATTTTAAGCTCAAATTGGACTGGTAGTAATATATGAGTTATTCAAAGGTAACTGCATATGGATATTGTATATTGACCAAAATCCTTTTTTATTCTCAATATTATTGTTTTATTTATTAATTTCGATTAGGAAAGCTCTGTGCTAACCAATAGTCATATTTTTATCAGAGGTTCTTCATTAAATAAAAATATATTAGTCCAAACTTAAGACATAATTGAGAATATTGTCCCCCCTTTTTTCTTCAAATAAAAAAATGGCTTTTTTTTGTATGAACCTTACTTATGTGGTAAAACATAGATTATTAAGAGCAATTTATATATCCCTCAGCTAGATAACTTGCTAAACTGGTTCAAAATTGTATGTACAGTGAGATTTTGGAATTCTTATATGAGTATATACCATTTGCCTAGATTGTAAAAGGCTACCATAAGAAAAACAATAAAACTTGAAAAATACTAGGATCATTTGACCAAGAGCTATTTTGTACCATACACAAGTTATAATATACATGTTTTATTGATTTTAATAACATATAATGCAAAAATAAGAATTTGGAGTCAAGTTTTAACTGCATGCATGTTGTATGACCATAAAAGGCTAAACTACCTTAGTATGCCAGTTTAAGAGCTGAAATTTTCCTTAAACAAAATTGTTCACCAAAAAAAGATGACAGAACATGATTACTAACATCAAATTTGACTTATTTCCATTGGAATAGGTACAACTTCTAAAAATTGGATTTCTGATGATTCTCTGTAATACAGAACCAAACTTGTTATATTGACTTGAGCATTACTTTATTTCATTCTATGATCTATTCCAAGCAATGAAAAACATATAAAGCTTTAGTCCAAATACTATTTTACTAATTTTAAGCTCAAATTGGACTGGTAGTAATATATGAGTTATTCAAAGGTAACTGCATATGGATATTGTATATTGACCAAAATCCTTTTTTATTCTCAATATTATTGTTTTATTTATTAATTTCTATTAGGAAAGCTCTGTGCTAACCAATAGTCATATTTTTATCAGAGGTTCTTCATTAAATAAAAATATATTAGTCCAAACTTAAGACATAATTGAGAATATTGTCCCCCCTTTTTTCTTCAAATAAAAAAATGGCCTTTTTTTGTATGAACCTTACTTATGTGGTAAAACATAGATTATTAAGAGCAATTTATATATCCCTCAGCTAGATAACTTGCTAAACTGGTTCAAAATTGTATGTACAGTGAGATTTTGGAATTCTTATATGAGTATATACCATTTGCCTAGATTGTAAAAGGCTACCATAAGAAAAACAATAAAACTTGAAAAATACTAGGATCATTTGACCAAGAGCTATTTTGTACCATACACAAGTTATAATATACATGTTTTATTGATTTTAATAACATATAATGCAAAAATAAGAATTTGGAGTCAAGTTTTAACTGCATGCATGTTGTATGACCATAAAAGGCTAAACTACCTTAGTATGCCAGTTTAAGAGCTGAAATTTTCCTTAAACAAAATTGTTCACCAAAAAAAGATGACAGAACATGATTACTAACATCAAATTTGACTTATTTCCATTGGAATAGGTACAACTTCTAAAAATTGGATTTCTGATGATTCTCTGTAATAGGAAGTACACCACTAATGCATGGTCCCTTTGCTTTCTATGTTAAATTCCTCCATTTCAAGCAGGCACACCTCTTTCATTTTAAGTTCAAATAAAGTGGCAATCATTGCATGTCAAAGCAACACTTTATGGTGTTTTGTACTGAAAAAATTAACATACCTTTAATTGCATATAAGAAAGAACTGGTTCCCGGACCTTCGGATGTACCAAAACAGGTACTTCAGATCTGACAAACAGACTAAATGTACCCTCTATTTAAAATTTGGAGCAGTTTTTTAATATTCAAAACTTTAAGTCCAAAAGTGTTCTACAATGATCACCAGTCCTTCAGCTTTCATTTGATGCCAAAAAATACCTAAATATTCTATATATTTTGAAAGTTACACTCATGCGTAGGAACTATTTTGTGTTAAATATGTACTACTTTCTGGTATGTGCTTTCTGGCCGGGCCCGAATTAGTGGTGTTACACCTATAACAGAACCAAACTTGTTATTTTGACTTGAGCATTACTTTATTTCATTCTATGATCTATTCCAAGCAATGAAAAACATATAAAGCTTAAGTCCAAATACTATTTTACTAATTTTAAGCTCAAATTGGACTGGTAGTAATATATGAGTTATTCAAAGGTAACTGCATATGGATATTGTATATTGACCAAAATCCTTTTTTATTCTCAATATTATTGTTTTATTTATTAATTTCTATTAGGAAAGCTCTGTGCTAACCAATAGTCATATTTTTATCAGAGGTTCTTCATTAAATAAAAATATATTAGTCCAAACTTAAGACATAATTGAGAATATTGTCCCCCCTTTTTTCTTCAAATAAAAAAAATGGCCTTTTTTTGTATAAACCTTACTTATGTGGTAAAACATAGATTATTAAGAGCAATTTATATATCCCTCAGCTAGATAACTTGCTAAACTGGTTCAAAATTGTATGTACAGTGAGATTTTGGAATTCTTATATGAGTATATACCATTTGCCTAGATTGTAAAAGGCTACCATAAGAAAAACAATAAAACTTGAAAAATACTAGGATCATTTGACCAAGAGCTATTTTGTACCATACACAAGTTATAATATACATGTTTTATTGATTTTAATAACATATAATGCAAAAATAAGAATTTGGAGTCAAGTTTTAACTGCATGCATGTTGTATGACCATAAAAGGCTAAACTACCTTAGTATGCCAGTTTAAGAGCTGAAATTTTCCTTAAACAAAATTGTTCACCAAAAAAAGATGACAGAACATGATTACTAACATCAAATTTGACTTATTTCCATTGGAATAGGTACAACTTCTAAAAATTGGATTTCTGATGATTCTCTGTAATAGGAAGTACACCACTAATTCATGATCCCTTTGCTTTCTATGTTAAATTCCTCCATTTCAAGCAGGCACACCTCTTTCATTTTAAGTTCAAATAAAGTGGCAATCATTGCATGTCAAAGCAACACTTTATGGTGTTTTGTACTGAAAAAATTAACATACCTTTAATTGCATATAAGAAAGAACTGGTTCCCGGACCTTCGGATGTACCAAAACAGGTACTTCAGATCTGACAAACAGACTAAATGTACCCTCTTTTTAAAATTTGGAGCAGTTTTTTAATATTCAAAACTTTAAGTCCAAAAGTGTTCTACAATGATCACCAGTCCTTCAGCTTTCATTTGATGCCAAAAATACCTAAATATTCTATATATTTTGAAAGTTACACTCATGCGTAGGAACTATTTTGTGTTAAATATGTACTACTTTCTGGTATGTGCTTTCTGGCCGGGCCCGAATTAGTGGTGTTACACCTATAACAGAACCAAACTTGTTATATTGACTTGAGCATTACTTTATTTCATTCTATGATCTATTCCAAGCAATGAAAAACATATAAAGCTTTAGTCCAAATACTATTTTACTAATTTTAAGCTCAAATTGGACTGGTAGTAATATATGAGTTATTCAAAGGTAACTGCATATGGATATTGTATATTGACCAAAATCCTTTTTTATTCTCAATATTATTGTTTTATTTATTAATTTCTATTAGGAAAGCTCTGTGCTAACCAATAGTCATATTTTTATCAGAGGTTCTTCATTAAATAAAAATATATTAGTCCAAACTTAAGACATAATTGAGAATATTGTCCCCCCTTTTTTCTTCAAATAAAAAAATGGCCTTTTTTTGTATAAACCTTACTTATGTGGTAAAACATAGATTATTAAGAGCAATTTATATATCCCTCAGCTAGATAACTTGCTAAACTGGTTCAAAATTGTATGTATAGTGAGATTTTGGAATTATTATATGAGTATATACCATTTGCCTAGATTGTAAAAGGCTACCATAAGAAAAACAATAAAACTTGAAAAATACTAGGATCATTTGACCAAGAGCTATTTTGTACCATACACAAGTTATAATATACATGTTTTATTGATTTTAATAACATATAATGCAAAAATAAGAATTTGGAGTCAAGTTTTAACTGCATGCATGTTGTATGACCATAAAAGGCTAAACTACCTTAGTATGCCAGTTTAAGAGCTGAAATTTTCCTTAAACAAAATTGTTCACCAAAAAAGATGACAGAACATGATTATTAACATCAAATTTGACTTATTTCCATTGGAATAGGTACAACTTCTAAAAATTGGATTTCTGATGATTCTCTGTAATAACAGAACCAAACTTGTTATATTGACTTGAGCATTACTTTATTTCATTCTATGATCTATTCCAAGCAATGAAAAACATATAAAGCTTTAGTCCAAATACTATTTTACTAATTTTAAGCTCAAATTGGACTGGTAGTAATATATGAGTTATTCAAAGGTAACTGCATATGGATATTGTATATTGACCAAAATCCTTTTTTATTCTCAATATTATTGTTTTATTTATTAATTTCTATTAGGAAAGCTCTGTGCTAACCAATAGTCATATTTTTATCAGAGGTTCTTCATTAAATAAAAATATATTAGTCCAAACTTAAGACATAATTGAGAATATTGTCCCCCCTTTTTTCTTCAAATAAAAAAATGGCCTTTTTTTGTATAAACCTTACTTATGTGGTAAAACATAGATTATTAAGAGCAATTTATATATCCCTCAGCTAGATAACTTGCTAAACTGGTTCAAAATTGTATGTATAGTGAGATTTTGGAATTATTATATGAGTATATACCATTTGCCTAGATTGTAAAAGGCTACCATAAGAAAAACAATAAAACTTGAAAAATACTAGGATCATTTGACCAAGAGCTATTTTGTACCATACACAAGTTATAATATACATGTTTTATTGATTTTAATAACATATAATGCAAAAATAAGAATTTGGAGTCAAGTTTTAACTGCATGCATGTTGTATGACCATAAAAGGCTAAACTACCTTAGTATGCCAGTTTAAGAGCTGAAATTTTCCTTAAACAAAATTGTTCACCAAAAAAGATGACAGAACATGATTATTAACATCAAAGGACTAGGGGCTATAAGGGCCATTTTTAGCCCCACCCCCAAATTCCATTTAATTTGTCATGTTGTAAGTCTATACCATAGACCTTCTGAAAATAATCGAAATTTGGGTCTAGCTGGTTTATTCTGTTGCCTAGCAACCACTAAAATGGCGGAGTTAAACTCATCAAATCTGATTATTATACAGCTTAAATATATCTATATTTGAAATTGAACCTGTTTAGCATGCAGTGAACTTTACACTTGTACACTATTTAAATACTACATAATTAATTGCACATTTTTGCCAATTCACTGTTGTTTCTCCCTAGCAACATATCTGTGCCCATGGCAACCGCGATTTGTTTTCTATTTACAAGATTTAATTTTAAATATATTGAAACAGAAAGGCAATTTAAGGTGTAAATTGTAAAAAGAAACAAACTCCAAGGTAAATACTAAGGGGGAAAGCAATATTGAAACACCAACAAACAAAACAAAATACCGGGTATTGCTGATATATACAGATTGTGCATCTGATGCTGGGTGGGGTCTCACTTATCAGCGACAAGAAGAATAATATAAAGACAAGACACATTTAGCGCTTAGAAATCTTAATATTGATTATCTTCAAAAAATAGATACAGACACATGCCTTAGAGGGTGTTTTCAAAAGTCAGTGTATTTCCATGACAGTAGTTATGTTTCCAGAAGGGGTTGGGGTTGAAGGGGGGCACTTCTATTTACACCTTTTTAAGCATGAATAAGTGAAAAGTTGAGAAAACTATCAGATATATATGATATAACTTTTTTTCCTACGCAATTTATGAAAAGGTATATATTTTTAAAATGTTAAACTGGGTAAGGTGACAAAACAGCGGCACCCCTATCAATTAAGTATTGAAGTACAACCCCCCCCCCCTTCCAACCCCACCCCCTCTAGACTTATGTAAAGGATCGTTAGGGTTGACTTTTCCAAATTCATCTTATTTTTATTATCTATTTCAGTCGTCCAGACTTATTACCGTTACATTCTATAGAATTACAAAACAAAAAAATTGTATTAACCATTTTGAAACCTATAATAAGTTTATCTTGTGAATCCCCTGGTTCACATGATAATTCACACACAGGGATATACCTATCTGGGATAGTTGTACCTTTTAGGGTATTTGTTAACAACGAATAGTGCAATAAACTGATTAATTATTAAAAAAAAAACAAAAAAAAACCCAAAAAAATGGAACATGCTACTATATCAAATAAATCTGTATTCTTAGATTTTTTCTATATTCATTACATATATATATATATATTATTTGTTTTATTGTAGTTTTTGTCAATGTGATTAGTTTACTCAGTTTCGCCTTCACTAATCTTAGCGTCGTATGACTTGGTCTTTGATCATCATGACAATATTCATTATATATTCGTCAAAATTATTGAAAACAAGAATGTGTCTTTATTACATGGATGCCCAAATCGCAAGACTAACAATGGCCAGGAAATCCTAGGTTAGGACAGGCCCAAAAAATCGGCAGATTTAAACATGTTTTTTTTGCGAAGTCAAACCCCATCTCCCTTTACCTCTAGGCAAAGTAGAAAAAAATTAAACACTCAATACACACAGTAAAATTTACTTCAAAAAAAGTCTGAGTCTAATGTCAGATTCAACTACCTTGACCGAACACTTAAACCTGAAGCGAGACACAAGGACAATCAGACGAACAGACTGACAAACGCACGGACGAACAGACGCATAGACCAGAAAACATAATGCCCACAAATAGGGCTTAACAACAAAGCCGGGTCACATTTTAAAATTTACACTTCATTTTTACGCATGATTATAAAACTATTCAAAACCTAACATTTAAAAAGGTAACAGACATGTAGTATGCTTACAGACTTCAGGCTCTATTTTCTATGCATGGAAAGGTCAATTATCCATATATATATATATATATACATTTGCAAATTTACAGATCTTACATTGTTGGGTTGATGTTTAGAAGAGTTGTATATACATAATGTGCATAGCCATGTATAACCATCACTGCTGGTGATCCAATGAATAAATCAGTTGTAGAGTTGTCACAGGCTCAGATGTACTTATATAATAATATATGATTACATGTTTATACGGATATATGGATAGTCTACCTTATGCTGTTTCCGTTTTTTTACCATAAAATTTTATAGAACTTGTTCTCTATGCACATTACCCACAAAGACACATTCAATTGGAACAT
Source organism: Mytilus galloprovincialis (assembly GCF_965363235.1). NCBI lineage: Eukaryota > Metazoa > Mollusca > Bivalvia > Mytilida > Mytilidae > Mytilus > Mytilus galloprovincialis. Next base: position 13,781,928 of record NC_134847.1, on the reverse strand, counting down.
AGGTAGTTTCATTTCGAAATAAATCTCGTGTTTCTCGCCAATTATTGACATTTAAGTAAAATACACCCCCCCCCCCCTTTTCGTTACATAAATCATGGATCTGACCCTAATATCAGAGAGGGAAGATTGCCCTATTCAAACAACAAATTTTGAATTTATAATTAGCAAAAACATCAGAAATGTACAGATTTTGTTATATTGATGGTCTATCTAAAATTTCATAATTAAAACAATTGTCCTCAAAATTGTTATTGACTCCCTTACACATGAAGTCTATTGCTGTCTGATTTTTTAAAGAAATTTAACTAGATAAACTTACGGAAATATAATTAGGAATACACTTTACATTCATAAACAAAAAAAATAAGTTTCTATAGGTATAAGAATGTATAGACTAAACTTTGTCAGATGAAAAGGTCCAATTTGGACGGCAAATTTCAGCTTTTTATTGCTCCGCTTGGCTATGAAAAATATAAAATAAACTATCGCACCAACCTTGCACCAAAAAGATTTTTTATCCGAAGTTTGATATGTATGAACTTGTCAAAATGTTAAAATTTCTAATTGGTGCAAGCATGGTGCGGTGGTCAAAATTTAGAAAAACCATCAAATTTTCGGTATTTTTGCTTATTTTCCCAATTATGACGTCATTTGCACCTACCATTGTGACGTCATTGAACCTTTTTTAGTTAAATAAAAACATTTTTTTAAAATCATTTACTCATATTCTAATAATTTATGGAGAAAAATCTGCTCTGTTAGAATTTTCATTATCTTGTAAATCTGGGGCCATTTTAGGCCATTAAAGCCCCTACTCCTTTGACTTATTTCCATTGGAATAGGTACAACTTCTAAAAATTGGATTTCTGATGATTCTCTGTAATAACAGAACCAAACTTGTTATATTGACTTGAGCATTACTTTATTTCATTCTATGATCTATTCCAAGCAATGAAAAACATATAAAGCTTTAGTCCAAATACTATTTTACTAATTTTAAGCTCAAATTGGACTGGTAGTAATATATGAGTTATTCAAAGGTAACTGCATATGGATATTGTATATTGACCAAAATCCTTTTTTATTCTCAATATTATTGTTTTATTTATTAATTTCTATTAGGAAAGCTCTGTGCTAACCAATAGTCATATTTTTATCAGAGGTTCTTCATTAAATAAAAATATATTAGTCCAAACTTAAGACATAATTGAGAATATTGTCCCCCCTTTTTTCTTCAAATAAAAAAATGGCCTTTTTTTGTATGAACCTTACTTATGTGGTAAAACATAGATTATTAAGAGCAATTTATATATCCCTCAGCTAGATAACTTGCTAAACTGGTTCAAAATTGTATGTACAGTGAGATTTTGGAATTCTTATATGAGTATATACCATTTGCCTAGATTGTAAAAGGCTACCATAAGAAAAACAATAAAACTTGAAAAATACTAGGATCATTTGACCAAGAGCTATTTTGTACCATACACAAGTTATAATATACATGTTTTATTGATTTTAATAACATATAATGCAAAAATAAGAATTTGGAGTCAAGTTTTAACTGCATGCATGTTGTATGACCATAAAAGGCTAAACTACCTTAGTATGCCAGTTTAAGAGCTGAAATTTTCCTTAAACAAAATTGTTCACCAAAAAAAGATGACAGAACATGATTATTAACATCAAATTTGACTTATTTCCATTGGAATAGGTACAACTTCTAAAAATTGGATTTCTGATGATTCTCTGTAATACAGAACCAAACTTGTTATATTGACTTGAGCATTACTTTATTTCATTCTATGATCTATTCCAAGCAATGAAAAACATATAAAGCTTTAGTCCAAATACTATTTTACTAATTTTAAGCTCAAATTGGTCTGGTAGTAATATATGAAATATTCAAAGGTAACTGCATATGGATATTGTATATTGACCAAAATCCTTTTTTATTCTCAATATTATTGTTTTATTTATTAATTTCTATTAGGAAAGCTCTGTGCTAACCAATAGTCATATTTTTATCAGAGGTTCTTCATTAAATAAAAATATATTAGTCCAAACTTAAGACATAATTGAGAATATTGTCCCCCCTTTTTTCTTCAAATAAAAAAATGGCCTTTTTTTGTATAAACCTTACTTATGTGGTAAAACATAGATTATTAAGAGCAATTTATATATCCCTCAGCTAGATAACTTGCTAAACTGGTTCAAAATTGTATGTACAGTGAGATTTTGGAATTCTTATATGAGTATATACCATTTGCCTAGATTGTAAAAGGCTACCATAAGAAAAACAATAAAACTTGAAAAATACTAGGATCATTTGACCAAGAGCTATTTTGTACCATACACAAGTTATAATATACATGTTTTATTGATTTTAATAACATATAATGCAAAAATAAGAATTTGGAGTCAAGTTTTAACTGCATGCATGTTGTATGACCATAAAAGGCTAAACTACCTTAGTATGCCAGTTTAAGAGCTGAAATTTTCCTTAAACAAAATTGTTCACCAAAAAAAGATGACAGAACATGATTATTAACATCAAATTTGACTTATTTCCATTGGAATAGGTACAACTTCTAAAAATTGGATTTCTGATGATTCTCTGTAATAACAGAACCAAACTTGTTATATTGACTTGAGCATTACTTTATTTCATTCTATGATCTATTCCAAGCAATGAAAAACATATAAAGCTTTAGTCCAAATACTATTTTACTAATTTTAAGCTCAAATTGGACTGGTAGTAATATATGAGTTATTCAAAGGTAACTGCATGTGGATATTGTATATTGACCAAAATCCTTTTTTATTCTCAATATTATTGTTTTATTTATTAATTTCTATTAGGAAAGCTCTGTGCTAACCAATAGTCATATTTTTATCAGAGGTTCTTCATTAAATAAAAATATATTAGTCCAAACTTAAGACATAATTGAGAATATTGTCCCCCCTTTTTTCTTCAAATAAAAAAATGGCCTTTTTTTGTATAAACCTTAATTATGTGGTAAAACATAGATTATTAAGAGCAATTTATATATCCCTCAGCTAGATAACTTGCTAAACTGGTTCAAAATTGTATGTACAGTGAGATTTTGGAATTCTTATATGAGTATATACCATTTGCCTAGATTGTAAAAGGCTACCATAAGAAAAACAATAAAACTTGAAAAATACTAGGATCATTTGACCAAGAGCTATTTTGTACCATACACAAGTTATAATATACATGTTTTATTGATTTTAATAACATATAATGCAAAAATAAGAATTTGGAGTCAAGTTTTAACTGCATGCATGTTGTATGACCATAAAAGGCTAAACTACCTTAGTATGCCAGTTTAAGAGCTGAAATTTTCCTTAAACAAAATTGTTCACCAAAAAAAGATGACAGAACATGATTATTAACATCAAATTTGACTTATTTCCATTGGAATAGGTACAACTTCTAAAAATTGGATTTCTGATGATTCTCTGTATAACAGAACCAAACTTGTTATATTGACTTGAACATTACTTTATTTCATTCTATGATCTATTCCAAGCAATGAAAAACATATAAAGCTTTAGTCCAAATACTATTTTACTAATTTTAAGCTCAAATTGGACTGGTAGTAATATATGAGTTATTCAAAGGTAACTGCATATGGATATTGTATATTGACCAAAATCCTTTTTTATTCTCAATATTATTGTTTTATTTATTAATTTCTATTAGGAAAGCTCTGTGCTAACCAATAGTCATATTTTTATCAGAGGTTCTTCATTAAATAAAAATATATTAGTCCAAACTTAAGACATAATTGAGAATATTGTCCCCCCTTTTTTCTTCCAATAAAAAAATGGCCTTTTTTTGTATAAACCTTAATTATGTGGTAAAACATAGATTATTAAGAGCAATTTATATATCCCTCAGCTAGATAACTTGCTAAACTGGTTCAAAATTGTATGTACAGTGAGATTTTGGAATTCTTATATGAGTATATACCATTTGCCTAGATTGTAAAAGGCTACCATAAGAAAAACAATAAAACTTGAAAAATACTAGGATCATTTGACCAAGAGCTATTTTGTACCATACACAAGTTATAATATACATGTTTTATTGATTTTAATAACATATAATGCAAAAATAAGAATTTGGAGTCAAGTTTTAACTGCATGCATGTTGTATGACCAAAAGGCTAAACTACCTTAGTATGCCAGTTTAAGAGCTGAAATTTTCCTTAAACAAAATTGTTCACCAAAAAAAGATGACAGAACATGATTATTAACATCAAATTTGACTTATTTCCATTGGAATAGGTACAACTTCTAAAAATTGGATTTCTGATGATTCTCTGTAATAGGAAGTACACCACTAATTCATGGTCCTATTGCTTTCTATGTTAAATTCCTCCATTTCAAGCAGGCACACCTCTTTCATTTTAAGTTCAAATAAAGTGGCAATCATTGCATGTCAAAGCAACACTTTATTGTGTTTTGTACTGAAAAAATTAACATACCTATAATTGCATATAAGAAAGAACTGGTTCCCGGACCTTCGGATGTACCAAAACAGGTACTTCAGATCTGACAAACAGACTAAATGTACCCTCTTTTTAAAATTTGGTGCAGTTTTTTTAATTTTCAAAACTTTAAGTCCAAAAGTGTTCTACAATGATCACCAGTCCTTCAGCTTTCATTTGATGCCAAAAATACCTAAATATTCTATATATTTTGAAAGTTACACTCATACGTAGGAACTATTTTGTGTTAAATATGTACTACTTTCTGGTATGTGCTTTCTGGCCGGGCCCGAATTAGTGGTGTTACACCTATAACAGAACCAAACTTGTTATATTGACTTGAACATTACTTTATTTCATTCTATGATCTATTCCAAGCAATGAAAAACATATAAAGCTTTAGTCCAAATACTATTTTACTAATTTTAAGCTCAAATTGGACTGGTAGTAATATATGAGTTATTCAAAGGTAACTGCATATGGATATTGTATATTGACCAAAATCCTTTTTTATTCTCAATATTATTGTTTTATTTATTAATTTCTATTAGGAAAGCTCTGTGCTAACCAATAGTCATATTTTTATCAGAGGTTCTTCATTAAATAAAAATATATTAGTCCAAACTTAAGACATAATTGAGAATATTGTCCCCCCTTTTTTCTTCAAATAAAAAAATGGCCTTTTTTTGTATAAACCTTAATTATGTGGTAAAACATAGATTATTAAGAGCAATTTATATATCCCTCAGCTAGATAACTTGCTAAACTGGTTCAAAATTGTATGTACAGTGAGATTTTGGAATTCTTATATGAGTATATACCATTTGCCTAGATTGTAAAAGGCTACCATAAGAAAAACAATAAAACTTGAAAAATACTAGGATCATTTGACCAAGAGCTATTTTGTACCATACACAAGTTATAATATACATGTTTTATTGATTTTAATAACATATAATGCAAAAATAAGAATTTGGAGTCAAGTTTTAACTGCATGCATGTTGTATGACCATAAAAGGCTAAACTACCTTAGTATGCCAGTTTAAGAGCTGAAATTTTCCTTAAACAAAATTGTTCACCAAAAAAAGATGACAGAACATGATTATTAACATCAAATTTGACTTATTTCCATTGGAATAGGTACAACTTCTAAAAATTGGATTTCTGATGATTCTCTGTAATACAGAACCAAACTTGTTATATTGACTTGAACATTACTTTATTTCATTCTATGATCTATTCCAAGCAATGAAAAACATATAAAGCTTTAGTCCAAATACTATTTTACTAATTTTAAGCTCAAATTGGACTGGTAGTAATATATGAGTTATTCAAAGGTAACTGCATATGGATATTGTATATTGACCAAAATCCTTTTTTATTCTCAATATTATTGTTTTATTTATTAATTTCTATTAGGAAAGCTCTGTGCTAACCAATAGTCATATTTTTATCAGAGGTTCTTCATTAAATAAAAATATATTAGTCCAAACTTAAGACATAATTGAGAATATTGTCCCCCCTTTTTTCTTCAAATAAAAAAATGGCCTTTTTTTGTATAAACCTTAATTATGTGGTAAAACATAGATTATTAAGAGCAATTTATATATCCCTCAGCTAGATAACTTGCTAAACTGGTTCAAAATTGTATGTACAGTGAGATTTTGGAATTCTTATATGAGTATATACCATTTGCCTAGATTGTAAAAGGCTACCATAAGAAAAACAATAAAACTTGAAAAATACTAGGATCATTTGACCAAGAGCTATTTTGTACCATACACAAGTTATAATATACATGTTTTATTGATTTTAATAACATATAATGCAAAAATAAGAATTTGGAGTCAAGTTTTAACTGCATGCATGTTGTATGACCATAAAAGGCTAAACTACCTTAGTATGCCAGTTTAAGAGCTGAAATTTTCCTTAAACAAAATTGTTCACCAAAAAAAGATGACAGAACATGATTATTAACATCAAATTTGACTTATTTCCATTGGAATAGGTACAACTTCTAAAAATTGGATTTCTGATGATTCTCTGTAATACAGAACCAAACTTGTTAAATTGACTTGAACATTACTTTATTTCATTCTATGATCTATTCCAAGCAATGAAAAACATATAAAGCTTTAGTCCAAATACTATTTTACTAATTTTAAGCTCAAATTGGACTGGTAGTAATATATGAGTTATTCAAAGGTAACTGCATATGGATATTGTATATTGACCAAAATCCTTTTTTATTCTCAATATTATTGTTTTATTTATTAGTTTCTATTAGAAAAGCTCTGTGCTAACCAATAGTCATATTTTTATCAGAGGTTCTTCATTAAATAAAAATATATTAGTCCAAACTTAAGACATAATTGAGAATATTGTCCCCCCTTTTTTCTTCAAATAAAAAAATGGCCTTTTTTTGTATAAACCTTAATTATGTGGTAAAACATAGATTATTAAGAGCAATTTATATATCCCTCAGCTAGATAACTTGCTAAACTGGTTCAAAATTGTATGTACAGTGAGATTTTGGAATTCTTATATGAGTATATACCATTTGCCTAGATTGTAAAAGGCTACCATAAGAAAAACAATAAAACTTGAAAAATACTAGGATCATTTGACCAAGAGCTATTTTGTACCATACACAAGTTATAATATACATGTTTTATTGATTTTAATAACATATAATGCAAAAATAAGAATTTGGAGTCAAGTTTTAACTGCATGCATGTTGTATGACCATAAAAGGCTAAACTACCTTAGTATGCCAGTTTAAGAGCTGAAATTTTCCTTAAACAAAATTGTTCACCAAAAAAAGATGACAGAACATGATTATTAACATCAAATTTGACTTATTTCCATTGGAATAGGTACAACTTCTAAAAATTGGATTTCTGATGATTCTCTGTAATACAGAACCAAACTTGTTAAATTGACTTGAACATTACTTTATTTCATTCTATGATCTATTCCAAGCAATGAAAAACATATAAAGCTTTAGTCCAAATACTATTTTACTAATTTTAAGCTCAAATTGGACTGGTAGTAATATATGAGTTATTCAAAGGTAACTGCATATGGATATTGTATATTGACCAAAATCCTTTTTTATTCTCAATATTATTGTTTTATTTATTAGTTTCTATTAGAAAAGCTCTGTGCTAACCAATAGTCATATTTTTATCAGGGGTTCTTCATTAAATAAAAATATATTAGTCCAAACTTAAGACATAATTGAGAATATTGTCCCCCCTTTTTTCTTCAAATAAAAAAATGGCCTTTTTTTGTATAAACCTTAATTATGTGGTAAAACATAGATTATTAAGAGCAATTTATATATCCCTCAGCTAGATAACTTGCTAAACTGGTTCAAAATTGTATGTACAGTGAGATTTTGGAATTCTTATATGAGTATATACCATTTGCCTAGATTGTAAAAGGCTACCATAAGAAAAACAATAAAACTTGAAAAATACTAGGATCATTTGACCAAGAGCTATTTTGTACCATACACAAGTTATAATATACATGTTTTATTGATTTTAATAACATATAATGCAAAAATAAGAATTTGGAGTCAAGTTTTAACTGCATGCATGTTGTATGACCAAAAGGCTAAACTACCTTAGTATGCCAGTTTAAGAGCTGAAATTTTCCTTAAACAAAATTGTTCACCAAAAAAAGATGACAGAACATGATTATTAACATCAAATTTGACTTATTTCCATTGGAATAGGTACAACTTCTAAAAATTGGATTTCTGATGATTCTCTGTAATACAGAACCAAACTTGTTAAATTGACTTGAACATTACTTTATTTCATTCTATGATCTATTCCAAGCAATGAAAAACATATAAAGCTTTAGTCCAAATACTATTTTACTAATTTTAAGCTCAAATTGGACTGGTAGTAATATATGAGTTATTCAAAGGTAACTGCATATGGATATTGTATATTGACCAAAATCCTTTTTTATTCTCAATATTATTGTTTTATTTATTAGTTTCTATTAGAAAAGCTCTGTGCTAACCAATAGTCATATTTTTATCAGAGGTTCTTCATTAAATAAAAATATATTAGTCCAAACTTAAGACATAATTGAGAATATTGTCCCCCCTTTTTTCTTCAAATAAAAAAATGGCCTTTTTTTGTATAAACCTTAATTATGTGGTAAAACATAGATTATTAAGAGCAATTTATATATCCCTCAGCTAGATAACTTGCTAAACTGGTTCAAAATTGTATGTACAGTGAGATTTTGGAATTCTTATATGAGTATATACCATTTGCCTAGATTGTAAAAGGCTACCATAAGAAAAACAATAAAACTTGAAAAATACTAGGATCATTTGACCAAGAGCTATTTTGTACCATACACAAGTTATAATATACATGTTTTATTGATTTTAATAACATATAATGCAAAAATAAGAATTTGGAGTCAAGTTTTAACTGCATGCATGTTGTATGACCAAAAGGCTAAACTACCTTAGTATGCCAGTTTAAGAGCTGAAATTTTCCTTAAACAAAATTGTTCACCAAAAAAAGATGACAGAACATGATTATTAACATCAAATTTGACTTATTTCCATTGGAATAGGTACAACTTCTAAAAATTGGATTTCTGATGATTCTCTGTAATACAGAACCAAACTTGTTAAATTGACTTGAACATTACTTTATTTCATTCTATGATCTATTCCAAGCAATGAAAAACATATAAAGCTTTAGTCCAAATACTATTTTACTAATTTTAAGCTCAAATTGGACTGGTAGTAATATATGAGTTATTCAAAGGTAACTGCATATGGATATTGTATATTGACCAAAATCCTTTTTTATTCTCAATATTATTGTTTTATTTATTAGTTTCTATTAGAAAAGCTCTGTGCTAACCAATAGTCATATTTTTATCAGAGGTTCTTCATTAAATAAAAATATATTAGTCCAAACTTAAGACATAATTGAGAATATTGTCCCCCCTTTTTTCTTCAAATAAAAAAATGGCCTTTTTTTGTATAAACCTTAATTATGTGGTAAAACATAGATTATTAAGAGCAATTTATATATCCCTCAGCTAGATAACTTGCTAAACTGGTTCAAAATTGTATGTACAGTGAGATTTTGGAATTCTTATATGAGTATATACCATTTGTCTAGATTGTAAAAGGCTACCATAAGAAAAACAATAAAACTTGAAAAATACTAGGATCATTTGACCAAGAGCTATTTTGTACCATACACAAGTTATAATATACATGTTTTATTGATTTTAATAACATATAATGCAAAAATAAGAATTTGGAGTCAAGTTTTAACTGCATGCATGTTGTATGACCAAAAGGCTAAACTACCTTAGTATGCCAGTTTAAGAGCTGAAATTTTCCTTAAACAAAATTGTTCACCAAAAAAAGATGACAGAACATGATTATTAACATCAAATTTGACTTATTTCCATTGGAATAGGTACAACTTCTAAAAATTGGATTTCTGATGATTCTCTGTAATACAGAACCAAACTTGTTAAATTGACTTGAACATTACTTTATTTCATTCTATGATCTATTCCAAGCAATGAAAAACATATAAAGCTTTAGTCCAAATACTATTTTACTAATTTTAAGCTCAAATTGGACTGGTAGTAATATATGAGTTATTCAAAGGTAACTGCATATGGATATTGTATATTGACCAAAATCCTTTTTTATTCTCAATATTATTGTTTTATTTATTAGTTTCTATTAGAAAAGCTCTGTGCTAACCAATAGTCATATTTTTATCAGAGGTTCTTCATTAAATAAAAATATATTAGTCCAAACTTAAGACATAATTGAGAATATTGTCCCCCCTTTTTTCTTCAAATAAAAAAATGGCCTTTTTTTGTATAAACCTTAATTATGTGGTAAAACATAGATTATTAAGAGCAATTTATATATCCCTCAGCTAGATAACTTGCTAAACTGGTTCAAAATTGTATGTACAGTGAGATTTTGGAATTCTTATATGAGTATATACCATTTGTCTAGATTGTAAAAGGCTACCATAAGAAAAACAATAAAACTTGAAAAATACTAGGATCATTTGACCAAGAGCTATTTTGTACCATACACAAGTTATAATATACATGTTTTATTGATTTTAATAACATATAATGCAAAAATAAGAATTTGGAGTCAAGTTTTAACTGCATGCATGTTGTATGACCAAAAGGCTAAACTACCTTAGTATGCCAGTTTAAGAGCTGAAATTTTCCTTAAACAAAATTGTTCACCAAAAAAAGATGACAGAACATGATTATTAACATCAAATTTGACTTATTTCCATTGGAATAGGTACAACTTCTAAAAATTGGATTTCTGATGATTCTCTGTAATAGGAAGTACACCACTAATTCATGGTCCTATTGCTTTCTATGTTAAATTCCTCCATTTCAAGCAGGCACACCTCTTTCATTTTAAGTTCAAATAAAGTGGCAATCATTGCATGTCAAAGCAACACTTTATGGTGTTTTGTACTGAAAAAATTAACATACCTATAATTGCATATAAGAAAGAACTGGTTCCCGGACCTTCGGATGTACCAAAACAGGTACTTCAGATCTGACAAACAGACTAAATGTACCCTCTTTTTAAAATTTGGTGCATGTTTTTTAATTTTCAAAACTTTAAGTCCAAAAGTGTTCTACAATGATCACCAGTCCTTCAGCTTTCATTTGATGCCAAAAATACCTAAATATTCTATATATTTTGAAAGTTACACTCATGCGTAGGAACTATTTTGTGTTAAATATGTACTACTTTCTGGTATGTGCTTTCTGGCCGGGCCCGAATTAGTGGTGTTACACCATAACTTTGATTTAAGCCGTCAATGTATAATGAGTAATAATAACATTATAAGCATCTGCAAGTATATATAAATGTAATATTTCAACCAGTTTGCAAACAAATACACCCTATCGGCCTACTATTTCAAATTTAATCATATTTGCATTGATGAATACAAGAAATGTTATTCAGAACGTGTAGAAATATTATTTTTCAGGTACCTAGGAGCCAATCGTATAACGACGCTCAACGTAAATGTATGTCGCGGATTAATAGCGCTTCAAACATTTGAAAGTTTACAGATATCATTGCTTTGATGTTGTCTTCAACTATGTATTTCCTTAAATACAAAAAAAATGTTTTATGGAAATTGATGTTCAAAGTATAATGTATGCATAGGTAAATAAATGAATTTCATACGCACCATTTAGGCAATTCACTAGAAAAAAAACCAAATGTACTGACGTTCCTTGCTAGCATCCATCCGAAACGTTTGACTTCCTGTGATATGAACATGACGAAATCAGTATTCTACCAATGGACTTTTCATCCCATTAAAAATATCTGTGAACAACCAAGCTGCCCTAAACTATATTTACTAAAATAAAGGTTTTTGTGTCCAAATTCCTCGTTTATAATGCAAAACAAATGGTCTTAGGAAAAGAAGTTTTTTTTTTTTTAGATTTTAGAGCTCACCTTGGATACGCTAAATTATATCAAATAAGCCATACTTAGATAATGAGTTTTCTTTGTTTACATGTGTCAGTATGTGTTGAATAGTTCCATCAGTTTGAAAACAGTAGGCCACAGTTCTATAGTAAAATTGATAACATTAAAAGGGACTGTGTCAAAGATACAACAAATAGACCAAATGGCAAATAAAGGCCAAAGACCATCAATGGGTCTTCAACACAGCGAGAAAAGGCCACACCTTTAGGCAGGCTTAAGCTGGTCTCTAAGCAAACATGTGTACTACTTTATTGAAAAAATAGAAGTCACATTTAACTCCGAAACGTATAAATGAACCAAAATTTTTAAAAAATACAAGACTAACAAATGTCATATGCTTCTGACTGGATACAGACACAAAAACGCAGAGGGGTTGAAATTATTTCTAAAATCTCATCTCTATACCTTTGCATATAAAAAAGAAGATGTGGTATGATAAACATTTAGACAACCCTCCACAATAACCAAATGACACATAAATTAATAACTATAGGTCACCGTACGGCCTTCAACAATGAGCAAAGCCCAAACCGCATAGTCAGATATAAAAGGCCGCGAAATGACCTATTACCAATGTAGAATAAACAAACACACAGCAATAATTGCTTTAAAATTCAGTTTAAAAGATGTCATAGTCCGATTATAAGTGACATAAGAAACTGGGCAAGATACCAATGATATATAAACTAACAAAAGACTACTAGCCGTAACTGATATGGCAGCTTAATCAGTTTTGAACTAGTTCAAAGACTATCTTTCTTTATCATATGAAAATCAAGCGCAATCCCTCCTGTTAGGGGTTTAATATCCTTCCATCAAAAAATATACGAGAAAAAAAAGCGTATCTTGCAAACAACTGGTTTTGGAATAAATGTGTTTATGTCCGATGCAAAGACCCTATGAGTGAATCAAAGTTAAAACAAGGATGTGTCCAAAGTACACGGATAACCCACTAGCACTAACCTTTTCCATGTTCAATGGACCGTGAAATTGGGTAATTATCTAACTTGGCATTAAAATTAGAAAGATCATATCATAAGCAACAAGTGTACTAAGTTTCAAGTTGATTGCACTTCAGCTTCATCAAAAACTTTAACCTGGACGGACGGACGGACGGACGAACGGAGCCACAGACCAAAACACATAATGCCCCTCTACTATCGTAGGTGGGGCATAAAAAACAAACATTTTCAATGAACTGACAACCGTATCGTAACTGTATTATGTGTATTCCTACTAAATATGTCTGTACAAAGGGTTAAGTTGACTTGTGTGGTGAATGGCAACCTTTATGTGCTTTTTATTCAATATTACCAGTAAAAATTGGATGTGAAAAATCTAAACGTCTAAGAAGTCTGCGCGTTGATTTATATTTACGAATGATGTCCTAATAACGATTATAAAATTTAGTAGATATGTTACAAGTTTGTGATATCGAAAACCCCGTTGAATACATTTTTTAGTAATATTTCATGGTGTTTCAGGCGTTGCAAACCCCTTTTCAAAATGTCTGAATACGTGTTTTGACATAAACGAAGGCCAACGGTTAAAGATCTTTTTATTGAAGTTGGTTAAAAATATTAAAAGCACCAATTGATAACAAGGTAAACGTGAAGTTACTATAAATAACATTTAATCAATGTGGATGTTTCTCTTTATCAAAATACAAACACCGAATGTTTTTACTAAAAGGATAGAAAATAATCGAAAATTATCTAAGTAATTTCCTTACCACACAAAATACTAAATATCATCCAAATATCGGAAAGTGTTATTACTTTTTTTGTATGAAATGTTACTTCCATTGGTCATGGCTAATTTTAGTCATAAAATACAGAACCAATTACGCAATAAGGGGTGCACAGTTAATTGATACAAATCAGAATTAAGAAACTCAATGGGTCTATCAATGCCGATGCTACAACAATCTTTAAAGACCTAAATGTTGCAAAACACTTATCCTACCTCCATGACAAATATGTTGATATCCCCGAAGATAAAGTCCCAAATAACATCGTTTTTGTGTGAAAAACTCATTACATCAACTGCTTGATAAAACGAATTAGGTATTGACAATTCACTAGGAAACTCAACAAATGCCCTCACGACACTTACCAAAGAGGAAATCCTAGATAATCATTGGTCTGTTCTATGTTCCTTTGGCATTTCAACCAAAGATGAGAACTAGATCTTCCATCACTGTATTGGATACCTAAACTACATAAGCTTCCTTACAAACAACGGTATAATGCTGGGTATTCCAAGAGCTCCACGAAACCTCTTTCTAAATTATTAACATCTATTTTATCAGCAATCAAAGACGGGTTCAAAGTTATTGTGACACTGCCTATTGTAGATGTGGAGTGAATCAGATGTGGATACTAAAAAATTCCAAAGATCTTTTAGAGTACATACAATCTAATTGTCTTTCATCTTGCAATAGTATTAAAACTTTTGACTTTTCTACACTTTACACAAATATTCCACATTCCAAGCTAAAAGACAAATTGAAAGAGTTGGTATTCCTTTGTTTCATTAAGAATAATAGCAACGTAGATACAAGTATCTTGTCTTAGGGAGGGATAAATTATACTTTGTAAAGGATAACTCTGATTCAAACAAAAAATTCTCTGAAACTGACATTATCAAGATTTCTTTAGTTTCCCATGTTGGGTCTTGTGCACTATTATTTTTCATTTTCTTTTTGCCTAGCGTTGTCAGTTTATTTTTAAATTTGACTGTCCCTCAGGTATCATTCGCCTCTCTTTTGGAAAGTTGGTGAATTGGTGTTTTCTTCCTTCAAAACCTTAAAGTAAAACTTACGTCAAACAATAATGGTATTATTGACAGCCTTTTTTATTGACAAAGACAAATTCCATGGCGAATTTTTTATGCTCATGTTTGATACGAGAAATAAGAATATTATAATTGTTATAAGAGTAAAATGTTCTTTAAATGATAATACGAATATTAACTTTGTTCATTACTGAATTAACACAAGAATCTAAGAATTCTTTGTCTTCGATTGTTTATTTTTATCCATGTAATTTGATTGATTTAAGCCTTTCCAATTGGTATTTTATAGTGTGTTTTTCTATGTTGTGATGTTACACCATTGTTTCAGATAAATCTCAAGATTTGGTACCATTAAAACGTTTAAACTCGATGTAGTTATTCTCACCTGTCCTAAGTCAGAAATCTGATGTAATGTAGTTGTCGTTTGCTGATGTTGGTGATAAGTGTTTCTCGTTTTTCTTTTTTTTTATATAGATTAAACCGTTAGTTTTCCGTTTCAATGGTTTAACACTAGTAATATTTAGAGCCCTTTATAGCTTGCTGTTAGGTGTGAGCCGAGACTCCGTGTTGAAGGCTGTACCTTGACCTGTAATGGTTTTTCTTTTATAAATTGTGACTTGGATGGAGTGCTGTCTCATTGGCACTAATACCACATCTTCCCAATACAGAGTGAGTCAACCCCCATTCCAATACATGTAAGTAATTGAAGAGGGATGATATGTGGGTCCTTAATAGAGGTATAATTTCAACTCTCGGTCATAAACGAGGTTTAGGTGTCCTGATATAACATTGGAACTAGGGCCGTAAATGTATAAGAAACTACTGCAATCTCATGACGTAGGTGATTTGTCACTGACATTAATTTGGTAACCCCCTACTCCATCACTGTTATTGTATAGATGTCGAGAGGATATTATACGTATCCTGTGCTATTTTGAAAGGGTTTATGTCAGCAGAATTCTTGTAAGATCTTATTGTTAATGTCTAGAAAAATCTAAATGTAAGAATTCATTTGCCCCTATCTATTAATATTATCTATTAACATTATTTACATAGATTAATACAACGGTAGAACTGTCCTTTCATGAATATTTACTATTTATCAATATAATATCATCTGTGAGTATAAAACTATGTAATATCTAACCAGTTTTTACTATATTCATTCAGGTCGACCATTATTTCTTCTTATATCTTTCTTGTATTTATGAATACAACAAATGATGCCAAAATACATTCAAATGTTATTTTGCAGAAACCTTTTTTCTAATCAAATTACCACGGTACAGGGGTGTCTTCAACCTATGCCTACAAACAAAGTACAATAGCTGTTGTAATACCAATTATTAATTAATAAAAGCAAAATACAGTCAGTAAATTAAAGCATTAAAATATTACTCTTTGAAAATTTATAAACAAAAGTAAAGTATAATTTGCAAAATTGTGTTGTAGTAAAAATGGAATAATTCTCTGAACAAATGGTTTATCATTGTAAAATTTTGTGTTTGAATCCCATATTAGGTCCTAAACTGTTTTATTTAATAGTCTTATTAACGCCAATTACGTTAAACCGTTACTAAATTCAGTCAATGATACAAATACTTGGTTTGCAAGTTTTGATGTAGTTGTAGAAAATTTAGTACAAACGGAATAGCACCTCCAAATTTTGACTGTGATAACTTTAAGCGGACCTGGAAATATTGATACGATCCAATTTATCAATCATATTAATGAACTCATTCTTAAATGTTACCTATTCAACACTGTTATTAGATATTTGCTGTTATTCATCCTTGGCTTTTAAATTTTCGACTTTGATCTTTCGAGATGAAGGTAAATCCAGAAAAGTGCTTCGGACGCATGCAATTGTTGAACGAGTTGTTTTAATTTATTTTTAATATTGTTTTTATACATATTCATTTGATTATCAGTAAGTTAGATTCATATAAAATACATTTTTGTAATATTCATATGCGCATTCACTGTACTATAATACATGTATTTTAGCTTGCACAAGGTGATATTTTTTTCTGATAACCATCATGTTGATGACTTCTTCACTCTATCTTAAATGGATTTCAAATGTGCACAAATTGATATCTATGTCCTAGATGCATGTTTTAATGATTGCCTTTATTAACTGTGGTCACGCTCAGAACTGTATTCTGTATCTTTTTAATATTTAAAGGTGTCAAGATACACTGTCCCAGCTGGTCTGTGATTAAATATAATTGCATCAGTTTTATTTTGCAGGTCCCTGTCTACCAATCAGATAACCAATTTGGATGAATACGTGTTTCGGAATTTAAAAGCTCTCAAAACCTTGTAAGTTACTTAATTCTGAAAAAAATATATATTAACTGGAGCAGGGAATACGTCATTCTAATCGAACTAAGACAAATGTATACTTGAGAGAAATAACATGATTGACAATATCGTTCCTTAATTAGGAATTAATATTTTCATTAAAACAAAACAATGTTAGTCTTGTATATTTTTTTTTTGTTCATTCATATGTTTTGGGGTTAAGTATGACACGTCCATATCACTTAACTAGTACATATCTTTATCTAATGGTCAGCTGAGGATCACCTCGAGGAGCGGGATTTTCTCGCTGCGATGAAGACCGTTGGGGACCTGCGGCTGTTATCGGCTCATTATTAGGGTTGTTGTGTCTTTGACATTTTCCCCAATTCCATTTTTTTTCCAAACGTTTAAAAATTGTGAGAACTCGTAATCAAGGATGTAAATATTTCTATATTTGAATTGATAAGATATATTAACGTGCATTTAATTAAGTCCACCCTGCTGAAAAGAGGAAATGGATAACCGATCTTGCCCAAAAATTTGTATATCTTTATTTGATATTTCAATTGTTCATGATAGGAAAATATTTGTGGTTTTGACAACTTTAATTTGTCTTTTGTGTGTTTTGGTCCAAAACTTATATGCCGAACATATTTTATAAACATTTATCGTCAATTCTTATGTACATTTTGAAAATTCGCTTAGAAAGGTTTCTATTTCGTTTTGATTTATTCTGCTACTGTTTTTAAAAGATATTTATGTCACTGCTATAGATCTGAATGAATTGATCAGACAAAGTAAGCCATCTTAAGTATAATGTTCTTGTAGTTTGTATCCCATCGTAGGTTGATCAACTGGATTCTCCTTTAAAATGAAATATTTATCAGTAAATATTGCCTTATAACAAGATTATGTTTTATATGATTAAATTCAAAATGTACTTCAAAATTGAATGAGCACTTATTGTTTTCACATTACGAGTTTGAATGTTTGTTCGGTTTATTTGCCTTTCTTTTTTGTGTTTTTTATCGTAAGTTCTCCAAATGATATAACACGTTCACATTGAACGCACTTTATTTCCAATAGTGTCTAAAATAACTTCCATAACCGTAACTATGTATTTGGCACAAAACGGAACAATCGGAAAACAACAATTATATTCCTGACTTGGTGGGTTCACGTGTTGAAAAAATCATAAAGGAAAAGTAATAAACATGTGTAAAGAATTATGAGGTTTTTAAGGTTATATAAATGACTAAATTGAAAATTTTAGAACTCTTAATCCTATTCTTCACCAAACTCACATTTTTTTAATACTTGATTGTTCCATATCAAAGGTTTTGACGGGTCTAACACAATTGCAAATGATTTAACCCAAACAAAATGCCTTGCAAGCAAATGTAGTTGATTTAATGCTGACTTCATACAGGAAATTCTTAGGAAGAAAGATAAGAAGTTAGCCTTATCCTTTAACTCTACTTTCTGCTAATTAGAAGATGTTCTTTCACTAAATATGTCAAAATTTGGTGACTATGTTGAACGCATCTATCCCATCGAACTAGAAATACAACAGATACAGTTAAGTCGGCCTCATATCTTGACTTACACCTAGAAATTGACAATGAGGATCGGTTGAAAACAAAACTTTACGACAAAAGAGACGATTTCAACTTTCCAATTGAGAACTTTCCATTTCTAAGTAGCAACATTCCAGCAGCACCTGTATACGGGGTAAATTGATATGATATCCCCGTACTTGCATTTCCTATCATGATTTTCTTGATAGAGGGTTGCTGCTCACAAGGAAGCTAGTAAAACAAGAGTTGAAGTCATCCCTTTGTAAATTTTACGGACGCTGTCACGAGTTGGTTGACCTTTATGGAATAACCGTTGCACAAATTATATCGAATATGTTCCTTACGTTGTAACTACAATCCCCTTCCCTTTCATAAATTTGACCTACCGAATTAGACTA
This sequence comes from Mytilus galloprovincialis, assembly GCF_965363235.1. Lineage (NCBI taxonomy): Eukaryota > Metazoa > Mollusca > Bivalvia > Mytilida > Mytilidae > Mytilus > Mytilus galloprovincialis. The sequence goes on along the minus strand of NC_134847.1, from coordinate 13,762,772 downwards.
TTTACCAGATTTGTTATCACATAAACAACATGACGCTTGGCACATGTGGGGCAGGATCTGCTTCCCTTTCCGGTGCACTTGAGATCACCCCTAGTTTTTTGTGGGGATCATGCTGCTTATTCTTTAGTTTTTTTTATGTTGTGTCATGTGCACTATTGTTTGTATATTTGTCTTTTTAATTTTTAGCCATGGTGTTGTCAGTTTATTTTCGATTTATGAGTTTGACTGTCCCTTTGGTATATTTCGTCTCTCTTTTACACTTCTAATTTTAGACAATTTTTATGTTAAATTTGATTTTTTATGACGGTGATATATGATGAGTCATTTGTATCTTTTCTTTGTCATAAAAAATGTTTCAATTTCAAAATTTCACACCCAGTAACCCTTAAAGGTAAATGATGTGGATAGAAACCTGTTTCAAGGTTGGACGGCTCTTCCATTCTTGTAAGTGATTTAGTTTGGGATAACAGACTAGTTTAACCAAGTCAGGATTGACATTTTCTTACAGGAAAGAAATAACATGAATGACAATAACAGTCTTTAACTAGAAATCAATTTTATTCAATAAAAACGAACAGTGCATCTTTGAATATTTCCATGAGTATTTTAGAATCATTTGTTTGCTTATACACATCATTAATTGATAAAGGCATTACAAAACGAGAATTCTGATTTTTGTCAAACACATTTTAGTAGTTACGCGATTGTTTCATCTATTAAAACATTATACATATCACACTTCCCTGGACGTCCCTTTTCCGATGTTAATCCAATTTCATTGATATACTTAACAATGAAATTGGATTAAACAGAACATGTGTTCTTCTATTGTAACCATATAACCCGTGTATCAATAATGACTTTTCATTGTATTAAAACACGTGTCAACATGTATACAATAGTTCTAACAGTTAAAACAAAATGTACCACACTTCCCATGGCTTACTGTTTCCAGTGTAAATCTAAATGCATTGATAAATATATCATGTTTTTACTGACATACGTTTTCGAACTATTATTTTTAGGAGTTTGTGGCATAATCTTGTTACAAACCTGGATACAGATCTTTTTAAATTGTTCAATCTTCAAACTTTGTTAGTTAAAAGATATGACATAATTTGTCACCATGTGTTGTCGTTTTGCAGTCGTAATACACAGTACATTACCTTATATACTTTTGGTTTATGGAATGCAATTTCTGCTGTAACTTTATTTCCTTTTACTGAAACATTCTTTAACAAAAATATTGAATTATAAATTACGTTTGGTTGATCTGATTCTTGTCAATTGAAAGTTTTGCAAATAACTTTCTACTACTGGATTGTTATCTTGAGCAGGGAGGACTAAATTCGTATCAAACGGAAGCTCAACCTTCCCAACGATGATTTGCTTTACAAACTTTCGCGATACACTTGTACATCTATGATTAGTTGTCCTATTTTTCTAACCATTGACATATTTATACTTTGAAATTCTTCCATTTTATTTTATGATACTTTTCTTCATAATTAAATGAAACATATAAGAAGGACCTACATACCTTTTGTTTTTCTCTTCTTTTTATTTTGGAATACCACCAGCAAAATTTCCAGAAAGGTATAAATGTGGTTTGATAATAATTGGTACCATTTTGAAAATAAAGGATACAAACGTTATATTTCAGTTATTAAAACTTTTGAACAATTTCATGCCATCTTAATCCTATTTTTTTTTTATTTTGGTCTATCGTAGCACATTCAAGTCGATTGCATGCTTGTATTAATTAAATATGTTTCAACAAATATCGATATAGTACGATAAGTTCCTAATTTTATTAAGTTTTAAAGTTATAAAACTAAATTAAAAACTTTTCACTTACAACTCTTCAATTATCAAATTTGTCAAATGTCACATACTCCAAAATTCTTCAACAATTAACACAATACAACGAAAGCCTGCATATTATACGTATGAAGAGGTGTATGGGGTTCCAAAGGACAACGCGCGTAACTGAATTGAAAAAGTAACTTGCATTGTTTGCCAGCATGCTTTTAACAAATGTTTCTGCATGCACCAAATCCATTTATTACTATCTTATCACAGTTTGCAATAGCCATAAAGAAATGAGAATTTTAATGTATTACGTCATAATAGTTATCAAAGGTACCAGGATTATAATTTAGTACGCCAGACGCGCGTTCCGTCTACATAAGACTCATCAGTGACGCTCATATCAAAATATTTATAAAGCCAAACAAGTACAAAGTTGAAGAGCATTGAGGATACAAAATTCCATAAATTAGTGCCAAATACGGCTAAGGTAATCTATGCCTGGGATAGGAACATCCTTAGTCATAAAAGAAAGACAAAAGATTAAAAAGGGACATATAAACTTACAAGTTGAAAGCAAACTGACAATGACATAGCATAAGATTAAATATAAAATATGCGAGATACTTTCACATCCAAGCTGTTGAAAATATAATTCGTATTGTTTATTTTGTTTTAATATTAATCATTAACATGCTGGAAAACCCTCTCTCAGAAACGAAAAAAAATATTTAAGGTGGTACCCAACACTTTCACTAAAATTAATTTGGCTCGTTTAATTTTCAGGATTTACTTTGACCCTTTAACAAAAATATAAAAATTTCAAAACTTTTGAACCAACGGTTTTGTTAGAAAAATTGCACTGCTTATATAGAAGTTTGACAAACAACAATTTTGGTCATTGAGAATCTTAACATTTTCTTAACAATACAACGTGATTAAAACATTAAGTTGATTTTACAGAGTTATTTCCCTGTAGTGTTAGGTACCACCTTAAGGATTTTGGAGCAGATCAAGAAAATGTGTTTCTTCTTACGTTGATAAGTAAAGTCATTACAAAGTTATGAGTAAAGCATATACCATAAACAGCTGTCAGTATATCAGCATTTTTTTGTGCCTGTTTGCAACCAGATAACCCACATTCCTATTGGCCTATTATTCCAACTTAGACCTATTTGATTTAATAATATGACAAATGAGTTGCAAAAAAAAAAACTAAAAGGTGATAACAAATCTTACTAAAGAAGAATATTATTCTAAATATTCCGCTCTAAATTTCTTAAACTTTGATTATTAAGGTAGATCTTAAGTTTCGATTATTTTAGACAGAATTTTCTTATAATTTGCCAAAATGAAGATTTTACTATGCTTTTTTCAAATAAAAGGTATGGGTCACCGTGCTATTTTCATGCTATGAGTCGTTGAAAATTGCCTAAATTTGGTTAGATTGTTCATGAAAAAACACATTTTGTGCATAAAAAAAATTCTATGCAATAGAATTTTGAAATGAACTGTGAAAAGATGGGTTTTATTTTGTTTTCTTGCTAGTCAATTCAAGTATAATGTTTTTACTAAAAGAGTTACCTCCCCTTGAATGGCTGATTTGAAAAGGTGATTCATAAAACAAAAATAAATGATATTTGTGAATGATATTATGAATGATAAAATAAATCAATAAGTTTTCTTTAAATAATTAAACAGTCTAAACTGTCTCCAAAATGAATAAGAAGGAAGGTACTAAACATCGATCGTACTTTCTATGTGAAACCAGTCTGCTTTATTCGTAGACATGTCTCAATATTGTTTAATTTGTACATTTTCTTAAAAACCAGATGTTTTTTGTATGTTTTTTTTTTATTTGTAATGTTATTTGACATTAGACTTTCTTTTATTTGGTCATAGCTTATGATTATCAACTTTATTCCATGAACAAATGAATAGGTGTGTCAAAAATATTAATTTCATATATTTCTTGAATATAGAACGAAGAAAATTCTACAACCAATAACACTATCCCGACAATCCTGTGTTAAAACTATACAAATAATCGACCTCATAATAATAAAGAAACAAATAAAATAGCGACATGGGAAAGTCACCATCTAAAAAAAATAATATACAATAGGAAGTGAAAAACCAACTATTTTTCGTAAATTTTGGTATTCATCTTCCCGTTAAAGATATAGGTATCAGGATCCAGCAAAGGGCAGCGTTCAATGTTAGTATTAGCTTTAAATCAATTATGTCCAGTAAATATCTTTAGTGTTCATACTAAATATTATCCAAATATCGGAAAGTGTTATTACTTTTTTGTATGAAATGTTACTTCCATTGGTCATGTTGGTCGTAGAACCAATTACGCAATAAAGGGTGCACAGTTAATTGATACAAATCAGAATTAAGAAACTCAATGGGTCTATCAATGCCGATGCTACGTCAATCTTTAAATACCTAAATTTTGCAAAACACTTATCCTACCTCCATGATAAATATGTTGTTGTCCCCGCAGATAAAGCCCAAACTAACATCGTTTTTGTAAGTAAAACTCATTACATTAACTGCTTGATCAACGAGTTCGGTTTTGACAATTCACTTGGAAACTCAACAAATACCCTCACGACACTTACCATAGAGTAATAATCATAGGTCTGTTCTATGTTCCTTTGGCATTTCAACCAAAGATGAGAACTAGATCTTCCATCATTGTATTGGATACCTTAACAACATAAGTTTCCTTACAAACAACGGTATAATGCTGGGTATTCCCAGTGCTCCACGAAACCTCTTTCTAAATTATCAACATCTATTTTATCAGCAATAAAAGACGGGTTCAAAGTTATTGTGACACTGCCTATTGTAGAGGTGGAGTGAATCAGATGTGGATACTAAAAAATTTCAAAGATCGTTTAGAGTACATACAATCTAACTGTCTTTCATCTTGCAACAGTATTAAAACTTTTGACTTTTCTACACTTTACACAAAAATTCCACATTTCAAACTAAAAGACAAATTGAAAGAGTTGGTATTTCTTTGTTTCATTAAGAATAATAGCCAACGTAGATACAAGTATCTTGTCTTAGGGAGGGATACATTATTCTTTGTAAAGGAGTACTCTGATTCAGACAAAACATTCTCTGAAACTGACATTATCAAGATTTCTTTAGTTTCCTATGTTGGGTATTGTGCACTAATATGAGGCAGGCATTACCTGTAAATAGGGACGAAGTCTGTATGAATTATTTTTTTGTAACTTTAATATTTGTTAAAAAAAAAAAGAAATGGAAATACCGTAACGTTTCCCGGATTTTGGTTCTGTTGTTAGGGATTTTAGTTGTGACGTTATTTAAGTAATGACGTCATATTCAATGTAAACAAAGAAACGCTATCATCAGGTAACGTTTTTTCATATCGAGGAATTATCAAAAATGAAATTGGTATTGCGTTCTTTCCTATTTTATACAAGACTGATAAATATATAGTTTACTCAAAGTTTCATACAAACGAGACTGGAAAAAGGAAGTACATTGTAGATTTCTGCGCAGATCCGGAAATTCAAAAACGCGACAAAAAAAAAATTGAATGATTTTGAGTTCATTAGTACAATGAAAATATCGGGAAAATTTTTCCCGATTTTTTTTTTTTTTTATTGAATTTTCTACTGTTATTGGGGACTTCGTCCCCATATTATTTTTCGTTTTCTTTTTGCCTAGCGTTGTCAGTTTATTTTTGAATTTGACTGTCCCTCAGGTATCATTTGACCCTCTTTTGGAAAGTTGGTGAATTTTTGTTTTCTTCCTGCAAAACCTTAAAGTAAAACTTATGTCAAACAATAATGGTATTGTTGGCAGCCTTATTTATTGACAAAGACAAATTCCATGGCGAATTATTTATGCTCATGTTTGGTACGAGTTTGATACGAGAAATAAGAAAATTATAATTGTTATAAGAGTAAAATGTTCTTTAAATGATAATACGAATATTAACTTTGTTCATTACTGAATTAACACAAGAATCTAAGAATTCTTTGTCAGCAACTGTTTAGTTTTATCCATATAATTGATTTAAGCCTTTCCAATTGGTATTTTATAGTGTGTTTTTCTATTTTGTGATGTTACACCATTGTTTCAGATAAAACTCAAGATTTGGTACCATTAAAACGTTTAAACCCGATGTAGTTATTCACACCTGTCCTAAATCAGGAATCTGATGTTATGTAGTTGTCGCTTGTTGATGTGGTTGATAAGTGTTTCTCGTTTTTCTTTTTTTTATATAGATTAAACCGTTGGTTTTCCCGTTTGAATGGTTTAACACTAGTAATATTTGGAGCCCTTTATAGCTTGCTGTTCGGTGTAAGCCGAGACTCCGTGTTGAAGGCCGTATCTTGATCTATAATGGTTTTTCTTTTATAAATTGTGACTTGGATGGAGTGTTGTCTCATTGGCACTCATACCACATCTTCCCAATACAGAGTGAGTCGACCCCCATTCCAAAGTAATTGAAGAGGGATGATATGTGGGTCCTTAATAGAGGTATAACTTCAACTCTCGGTCATAAACGAGGTTTAGGTGTCCTGATATAACATTGGAACTAGGGTCGTACATTTATAAGAAACTACTGCAATCTCATGACGTAGGTGATTTGTCACTGACATTAACTTGGTAACCCCCTACTCCATCACTGTTATTGTATAGATGTCGAGAGGATATTATACGTATCCTGTGCTATTTCGAAAGGGTTTATGTCAGCAGAATTCTTGCAAAATCTTATTGTTAATGTCTAGAAAAATCTAAATATTAGAATTCATTTGCCCCTATCTATTAATATTATCTATTAACATTATTTACATAGATTAATACAACGGTAGAACTGTCCTTCCATACATATTTACTATTTATCAATATAATATCATCTGTGAGTATAAAACTATGTAATATCTAACCAGTTTTTACTATATTCATTCAAGTCGACCATTATTTCTTCTTATATCTTTCTTGTATTTATGAATACAACAAATGATGCCAAAATACATTCAAATGTTATTTTGCAGAAACCTTTTTTCTAATCAAATTACCACGGTACAGGGGTGTCTTCAACCTATGCATACAAACAAAATACAATAGGTGTTGTTATAGCAATTATTAATTAATGAAAGGCAAAATACAGTCAGTAAATTAAAGCATTAAAATATTACTCTTTGAAAATTTATAAACAAAAGTAAAGTATAATTTGCAAAATTGTGTTGTAGTAAAAATGGAATAATTCTCTGAACAAATGGTTTATCATTGTAAAATTTTGTGTTTGAATCCCATATTAAAGAAGGGCATCCGAAAAGCAATGCGTTACCACCTCGATGTTTTTAGGTCCTTAACTGTTTCATTTAATAGTCTTATTAACGCCAATTACTTTGAACCGTTACTAAATTCTGCATATGATACAAATACTTGGTTTGCAAGTTTTGATGTAAAATACATTTTTGTAATATTCATATGCACATTCACTGTACTATAATACATGTATTTTAGCTTGCACAAGGTGATTTTTTCTGATAACCATCATGTTGATGACTTCTCATTCTATCTTAATTGGATTTCAAATGTGCACAAATTGATATCTATGTCCTAGATGCATGTTTTAATGATTGCCTTTAGTAACTGCGGTCACGCTCAGAACTGTATTGTGTATCTTTTTAAATTTAAAGGTGTCAAGTCTGGTCTGTGATTAAATATAATTGCATCAGTTTTATTTTGCAGGGTCCTGAATAACAATCAGATAACCAATTTGGATGAAGACGTGTTTCGGAATTTAAAAGCTCTCGAACGCTTGTAAGTTATTTAATTCTGAAAAAAAAAACATATATATTAACTGGAGCAGGGAATACGTCATTCTAATCGACCTAAGACAAATGTATACTTGAGAGACATAACATGATTGACAATATCGTTCCTTAATTAGGAATTAATATTTTCATTAAAACAAAACAATGTTAGTCTTGTATGTTTTTTTTTTATTTTAGTTCATTTATATGTTTTGGGGTTACGTATGACGTCCATATCACTTAACTAGTACATATCTTTATCTAGTGGCCAGCTGAGGATCACCTCGAGGAGCGGGATTTTCTCGCTGCGGTGAAGACCATTGGGGACCTGCGGCTGTTATCGGCTCATTGTTAGGGTTGTTGTCTCTTTGACATTTTCCTCAATTCCATTTTTTTTCCAAACGTTTGTAAATCTTGAGAACTCGTAATCAAGGACGTAAATATTTCTATATTTGAATTGATAAGATATATTAACGTGCAATTAATTTAGTCCACCCTGCTGAAAAGAGGAAATGGATAACCGATCTTGACCAAACATTTGTATATCTTTATTTGATATTTCAAATGTTCATGATAGGCAAATATTTGTGGTTTTGACAACTTTAATTTGTCTTTTGTGTGATTTGGTCCAAAACTTATATGCTGAACATATTTTATAAACAATTATTGTCAATTCTTATGTACATTTTGAAAATACGCTTAGAAAGGTTTCTATTTCGTTTTGATTTACTCTGCTACTGTTTTTAAAAGATATTTATGTCACTGCTATAGATCTGAATGAATTGATCAGACAAAGTAATCCATCTTAAGTATAATGTTCTTGTAGTTTGTATCCCATCGTAGGTTGATCAACTGGATTCTCCTTTAAAATGAAATATTCATCAATAAATATTGCCTGATAACAAGACTATGTTTTATATGATTAAGTTCAAAATGTGTTTCAAAATTGAATGAGCACTTATTGTTTCGCATTACGAGTTTGAATGTTTGTTCGGTTTATTTGCCTTTCTTTTTTTGTGTTTTTTATCGTAAGTTCTCCAAATGATATAACACGTTCACATTGAACGCACTTTATTTCCAATAGTGTCTAACATAACTTCCATAACCGTAACTATGTATTTGGCAGTAAACAATCAAATTTATAAATAAGACAAACAAACAAAAAGCACATTATGAATTTCTTGCTTCCGAAGCCTCGTTTTGATTAACCTTCCAAAGGAACACTCGAAGTTCGATATTTGAAAATCAAGATTGTATAAATCAGATTTCGATTGAGTCCGATAGTACTATATATCTACACTGAAATTGTTCAATTATAACTTTAAAAAGTACCCATTTAGCAAAGTTGCATTAAATTTCTACTGAATGAGAAAGGAAAACCATTTGCATCAGATATTTCCTCTGAATGTCATTTGGTTCAAAAGAAATAACAAAAATATCGTACTCCAAAGTTAATTTTAAAAAAGGGCAGGTTTGAAAAAATCAAACGTTAGTCTTTATCACAAAACGAAACAATCGGAAATCAACAATTATATACCTGACTTGGTGGGTTCACGTGTTGAAAAAATCATAGTAATAAACATGCGTAAAGAATTATGAGGTTTTGAAGGTTATATAAATGACTAAATTGAAAATTGAAGAACTCTTAATCCTATTCTTCACCAAACTCACATTTTTTAATACTTGATTCTACTATATCAAAGGTTTCGACGGGTCTTACACAATTGCAAATGATTTAAACCGAACAAAATGCTTTGCCAGCAAATGTAGTTGATTTAAGGCTGACATTATACAGGAACGTCTTAGGAAGAAAGATAAGAAGTTAGCATTATCATTTAACTCTACTTTCTGCTATATAGATGATGTTCTTTCATTAAATATTCAAAATTTGGTGACTATGTGGAAAGCATCTATCCCATCGAACTAGAGATAAAGGATACAACAGATACAGTTTAGTCGGCCTCATATCTTGATTTACATCTAGAAAATGACAATGAGGGTCGGTTGAAAACGAAAAGTTACGACAAAAGAGATGATTTCAGCTTTCCAATTGTAAACTTTTCATTTCTAAGTAGCAACATTCCAGCAGCACCTGCATACGGTGTATATATCTCCCAATTGATACAATATTCCCGTGCTTGCATTTCCTATCATGATTTTCTTGATAGAGGGTTGTTGCTCACAAGGAAGCTATTAAACCTAGAATCCCAAATAGTCAAGTTTAAATCATCCCTTCATAAATCTTACGGACGCCATCACGAGTTGGTTGACCGTTGTGGAATAACCGTTACACAAATTATATAGGATATGTTCTTTACGTCGTAACTACAATCTCTTTCCCTTTCATAAATTTGACCTACCGAGTTAGACTATTTACCAAATTTGTTATCACAAAAGCAACACGACGGGTGCCACATGTGGGGCAGGATCTGCTTACCCATCTGGAGCACCTGAGATCAGCCCTAGTTTTTGGTTGGGATCATGTTGCTTATTCTTTAGTTTTTTTATGTTGTGTCATGTGCACTATTGTTTGTATATTTGTCTTTATAATTTTTAGCCATGGTGTTGTCAGTTTATTTTCGATTTATGAGTTTGACTGTCCCTTTGGTATATTTCTTCTCTCTTTTACACTTCTAATTTTATACAATTTTCATGTTAAATTTGATTTTGATGACGGTGAAATATGATGAGTCATTTGTATCTTTTCTTTGTCATAAAAAACGTTTCAATTTCAAAATTTCACATCCAGTAACCCTTAAAGGTAAATGATGTGGATAGAAACCTGTTTCAAGGTTGGACGGCTCTTGCATTCTTGTAAGTGATTTAATTTGGGATAACAGACTAGTTTAACCAGGTCAGGATTGACATTTTCTTACAGGAAAGAAATAACATGAATGACAATAACAGTCTTTAACTAGAAATCATTTTCTTGTCATTAAAAACGAACAATGCATCTTTGAATATTTCCATGAGTATTTTAAAATCATTTGTTTGCTTATACACATCATTAATTGATAAAGGCATTACGAAACGAGAATTCTGATTTTTGTCAAACACATTTTAGTAGTTACGCGATTGTTTCATCAGTTAAAACATTATACATATCACACTTCCCTGGACGTCCCTTTTCCAATGTTAATCCAATTTCATTGATATACTTAACAATGAAATTGGATTAACAGAACATGTGTTCTTCTGTTGTAACTATTTAACCCGTATATCAATAATGACTATTCATTGTATTAAAACACGTGTCAACATGTATACAATAGTTCTAACAGCTAAAACACAATTTTCCACACTTCCCATGGCTTACTGTTTCCAGAGTAAATCTAAATGCATTGATAAATGTATCATGTTTTTACTGACATACGTTTTCGAAATATTATTTTTAGGAGTTTGTGACATAATCTTAATACCAACCTGGATACAAATATGTGTAAAGGCTTGTTAAATCTTCAATCTTTGTTAGTTAACAGATATGACCCAATTTGCCACCATGTGTTGTCGTTTTGTCGTAATACACAATACATTACCTTATATACTTTTTGTTAATGGAATGTAATTTCTGCTGTAACTTTATTTCCTTTTACTGAAACATTCTTTAACAAAAATATTGCATTATAAATAACGTTTGGTTGATTTGATTCTTGTCAATTGAAACGTTTTCAAATAACTTTCTACTACTGGATTGTTATCTTGAGCAGGGGGGACCAGATTCGTATCAAACAAAGGCTCAACCTTCCCAACGATGATTTGCATTATCAATCTTGCTCTTTACATTTGTACATCTATGATTAGTTATCATATGTTACGAACCATTGAAATATTTATACTTTGAAATTCTTCTATTCTACTTTATTACATCAGAATTAAATGAAATATATAAGAAGGACCTGAATAACTTTTTTCTCTCTTTTTTTCCGTTTTGGAATATTACCACCAAAATACCTAGCATAGCACATTCAAGTAGATTATATGCTTGTATGAAATATGTATCAACAATTATCGATATAGTACGATAAATTCTGAATTTTATCAAGGTTTAAAGTTATTAAGCTAAATTAAAATATTTTCATTTACTGTCAGTAGGTAAAATCTAAGATAGGCTTGTGAATCCGAAAGGCAAATATTCACTCCATCGTATATAGAAATTCGGTAGTAAACATATCATGTGAATGACTGAAACAAAGCAAACATGTAAAAATAAAGAACAATATCAGTCCTTTGTTCTTTTTTCTTAATCACCTTGTTATAATTGTTATAAAGACGTTTCACAATATAACGAGTTTTAAGCAAAAAAGTATACAAACCAGCATTTGTTACATTTTCACTTTTCCAAAAAATTGTACACAATTTGTCAGTTTCAAACGAGTAATTCTTTGCTGAGTAAAATTTTATCCTTTTGAGTACTACAGACAAATTTTCACATACAATTTTATTGCATTTAAGATAATAGTCATCACTGGAAGTTAACCAATCCATTTTCCACCCCTCATTTCCTGTGTGCAAGCTTTATTAACCATATAACTTCAAGTTTCCAAAATACTCTAAGAAACAACAAGTAAAAAGAATAGTGCCTTTTTGGAACATCTAAGATATAGTTTTATGACTCGGATTCTTTTTACTGAATTCAAATGTAGGATGTAGGATTAATGTCTTATATCTGTCAAATTCATGAACATATTTTGTCCACTGTTTTCGTATGCAAGCGGATGTGACTTACTACGATTTAGTGGTATGACTACTCTAAAACTCAATTTGGGTGAATTCCGTATATCTGTGGTGTTCATTAATAAAATTTCACCGACCATGGTCCTGACCAGCCTAGATGCATTCATAATCGACTATGTCAATGACACATCTTAGAGTTTACGTCAGAATAGTTGTCAAACTGATTACTGTGACATTGCAGCAGTCGTTGTTTATCAACCTTCATCGTATGAAAATCGAACCGGAATCCTAAAGATATATTCGTGTACCTATTTAATACAAAATCGAACCTGAATCTTAAAGATATACTCTTATATCTACTTAATACAAAATCGACAGAAAATCATCAGTCAATAAGATAAAGATACGGCATCGTCTAAGACACATCAAACATCCCTATAGAAAGATAGGACTAAGACACGTCAAACATCCCTAAAGATACGTCAAACATCCCTATAGACACGTCAAACATCCCTAAAGTCACGTCAAATATCCCTATAGACACGTCAAACATCCATATATAAAGATAGGATAGAAACTGTAAAGCAAATTGATACAGTCACGTTATAATTGATCACCGAACTTATATGTGTTTGGTCTATATGCATACAAATTATGAAAGGCACATATTGCTTTTGTCCATAGTTTCCGTGAAATTCTCAGACCAACAAACAAATCTTGACAATTTCATAGAGAATTTTAGTGCGAAAGAATGAAATGATGTGTTTTTGTGCTCAAAACGTTCATTTAATTCAAAATATGTTATTAACATTTTGAAATATTTTCGAAATGAATGTAAATAGATATAGGAAGATGTGGTGTGAAGGCCAATGAGATAACTCTCCATCCAAATAACAATTTAAAAAAAAAAAAAAAAAAAGTAAACCATTATAGGTCAATGTACGGCCTTCTACACGGAGCCTTGGCTCACACCGAACAACAAGCTATAAAAGGCCCCAAAATTACTAGTGTAAAACCATTCAAACGGAAAAACCAACAATCTAATCTCTATAAAAAAACGAGAAACGAGAAAACACGTATTTATTACATAAACTAACGACAATTACTGTACATCAGATTCCTGACTTAGGACAGGTGCAAACATTTGCAGCGGGATTAAACGTTTTAATGGGTCCAAAGCTATTTTATCGAATGTGATTTCACTAGAAAAACACGTCTGAAAAATTGGATAGCTTTTATTCAAACAAAACAACACCATCCCTTCAAAAAATTGATCCACATTCATATGTATTGTTAAATTATTACAACGTTATAATTTGCATGACTTTTCTGGAAAAAAAACATGTTCGAAAAAAACCTTATGCATTACCTACCTTTAAATCAATAAACAATGATATTTTTGAATCAAAGAGGACCAATCGAACAAATATTATTTTCAAACATTACTGTTTTCCTATTTAAAAGTTATCAAATATATTCTATTAGATAAAATGTGTCCGTGTCCATAGATATTTATTTAAGCAATCATCAAAATGCTCTATAGGTGAAAAGACGAATTTTTCGTTTATTTAGGAATAGCTAGTAAAAATGTCATGAATTCAGAAATAAGGTACTTAATTGTATCCGTATGCTAGTACGAACACATTGCTGTCGCAGACATTCGGGATTTAGTTTCAATTTCTCAGGAATTGGAAGGAGACCCCAACCTACTCCCTCGAACTTATTATTTGAGAATTTAGTAGTTCAAAATTGTGGTATTTTTTCTCTGATTGGCGCTGTTTCTCACGTTATATTTCAATTTTTACACACGGGAAAATTCTTGAATGAAAAATTGTATTGACCTGAGAAAAAGTGACATGTTTCAGTTCATTAAAATATGCTTTTTCTACCAGTCTTACTTTTTCTACATTTTATCTTTATTTATTGATTTATATACTTTGAACCGAATATCAGATATTCTTATATATTAATTAATCGTAAAAAACATTACACTGTTTCTAAATATCGTTTTACCATCGAATATATAACAAAATATTGTTGAAAGGACTGATCTTATAGGCAAAACGGTAGTTAAAAGCGGGGTCAAAACACAATTTCAGGTTAATACTAACAGAACTAAGTATTTAGTTTGACATATTTTTTTCATCATCTGAATGTTTAGATCTAACATATATGATGACTATATCAAATCTGGTTTCTTATTCTCCTTTATGCAAATGTATTTGGTTGTATGTATATGACTAATATGATGCAAGAAATAATCTTTAAAATGAGATACCTTCACAACAATAATATCACCACGCTTCACATGAATGTATTTCGAGATTTGACCTCTCTTACAGTAAGTACTGTAAGTAGTTGCTATCATCAAAACAAACAAAACAAATTCCAATTTGTTGTTAATTATTTGTCTATCTGATTACATAACAGATCCTGTGTCTACTGCATTTTGTTTACACTTTAAATAAGAAAATAAGGACGCATATATTTATGTTATTGGATTGATACGTGTAAATTTGTTAATGGAAGCTTCTCTGTATCTCCTTAACCAAAATAGTAGTTGAGAAGGTTGACAACATTATTTTCAAACTGAGACCTTTCCTTTAAAGAGTAAAAACATTAAACATCTTATGGTATATGTCTTCGATAAGATTTATATATTCTCAAGACAACTGAAATGTAGAATTTTAGACTAATTCCATGCGACTTCCATGTGTGTTGTTCTATTTCAAATGAATATAAAATACGTATCAACATATGTCGATATTATAGTATTAATGAATGGGCAATTTTATAATGGACTGGTTATATATCCAAGGTCTGTAATAACGGCCCAAGGATTGCTGTAATGGCCCGAGGCAACGCCGAGGGCCATTACAGTAATCCGCGGGCCGTTATTACGGACCGAGGATATATAACCAGTCCATTATAAAATTACCCATTTCTTAATACTTTTATTAACCAGTTCTGAGGCAATAAAAATGGAATTGTATATTTTCTTAATTATTTACTGATAACAAAATTTTTCAACAAGGACAACAAATACAGATTGAAAAAAAGACCTTTAACATATCAACCCACGACACATACCACACACCAGGACTACTGGATAACAACTATCAGTAATTAAAAATACTTAAAGGAAGCGAGATGTTTTTATAAGTGGGGCGAGTTTGTAGACCTTTATTCGGTGAGGTTCAAACCCTTTTCTTTAGTAAGTAAGTTGTCAGACTGATTGTTCAATTTGATTTTACATTTTTTTTAATAGAGCGTGTCGGTAAACAAGAGTGGGCCGGTTTTTTTATAAAGTGACGATCTAGTGTGAGCCGATTGGCCAGTGGGACAAGTTGACATTTGTTTAATATCTTCTCATATCGGTTCGCGGCTCATTAAAGGTATACATTATATAGTAATATATAAAGTATAATTTATTATAATGGTTGTGTGGCGTTCTAAACGACATTTTATGAATTTTAAATGTTTATTCGTCTAATTTAAAACAGCTGGGATGTAAAATAGTTATTCAATTCGGACTTTGTTGTGTCAGTGTTAGATCACCATCTGGCCTCTGGCTATCAGGGTAATCTGACACGTTATTGCACGTGCTCATAAAGGACTGGCAACAAATCAATAATGGACCGGATATGAGTCATAATGGACCGGGTAAAAGTCATAATGGACCGGGGTGACTATTTTGGGTAAAATAATGTATTGACACCTATTATAATGATAGGACAGTTAAGCTTATAATTATACTAACTGGTTAATAAATAACAATAAAATTCCGATTGTGATCAGGTACAAAAGTCATTACATAAAAAAATCTGGCTTTACAGAGGTACCCAATTTGACAATGTGTTTTATTTACAACTGCATAAGAGAGACAAAATATCTATATAAAAAAAAAGATGTGGTAATAGTGCCAATGACACAACTCTTCAAAAGAGATCAAATGACACAGAAATTAACACCTATAGCTATGTATATGTCACAGTTCGAACCAACAAATCAGTACAAAACTGGAAGAAAAATATTGTGTAAAATATGGTACACATATATGTGTAAAGACTGACATGGATGTCATACGGACATCTTCCGCGATTGCAATTACTGTCTTATTATTCATATTCATGATGTCTTATGCCAAAGATTTAAATACGAAGTGTTAACTATACAGTTTAAGAGCCGATGATGAAGACGAAATTAATTAATATTACTAGTATTCATTAAAGAGGGGCGAAAGATACCAGAAGAACAGTGAAACTAATACATCGAAAATAAACTGACAACGCCATTAACATACGCATAAATAATTGTTACCGTAATATAAACATCTGTAATGCTGATTTTGAAACAGCTCAAAATATAAGACCTTTTGGATTTACGTACTATTTTATAACAACTTGTCCTCTAAGAGTTGTCCCTGTTCCTTTTTATAACAGATGGTAAACTGGGGCATGGAAGATCAAACCCAAAGATAATATTGAAATCAAACTATGTAATTAGTTTCTCATTTTTCGAAACATGTTACTTATAAATGTAGTTTTGTTAGAATATGATTTGTGCATTGTACATTGTTTAAGGTTTACCATTACATCGAGAGAGAAAACAAAACACTATGTTTTTCAAAAATTGAGAAACTACATTTAGCAAAATAACATAATACATTTACATGTAACGCTATACAATTTCGAAAAGTATTTTGCATTCTCTAAACGCACATGACATTGTACAATAAGCATCTGAAAGTATGTGTACAATATTTTGTCCAGTTTTTAAACAGTCCTATCTCACGTCTAGTTTCTTAATACTTATTTTATACATATATGACAAATAAGATGGAAAATAAATTGCAAACATGATATATTTTAGGTGGCTTCAGGGAAATCAAATAACCACACTTGATGGTAATTTATTCCAAAGTATGACATCACTTAGATATCTGTAAGTATATAGAATACAAAAACAACAACTCATTGCACCACAAAACTTATAATTTTTTATTTCAATTCCTTTTCTGCATATAACTTCAGAATTACATTTTGTGATTGTAGTTACTGTTGTCATTCATTTATTGCAAACTTCCTCGATCTTTATTTATAAAAATCATAAAGTTCAATTTATATAATTGTATTCATTTTGTGGTAATTTATTTTTGAACGATGAATATTTTAAATATCACAGTTTTCAACAACATATGAAGTGATAACAAATTATTTCAGGATTTTTGATTTTTAGTGCCCATCGGCTTCATACAAGATATGGAATTTAAAATAGTCATACAAGCGCCACTGGTTAGTCTCTTGTTTGTAAGCGTAGCGCGTGTAAAGGGGATTAAATGATGCAATAAATGTAAATTATAAATTATTTCCATTGCAGTTTATTTTTAATACAACTTATTCCTACAATTTTAATAAAAAAGAAAAATAACGGTTCTTATAATCGCGAGAGTAAACTGATAATACACCTTGAAAAGATTTGATTATTTTCCGTGAAGAGGTATCGTGTGTATACCTCCATCTAAAAACAACAATAGGTAGTAGGATATACCTGCTACTGTATACAATGTGACACTAATTATTCGACAGACGGATACCATTTTTAGCCTGATGATGCAGACTCGAGTTTTTTTTTTATAGAAACGATTAGTTGAGATAGGAAATATTACTCCCAAAAAATGTTGTCTTTTTGTTATTTTTGTAGAAGAGTTACGCATGCCGTAATTGAAGGGTTGTCATCATGTATGTCTTGTTAGCTGTTGCGTTTAACCATACATTTTTCTTTTGATATTATGTTATGTGAAATAACTTTTTGCGAATGAAACTTCAAATTCTATCTATTTCTAATCTAAAAGTATTTCAATGTTTTCTATAATCATATCAGTATATAAAAAAGTACAGACAAAATTTTACATAACATTTCATTGCATATAACCATGTATAAGATAATAATCATCACTGGAAGTTAACCAATCCAATTTCCACCCTCTTTTCCTGTGTACAAGCTTTATTAACCATATAACCTCAAGTTTCCAAAATATTCCATAAAAACAACAATTAAAAAGAATGGTGCTTTTTGAAACACCACAGATATAGGTTTATGACTCAAAAATGTTTTACTGCATTGAAATGTAGGTTGTAGGATTATTGTCATACAACTGTCAAATTTCTTGTGCATATTTTGTCGACCCTTTTTCGTATGCAAGCGGAGTGACGTACTGTGATTTAGTGGTATTACAACACCAAAACACAATGTCGGTGAATTCCTTATATCTGTTTTGTTGGTTAATAAAATTTAACCGACGATGGTCCTGACCAGCCTTCATGTATTCATCATCGACTATGCTAATGAATCCTCTTTTTTATTTTTGTGATGTTGTGTCATGTGTATTATGTTTGTCTTTTTTTCTTTTAAGCCATGGCGTTGTTAGTTTATTTTCGATTGATGAGTTTGACAGTCCCTCTGGTATCTTTCGTCCCTCTTTTACAGTTTACGTCAAAATAGTTGTCAAAACGATTACTGGGACATTAAAACAATCTTTGTTTAGCAACCTTCACCGAATATATCGTACGAACATCGAACCTGTGACTTAAACACATATAAGTTGGTTGATCAATTAAAATCAATTAAAATCTGTACAACCGGGATCACTCCACCATTTTTTACATTTAGAAATTGCTTGACCAAGTCAGGAATATGACAGTTGTTGTCCATTCGTTTCATGTGTTTTATCCTTTGATTTTACCATTTAATTATGGAATTTCCGTTTTAAATTTTCCTCAGAGTTCAGTATTTTGGTGATTTTTTTTCAAAGATATATTCGTATACCTATTTAATAAAAAAAAATCATCAGTCAATAAAATGAAGATTCGGCATCGACTTAGACACGTCAAACATCCCTATAGAAAGATAGGACTTAGACACGTCAAACATCCTTATAGAAAGATAGGACTTAGACACGTCAAACATCCCTATAGAAAGAAATGAATTAGACACGTCAATAATCCCTATAGAAAGATAGGACTTAGACACGTCAAACATCCCTATAGAAAGATAGGACTTAGATACGTGCAGACATCCCTATAGACACGTCAAACATCCCTATAGAAAGATAGGACTTAGACACGTCAAACATCCCTATAGAAAGATAGGACTTAGACACGTGCAGACATCCCTATAGACACGTCAAACATCCCTATAGAAAGATAGGACTTATACACGTCAAACATCCCTATAGAAAGATAGGACTTAAACACGTCAAACATCCCTATAGAAAGATAGGACTTAGACACGTCAAACATCCCTATAGAAAGATAGGACTTAGACAAGTCAAACATCCCTACAGAAAGATAGGACTTAGACACGTCAAACATCACTATAGAAATATAGGACTTAGACACGTCAAACATCCCTATAAAAAGATAGGACTTAGACACGTCAAACATCCCTATAGAAAGATAGGACGTAGACACGTCAAACATCCCTATAGAAAGATATGATTTAGACACGTCAAACATCCCTGTAGAAAGATAGGACTTAGACACGTCAAACATCCATATAGAAAGATTGGACTTAGACACCTCAAACATCCCTATAGAAAGATAGGACTTAGACACATGAAACATTCCTATGGAAATATAGGACCTAGACACGTCCAAACATCCCTATAGAAAGATAGAACTTAGACACGTCAAACATCCCTATAAAAAGATAGGCCTAAGACACGTCCAAACATCCCTATAGAAATATAGGACTTAGACACGTCAAACATCCCTATAGAAAGATAGGACTTAGACACATCAAACATCCCTATAGAAAGATATGACTTAGACACGTGCAGACATCCCTATAGACACGTCAAACATCCCTATAGAAAGATAGGACTTAGACACGTCAAACATCCATATAGAAAGATAGGACTTAGACACCTCAAACATCCCTATAGAAAGATAGGACTTAGACACGTCAAACATCCCTATAGAAAGATAGGACTTAGACACATGAAACATTCATATGGAAAGATAGGACTTAGACACGTCCAAACATCCCTATAGAAAGATAGGACTCAGACACGTCAAAAATTCCTATAGAAAGATAGGACTAAGACACGTCCAAACATCCCTATAGAAAGATAGGACTTAGACACGTCAAACATCCCTATAAAAAGATAGGACTTAGACACGTCAAACATCCCTATAGAAATATAGGACTTCGACACTTCAAAGATCACTATAAAAAGATAGGACTTAGACACGTCCAAACATCCCTATAGAAAGATAGGACTCAGACACGTCAAAAATTCCTATAGAAAGATAGGACTAAGACACGTCCAAACATCCCTATAGAAAGATAGGACTTAGACACGTCAAACATCCCTATAAAAAGATAGGATTTAGACACGTCAAACATCCCTATAGAAATATAGGACTTCGACACTTCAAAGATCACTATAAAAAGATATGACTTTGACACGTCAAACATCCCTATGGACACGTCCAAACATCCCTATAGACACGTCCAAACATCCCTGTAAAAAGATAGGACTTAAACACGTCAAACATCCCTATAAAAAGATAGGATAGAAAATGTAAACCAAATTGATGCAGTCACGTTATAATTGATCAACGAACTTATATGTGTATTATGTTTGTCTTTTTTCCTTTTTAGCCATGGCGTTGTTAGTTTATTTTCGATTGATGAGTTTGACAGTCCCTCTGGTATCTTTCGTCCCTCTTTTACAGTTTACGTCAAAATAGTTGTCAAAACGATTACTGGGACATGAAATCAATCTTTGTTTAGCAACCTTCACCGAATATATCGTACGAACATCGAACCTGTAACTTAAACACATATAAGTTGGTTGATCAATTAAAATCAATTAAAATCTGTACAACCGGGGTCACTCCACCATTTTTTACATTTGAAAATGCCTGTACCAAGTCAGGAATATGATAGTTGTTGTCCATTCGTTTCATGTGTTTTATCCTTTGATTTTACCATTTAATTATGGAATTTCCATTTTAAATTTTCCTCAGAGTTCAGTATTTTGGTGATTTTTTTTCAAAGATATATTCGTATACCTATTTAATAAAAAAATCATCAGTCATTAAAATGAAGATTCGGCATCGACTTAGACACGTCAAACATCCCTATAGAAGGATAGGACTTAGACACGTCAAACATCCTTATAGAAAGATAGGACTTAGACACGTCAAACATCCCTATAGAAAGATAGGACTTAGACACGTCAAACATCCTTATAGAAAGATAGGACTTAGACACGTCAAACATCCCTATAGAAAGATAGGACTTAGATACGTGCAGACATCCCTATAGACACGTCAAACATCCCTATAGAAAGATAGGACTTAGACACGTCAAACATCCCTATAGAAAGATAGGACTTAGACACGTCAAACATCCCTATAGAAAGATAGGACTTAGACACGTCAAACATCCCTACAGAAATATAGGACTTAGACACGTCAAACATCACTATAGAAATATAGGACTTCGACACGTCAAACATCCCTATAGAAAGATAGGACTTAGACACGTCAAACATCACTATAGAAAGATAGGACGTAGACACGTCAAACATCCCTATAGAAAGATAGGACTTAGACACGTCAAACATCCCTATAGAAAGATATGACTAGACACGTCAAACATCCCTATAGAAAGATTGGACTTAGACACGTCAAACATCCATATAGAAAGAAATAACTTAGACACCTCAATTATCCCTATAGAAAGATAGGACTTAGACACATGAGACATTCCTATGGAAAGATAGGACTTAGCCACGTCCAAACATCCCTATAGAAAGATAGGACTTAGACACGTCAAACGTCCCTATAGAAAGATAGGCCTTAGACACGTCAAAACATCCCTATAGAAAGATAGGACTTAGACACGTCAAAAATTCCTATAGAAAGATAGGACTAAGACACGTCCAAACATCCCTATAGAAAGATAGGACTTAGACACGTCAAACATCCCTATAAAAAGATAGGACTTAGACACGTCAAACATCCCTATAGAAATATAGGACTTCGACACTTCAAAGATCACTATAAAAAGATAGGACTTAGACACGTCCAAACATCCCTATAAAAAGATATGACTTAGACACGTCAAACATCCCTATGGACACGTCCAAACATCCCTATAGACACGTCCAAACATCCCTGTAAAAAGATAGGACTTAAACACGTCAAACATCCCTATTAAAAGATAGGATAGAAAATGTAAACCAAATTGATGCAGTCACGTTATAATTGATCAACGAACTTATATGTGTTTGGTCTATATGCATACAAATTATGAAAGGCACATATTGTTTTTGTCCATATCTTCCGTGAAATTCTCAGAGCATCAAACAAATCTTGACAATTTCAAAGAGACTTTTTAATGCGAAAGAATGAAATGATGTGTCTTTGTGCTCAAAACTATCATTTAATTCAAAATATGTTATTAAAATTTTGAAATATTTTCGAAATGAATGTAAAGCTATTTTATCAAATGTAATTTCACTCGAAAAACTCGTCTGAAAAATTGAATATCTTTTATTCAAACAAAACAACACCATCCCTTCAAAAAATTGATCAACATTTATATGTATTGTTAAATCGTTACAACGTTATATGACCTTTCTGGAAAAAAAACATGTTCAAAAAGAAAGACCTTATGCATTATCTGCCTTTAAATCAATCAACAATTATATTTTTGAATGAAAGAGGACCAATCGAACAAATATTTTTTTTTCGAACATTATTGTTTTCCTATTTAAAACACGTTTTAATATACAAGTTATCAAATATTTTCTACTAGATAAAATGTGTCCATAGATATTTATTTAAGCAGTCATTTAAATGCTCTACAGGTGAAAAGACGATTTTTTTGTTTATTTAGGAATAGCTAGTAAAGTTGTCATGAATTCAGAAATAAGGTACTTAATTGTGTCCTTATGCTAAAATGAACACATTGCTTTCGCAGACATTCCAGATTTAGATTAATTTCTCTTGAATTGGAAGGAGACCCCAACCTACTCCCTCGAACTTATTATTTGATAATTTAGTCCTTCAAAATTGTGGTATTTTTTTCTCTGATTTGCGCTGTTTGTCATGTTATATTTCAATTCTTACACACGGGAAAATTCTTAATGAAAAATTGTATTGAACTGAAAAAAAGTGACATATTTCAGTTCATTAAAATATGCTTTTTCTACAAGTCTTACTTTTTCTACATTTTATCTTTATTTATTGATTTATTTACTTTCAACCGAATATCAGATATTATTATATATTGATTAATCGGGAAAAACATTACACTGTTTCTAAAAATCATTTTTACCATCGGATGTTTAACAAAGTATTGTTGAAAGTATAGATCTTATAGTCAAAATGGTAATCAAAAGCGGGATCAAAACACAATGTTAGGTCAATACTTACAGACGTAAGTATTTTGATTTGACATATTTGTTTATCATCTAAATGTTTAGATCTAACATATATTATGATTATCTCTTGTATTGTGATCATCTGTAATTATGTATACTCGATTTTTATTCCGTTTCAAAATTATTTTTCAGATACCTGAATTCCAATCAAATTACCACGATTCATGAGGATGCATTTCGGGGTTTGGTTGCACTATCGACATTGTAAGTACCTTGATTTTACAAAACATAAAATTTCCATCATGTCTTATTTTTTTGCTGTCAAAAGAAGAAATAGTGTTTTCTGTATTAGACATGTTTGTATGTATGCAACATTTCAACTATTTCAAATAGCTTCACATCTGGTTTCTTATTCTCATTCACGCAAATATGTTTGATTCTACGTATATGACTAATATGATGCAAGAAATAATCTTTCAACTGTGCTTAACCCCGCCGCATTTTTGCGCCTGTCCCAAGTCAGGAGCCTCTGGCCTTTGTTAGTCTTGTATTATTTTAACTTTTAGTTTCTTGTGTACAATTTGGAGTTTAGTATGGCGTTCATTATCACTGAACTAGTATACATTTGTTAAGGGCCCAGTTGAAGGACGCCTCCGGTCGCGGGAATTTCTCGTTGCATTGAAGACCTGTTGGTGACCTTCTGCTGTTGTCTGCTCTATGGTCGGGTTGTTGTCTCTTTGGCACATTCCCCATTTCCATTCTCAATTGTTTTTAGATCCCTTTACAACAACAATATCACCATTTGTTGTTGATTATTTGTCTATCTGATTACATAACAGATCCTGTGTCTACTGCATTTTGTTTACACTTTAAATAAGAAAATAAGGACGCATAGGTTTATGTTATTGGATTGATAGGTGTAAATTTGTTAATGGAAGCTTCTCTGTATCTCCTTAACCAAAATAGTAGTTGAGAAGGTTGACAACATTATTTTCAAACTGAGACCATTTCTTTTAAGAGTAAAAACATTAAACATCTTATGGTATATGTCTTCGATAAGATTTATATATTCTCAAGACAACTGAAATGTAGAATTTTAGACTAATTCCATGTGACTTTCATGTGTGTTGTCCTATTTCAAATGAATATACAATACGTATCAACATATGTCGATATATAACGATAAAATTCTGATTGTGATCAGGTGCAAAAGTCATTACATAAAAAAATCTGGCTTTACAGAGGTATCCAATTTGACAAGTTGTTTTATTTACAACTGCATAAGAGAGACAAAATATCTATATAAAAAAAAGAAGATGTGGTAATAGTGCCAATGACACAACTCTTCAAAAGAGATCAAATGACACAGAAATTAACAACTATAGCAATGTATATGTCACAGTTCGAAGGACCATTAGTGCAAACCAACTAATCAGTACAAAACTCGAAGGAAACTATTGTGTAAAATATGGTACACATATATGTGTAAATACTGACATGGAGGTCATACGGACATCTTCCGCGATTGCAATTACTGTCTTTTTATTCATATTCATGATGTCTTATGCCAAAAATTTAAATACGAAGTGTTAACTATACAGTTTAAGAGCCGATGATGAAGACGAAATTAATTAATATTACTAGTATTCATTAAAAGAGGGACGAAAGATACCAGAAGAACAGTGAAACTAATAAATCGAAAATAAACTGACACCGCCATTAACATACGCATAAATAATTGTTACCGTAATATAAACATCTGTAATGCTGATTTGAAACAGCTCAAAAGATAAGACCTTTTGGATTTACGTACTATTTTATAACAACTTGTCCTCTAAGTGTTGTCCCTGTTCCTTTTTATAACAGATGTTAAACTGGGGCATGGAAGATCAAACCGAAAGATAATATTGAAATCATACTATGTAATTAGTTTCTCATTTTTCGAAACATGTTACTTATAAATGTAGTTTTGTTCGAATATGATTTGTTCATTGTACATTGTTTAAGGTTTACCATTACATCGAGAGAGAAAACAAAACACTATGTTTTTCTAAAATTGAGAAACTACATTTAGCAAAATAACATAATACATTTACATGTAACGCTATACAATTTCGAAAAAAGTATTTTGCATTCTCTAAACGAACATGACATTGTACAATAAGCATCTGAAAGTATGTGTACAATATTTTGTCCAGTTTTTAAACAGTCCTATCTCACGTCTAGTTTCTTAATACTTATTTTATACATATATGACAAATAAGATGGAAAATACATTGCAAACATGATATATTTTAGGTGGCTTGAGAGAAATCAAATAACCACACTTGATGGTAATTTATTCCAAAGTATGACATCACTTCAAGAGCTGTAAGTATATAGAATACAAAAACAACAACTCATTGCACCAGAAAACTTATAATTTTATATTTCCATTCCTTTTCTGCATATAACTTCAGAATTTCATTTTGTGATCGTAGTTACTGTTGTCATTCATTTATTGC
The DNA here is from genome assembly GCF_965363235.1 of Mytilus galloprovincialis. Taxonomy (NCBI): domain Eukaryota; kingdom Metazoa; phylum Mollusca; class Bivalvia; order Mytilida; family Mytilidae; genus Mytilus; species Mytilus galloprovincialis. The sequence continues at coordinate 13,736,568 of NC_134847.1, read as the reverse complement.
AAGCTTCCTCGATCTTTATTTATAAAAATCATAAAGTTCAATTTATATAATTGTATTCATTTTGTGGTAATTTATTTTTGAACGATGAATATTTTAAATATCTCAGTTTTCAACAACATATGAAGTGATAACAAATTATTTTCAGGATTTTTGATTTTCAGTGCCCATCGTATTCATATAAGATTTGGAATTTCAAATAATCATACAAGCGCCACTGGTTAGTCGTTTGTTTGTAAGCGTAGCGCGTGTAAAAGGGATTAAATGATGCAATAAATGTAGATTATAAATTATTTCCATTGCAGTTTATTTTTAATACAACTTATTCCTACCATTTTAATAAAAAAGAAAAATAACGGTTCTTATAATCGCGAGAGTAAACTGATAATACACCTTGAAAAGATTTGATTATTTTCCGTGAAGAGGTATAGTGTGTATACCTCCATCTAAAAACAACAATAGGCAGTAGGATATACCTGCTACTGTATACAATGTGACACTAATTATTCGACGGATGCCATTTTTAACCTGATGATGCAGATTCGAGTTTTATTATAGAAACGATTAGTTGAGATAGGAAATATTATTCCCAAAAAATGTTGTCTTTTTGTTATTTTTGTAGAAGAGTTACGCATGCCGTAATTGAAGGGTTGTCATCATGTATGTCTTGTTAGCTGTTGCGTTTAACCATACATTTTTATTTTGATATTATTTTATGTGAAATTACTTTTTGCGAATGAAACTTCAAATTCTATCTATTTCTAATCTAAAAGTATTTCATTGTTTTCTTTAATCATATCAGCATATGAAAAAAGTACAGACAAAATTTTACATAACATTGCATTGCATATAAGATAATAATCATCACTGGAAGTTAACCAATCAAATTTCCACCCTTTTTTCCTGTGTACAAGCTTCATTAACCATATAACCTCAAGTTTCCAAAATATTCCATAAAAACAACAATTAAAACAATGGTGCTTTTTGAAACACCACAGATATAGGTTTATGACTCAAAAATGTTTTACTGCATTGAAATCTAGGTTGTAGGATTATTGTCCTACAACTGTCAAATTCGTGTGCATATTTTATCGACCATTCGTATGTAAGCGGAGTGACGTACTATGATTTAGTGGTATTACAACACCAAAACACAATGTCGGTGAATTCCTTATATCTGTGGTGTTGGTTAATAAAATTTAACCGACGATGGTCCTGACCAGCCTTCATGTATTCATCATCGACTATGCTAATGAATCCTCTTTTTTATTTCTGTGATGTTGTGTCATGTGTATTGTGTTTGTCTTTTTTCCTTTTTAGCCAGGGCGTTGTCAGTTTATTTTCGATTAATGAGTTTGACAGTCCCTCTGGTATCTTTCGTCCCTCTTTTATAGTTTACGTCAAAATAGTTGTCAAACCGATTACTGTAACGTTAAAACAATCGTTGTTTAGCAACCTTCACCGAAGATATCGTACGAACATCGAACCTGTAACTTAAACACATATAAGTTGGTTGATCAATTAAAATCAATTAAAATCTATACAACCGGGGTCACTCCACAATTTTCTACATTTGAAAATGCCTGTACCAAGTCAGGAATATGAGAGTTGTTGTCCATTCGTTTCATGTGTTTTATCCTTTGATTTTACTACTGTAAACCAACTTATTTTCGCGGATACTTTATTTCGCGTTTATCCCCAGCTAGGTCACTTCGCGGGGATTTAATTTCGCGATTTTCTAATTAATTTCATGCATTTTGATAAGGAAAGATACAAGTTATACATATGCGCGACGATTTAATTTCGCGTTATTTTTCTACTCGCGAAAGTCGCGAAAATTAATCGCTCGCGAAATTAAGCTGGTTAACAGTACTTGATTAGGGAATTTCCGTTTTAAATTTTTCTCAGTTCAGTATTTTGGTGATTTTTTTCTAAAGATATATTCGTTTACCTATTTAATGAAAAAATCTACAGTATATCATCTGTCAATAAAATGATGATTTGGCATCGACTTAGACACGTCAAACATCCCTATAGAAAGATAGGACTTAGACACGTCAAACATCCTTATAGAAATATAGGACTTAGACAGGTCAAACATCCCTATAGAAAGATAGGACTTATCCACGTCAAACATCCCTATAGAAAGATAGGACTTAGACACATCAAACATCCCTATAGAAAGATGGGACAAAGACACGTCAAATATCCTTATAGAAAGATGGGATTTAATAATGTCAAACATCCCTATAGAAAGATGGAACTTAGACACGTCAAACATCCCTATAGAAAGATGGGACTTAGACACGTCAAACATCCCTATAGAAAGATGGGACTTAGACACGTCAAACATCCCTACAGACAGATAGGACTTAGTCACGTCAAACATCCCTATAGAAAGATAGGACTTAGACACGTCGAAAATCCCTCTAGAAAGATAGGACTTAGACACATCAAACATCCCTATAGAAAGATGGGACTTAGACACGTCAAATATCCCTTTAGAAAAATGTGACTTAGACATATCATACATCCCTATAGAAAGATGGAACTTAGACACGTCAAACAACCCTATAGAAAGATAAGACTTAGACACGTTAAACATCCCTAGAGACACGTCAAACATCCCTATAGAAAGATAGGACTTAGACATGTCAAAGATCCCTATAGAAAGATAGGACTTAGACACGTCGAACATCCCTATAGAAAGATAAGACTTAGACATGTCAAACATCCCCATAGAAAGATGGGACTAAGAGACGTCAAACATCCCTATAGAAAGATAGGATTTAGACATGTCAAACATCCCTATAGAAAGATGGAACTTAGACACGTCAAACAACCCTATAGAAAGATAAGACTTTGACACGTCAAACATCCCTAGAGATACGTCAAACATCCCTATAGAAAGATAGGACTTAGACACGTCAAACATCCCTATAGAAAGATAGGACTTAGACACATCAAACATCCCTATAGAAAGATAGGACTTAGACACGTCAAACATCCCTATAGAAAGATAGGACTTAGTCACGTCAAACAATCCTATAGAAAGATAAGACTTAGACATGTCAAACATCCCTATAGAAAGATAGGACTAAGACAGGTAAAAAATCCCTGTAGAAAGATAGGACTTAGACACGTCAAACATCCCTATAGAAAGCATCCCTATACAAAGATAGGACTTAGACACGTCAAACATTCCTATAGAAAGATTTGACTTAGACACGTCAAATATCCCTATAGAAAGATAGGACTTAGACAAGTCAAACATCCCTATAGAAAGATAGGACTTAGACAAGTCAAACATCCCTAGAGACACGTCAAACATCCCTATAGAAAGATAGGACTTAGACAAGTCAAACATCCCTCTAGAAAGATAGGACTTAGTCACGTCAAACAATCCTATAGAAAGATAAGACTTAGACACGTCAAACATCCCTATAGAAAGATAGGACTAAGACAGGTCAAAAATCCCTGTAGAAAGATAGGACTTAGACACGTCAAACATCCCTATAGAAAGCATCCCTATACAAAGATAGGACTTAGACACGTCAAACATTCCTATAGAAAGATATGACTTAGACACGTCAAATATCCCTATAGAAAGATAGGACTTAGACAAGTCAAACATCCCTAGAGACACGTCAAACATCCGTATAGAAAGATAGGATTCAAACACGTCAAACATTCCTATAGAAAGATAGGACTTAGACACGTTAAAACATCCCTTTAGAAAGATAGGACTTAGACACGTCAAACATCCCTATAGAATGATGGGACTTAGACACGTCAAACATAATATAGAAAGATTGGACTTAGTCACGTCAAACATTTCTATTGAAAGAAGATAGGACTTAGACACGTCAAACATTCCTATAGAAAGATAGGACTTAAACACGTCAAACATCCCTTTAGAGAGATAGGACTTAAACACGTCAAACATCCCTAGAGACACGTCAAACATCCCTATAGAAAGATAGGACTTAGACACGTCAAAACATCAATATATAAAGATAGGACTTAGACACATCAAACATCCCTATAGAAAGATAGGACTTAGACACGTCAAACATCCCTATAGACACGTCAAACATTCTTATAGAAATATTGGACTTAGACACGTCAAACATCCCTATAGAATGATGGGACTTAGACACGTCAAACATCCTATAGAAAGATGTTACTTAGTCACGTCAAACATCCCTATAGAATGATAGGATTTAGACACGTCAAACATCCCTATACAAAGATGGGACTTAGACACGTCAAACATCTCTATAGAAAGATAGGGCTTAGACACGTCAAACATCCCTATAGAAAGATAGGGCTTAGACACGTCAAAAACACATCCCTAAAGAAAGCATCCCTATAGAAAGATAGGACTTAGACACGTCAAACATCCCTATAGAAAGATAAGACTTAAACACGTCAAAAACCCCCATAGAAAGATGGGACTTAGACACGTCAAACATCCCTATAGAAAGATAGGACTTAGACATGTCAAACATCCCTATAGAAAGATAGGACTTAGACACGTCAAACATCCCTATAGAAAGATAGGACTTAGACACATCAAACATCCCTATAGAAAGATGGGACTTAGACACGTCAAATATCCCTATAGAAAGACAGGACTTAGACATGTCAAACATCCCAATAGAAAGATGGAACTTAGACACGTCAAACAACCCAATAGAAAGATAAGACTTAGACACGTCAAACGTCCCTAGAGACACGTCAAACATCCCTATAGAAAGATAGGACTTAGACAGGTCAAACATCCCTATAGAAAGATAGGACTTAGACACGTCAAACATCCCTATAGAAAGATAAGACTAAGACAGGTGAAAAATCCCTATAGAAAGATAGGACTAAGACACATCAAACATCCCTATAGAAAGATAGGGCTTAAACACGTCAAACATCCCTATAGAAACATAGGACTTAGACACATCAAACATCCCTATAGAAAGATAGGGCTTAGAGCGTCAAACATCCCTAAAGAAAGCATCCCTATAGAAAGATAGGACTTAGACACGTCAAATATTCCTATAGAAAGATAGCACTTAGAGACGTCAAACATCCCTATAGAAAGATAGGACTTACACACGTCAAACATACCTAAAGACACGTCAAACATCCGTATAGAAAGATAAGACCTAGACACGTCAAACATTCCTATAGAAAGATAGGACTTAGACACGTCGAAACATCCCTATGGAAAGATAGGACTTAGACACGTCAAACATCCCTATATACAAGTCAGACATCCTTATAGAAAGATGGGACTTAGACACGTCAAACATCCCTATAGAAAGATAGGACTTAGACACGTCAAACATCCCTATAGAAAGATAGGGCTTAGACACGTCAAACATCCCTAAAGAAAGCATCCCTATAGAAAGATAGGACTTAGACACGTCAAACATCCCTATATACAAGTCAGACATCCTTATAGAAAGATGGGACTTAGACACGTCAAACATCCCTATAGAAAGATAGGACTTAGACACGTCAAACATCCCTATAGAAAGATAGGGCTTAGACACGTCAAACATCCCTAAAGAAAGCATCCCTATAGAAAGATAGGACTTAGACACGTCAAACATCCCTATAGAAAGATAAGACTTAAACACGTCAAAAACCCCCATAGAAAGATGGGACTTAGACACGTCAAACATCCCTATAGAAAGATAGGACTTAGACATGTCAAACATCCCTATAGAAAGATAGGACTTAGACACATCAAACATCCCTATATACAAGTCAGACATCCTTATAGAAAGATGGGACTTAGACACGTCAAACATCCCTATAGAAAGATAGGACTTAGACACGTCAAACATCCCTATAGAAAGATAGGGCTTAGACACGTCAAACATCCCTAAAGAAAGCATCCCTATAGAAAGATAGGACTTAGACACGTCAAACATCCCTATAGAAAGATAAGACTTAAACACGTCAAAAACCCCCATAGAAAGATGGGACTTAGACACGTCAAACATCCCTATAGAAAGATAGGACTTAGACATGTCAAACATCCCTATAGAAAGATAGGACTTAGACACATCAAACATCCCTATAGAAAGATGGGACTTAGACACGTCAAATATCCCTATAAAAAGACAGGACTTAGACATGTCAAACATCCCAATAGAAAGATGGAACTTAGACACGTCAAACAACCCAATAGAAAGATAAGACTTAGACACTTCAAACGTCCCTAGAGACACGTCAAACATCCCTACAGAAAGAATGGACTTAGACAGGTCAAACATCCCTATAGAAAGATAGGACTTAGACACGTCAAACATCCCTATAGAAAGATAAGACTAAGACAGGTGAAAAATCCCTATAGAAAGATAGGACTAAGACACATCAAACATCCCTATAGAAAGATAGGGCTTAAACACGTCAAACATCCCTATAGAAACATAGGACTTAGACACATCAAACATCCCTATAGAAAGATAGGGCTTAGAGCGTCAAACATCCCTAAAGAAAGCATCCCTATAGAAAGATAGGACTTAGACACGTCAAACATTCCTATAGAAAGATAGCACTTAGAGACGTCAAACATCCCTATAGAAAGATAGGACTTACACACGTCAAACATACCTAAAGACACGTCAAACATCCGTATAGAAAGATAAGACCTAGACACGTCAAACATTCCTATAGAAAGATAGGACTTAGACACGTCGAAACATCCCTATGGAAAGATAGGACTTAGACACGTCAAACATCCCTATAGAAAGATAGGACTTACACACGTCAAACATCCCTAGAGACACGCCAAACATCCGTATAGAAAGATAGGACCTAGACACGTCAAACATCCCTATAGAAAGATAGGACTTAGACAAGTCAAACATCCCTATAGACACGTCAAACATCCTTATAGAAAGATGGGACTTAGACACGTCAAACATCCCTATAGAATGATTGGACTTAGACACGTCAAACATACTATAAAAAGATGGGACTTAGTCACGTCAAACATCCCTATAGAAAGATAGGACTAAGGCAGGTCAAAAATCCCTATAGAAAGATAGGACTTAGACACGTCAAACATCCCTATAGAAAGATTGGACTTAGACACATCAAACATCCCTGTAGAAAGATCGGACTTATACACGTCAAACATTTCTATAGAAAGCATTCCTATAGAAAGATAGGACTTTGACACGTCAAACATATCCTTATAGAAAGATTGGACTTAGACACGTCAAACATCCCTATAGAAAGATTGGACTTAGACACGTCAAACATCTGCATAGAAAAATAGGACCTAGACACGTCAAACATTCCTATAGAAAGATAGGAGTTGGACACGTCAAACATCCCTATAGAAAGATACGACAAAAAATGTAAACCAAATTGACACAGTCACGTTAGAATTGATGAACCAACTTGTATGTGTTTTGTCTATATGCATACAAATTTTCTTCTTGTCCATAATTTCCGTGAACTTCTAAGACCAAGAAACAATCGAATATAATTTCACTCGAAAAACTCGTCTGAGATATTGGATAGATTTTATGCAAACTTTACATTCATATGTATCGTTAATTCGTTACAACAAAAATAAACGTTAAAAAAAGACGTGATGCATTACCTGCCCAATAAATCAATAAACAATTATATTTTCTAATTAAAGAGGACCAATAGAACAAATATTTTTTTCAAACATTATTGTTTTCCTATTTAAAACACGTTTTAATATAGAAGTTAACCATTATTTTCTATTTGATAAAATTTGTTCATGGACATTCATTTAAGCAGTCATTTAAATGCTCTACAGGTGAAAAGACATTTTTTCTTTTATTTAGCTAGTAAAATTGTCATGAATTCAGAATTAAGGTATTAAATTATATCCTCATGCTGATACGAACATATTGCTTTCGTAGAAATTCAAGATTTAGATTTATTTCTCTGTAATTGGAATGAGACCCCAACCTACTCCCTCGAAGTTATTATTTGAGAAGTTAGTCCTCCAAATTTGTGGTAGTTTCTTCCTCTGATTGGCTCTGTTTGTCACGCTATATTTCGATTTTTACACAGGGGACAATTCTTGAATGAAACATTTTATTGACCTGAGAAAAAGTGACATATTTCAGTTCATTACAATATGCGTTTTCTACAACTCTTTTTTTTCTACATTTTATCTTTTTTTATTGATTCATATACTTTCACCTATAAATTAATTTATCTGGCAAAATATTAAATGTTTCTTAACATCATTTTACCATAGGATGTATAACAAAATATTGTTGGAAGGACCGATCTTATAGGCAAAATGGTAAACAAAAGCTGGGTCAAATCACAATTTTAGGTCAATACTTACATCTCCAACAGCTGCAGTAGAGAGACGTCTTGACGTTGAGTACTCTTTCCTTTGTTTCTTGGATCAATGCTAACCAGTATTTTGGATATCAGTTTTAAATTATGTTTACATGGTGTACATGGTATAAGGAGATTAAATAAAAAATATCCATCTCGGATACTTTCGACATCACTCTTTACCTGTTTGAAGGCATAATATACCGTCCATTTTTTATCTCCTCTGATTGGTGGAAAAAAAATATCTGTTCACCTATGGGAAATTTCAAATCTCCTGACCATGTTAATGAGTTTACTTGGCAATTCAAATCGTTTAATTTATGCATCATGGTCAATTAAATTTTTTTTTATTATTCGTTTAAACAGGGGATTAAGAGACAATCCTCGAGACTGCTTTAATTGTAAATTAGAAAAAATGTCTACAAAATCATACAAATATGGGAAATGCAGGTGCTAGGTGTGAAGTACTACTGTTAATAAGCTATTCTGTAAGCAACTGCAATATTTAGCTTGGATTAAACAACTATTAGGTTCTTGCACACAACAAGTATATCGCTTTTTGCATATAATATTTCAAATTGGATATTATAACCCGTTTAGCAAATACTCGCCAACCTGTTAACATATGGTATAACAACACAACAATGAGAACAAAAACTGTACAAAAACAAGTAAAAATACAAAATTTTTAAAATCCCAGGAAAATAAAAAACAGAAATTATTTTGAAAGGGATTAACCATAGTTAATGCAACGCTATATCTCTTCGATAAAAAATTGTACTTCGGGCTATTTGCATGTAACGTTCATCTTTTTTTGTTTTATTTCAATTGAAACGAATTCCGAGTAAATATAAAACAGGTATATGCAAATATCGATATATAACGAAAAGTCTCTCATTGTGGTTTAGTCCGGAATTTTTATTAAATCAAAACGAACATTGTTAAATAAAGCTCAACAATTGTTTAATTAGTTATCAAAGATACCAGGATTATAATTTTGTACGCCAGATGCGCATTTCGTCTTCATAAGACTCATCAGTGACGCTCATATCAAAACATTTATAAAGCCAAACAAACACAAAGCTGAAGAGCAATAACCATCCAAAATTCCAAAAAGTTGTGCCAAATACGGCTAAGGTCATCTATGCCTGGGATAAGAAAATCCTTAGTCTTTCGAAAAAATCAAAGTACTGTAAACAGGAAATTTATAAAAATGACCACATTATTGATATTCATGTCAACACCGAAGTGTTGACTACTGGGTTGGTGACCCTCGGGGACGAACATTTGTCAAAGTGTTCGTAAATACAATGTGAATGAGTTTGGCAAGCAATTATAGACCAACTTGTCGTATTTGATACTGAATACACGAGTTTCTAAGGCTTAAAAGATCATGAAATATTCATTTAACTGTTATCAATTCAAAACTGATAATTTGATGCCACTGCGCGTACACATATCGTTCTCGATAAAAACTCCAATATAGTAGTATGTATTTTGTTTTAACATAATTGTTCATCATCTAACTGTTAATGTTTAGAAAGTATCGTATACAATATTGAATAAATCTAAACATTAAACTATTTCTTCTAACACCTTTTAACTGCATTAGCCGTATTCCGCACAATTCCCAGAATATTTATTTACAAAACATAAAATTGCCATCATGTGTTAATTTTTTACTGTCCAAGGAGGAAATAGTGTTTTCTGTATTAGATATGTTTGTATGTATGCAATATTTCAAATATCTGTACTTCACATCTTGTTTCTTATTTTTCTCTTGACACACATGTTTGATTCTATGTATATCACTAATCTAATGCAAGAAATAATCTTTAAAAATGTGTTTTAAATCCCTTGACGGCAACTATATCACCACGCTTCACGCGAATGTATTTCGAGATTTGACGTCTCTTACAAAATTTTAAGTAATTTAATTCAACAAAAAACGCCACCATTTGTTGTTGATTATTTGTGAAGCTGATAACATTACAGATCGTGAGTCTATTGCATTTTGTTTATCTTTAAATAAGAAAATAAGGACGCATAGATTTATATTATTGGATGGATTGTCAATGGAAATGCTTCCCCTTTTCTCCTTAACACAAGACAGTAGTTGAGAAGGGATGACATTATTTTTAAATTGAGACTATGTAAAACCATTAAATATCTTGTGGTATAGGTCTTCGATGAGAATGTATCGATAAGATTTATACATTCTCAAGACAACTGAAACATAGGACTTTAGACTAATTCCATGTGACTTTCATGTTTGTTGTCCTATTTCAAATATATATAAAATACGTATCAACATATGTCGACATATAACAATAAAATTCTGATTGTGATCAGGTGCAAAAGTCATTACTTAAAAACTCTAGCTTTACAACGGTACCCAAATTTGTCAAGTTGTTGTTATTTACAACTGCATAAGAGAGACAAAATATCTATACAAAAAAGAGAAGATGTGGTAATATTGCCAATGAATCAACTTTTCACAAGAAATCAAATGACACAGAAATTAACAACTGTAGGTGACAGTTCGAAATCCCATTAATGCACACCAACAAATCAGTACAAAAACTCGGAGGAAATTATTGTGTAAAATATGGTACACATATATGTGCTAAGGCATTCATGGAGTTTATATGGTTATCGTCTGCGATTGCAATAAATCTTTTTTGTTCGTATTCATGATTTATTATGCCATAAATCTAAATACGAAGTGTTTGCTATAAAGTTTTGGAGCCGATTAGGAAGACGAAATCCTTTAATATTACTAGCATACTTTAATATACGTATAGATAATTATTACCGTATTATCGTATTATAAACATCTGTTATGATGACTTTGAAACAGCTCAAAAAATATGACCGTTTGGATTTACGTGTTATTTCATAAAATAGAATAAACTGGGGCATGGCAGATCAAACCAAAAGACCATATTGAACTCAAACTATTTAATTTTTCAAAACAAATTACTTATAAATGTATCAGTTTTATTTGAATTTGATTTGTTCATTCGTTTAAGGTTTACCATTAAATGGTGAGAGAAAACAAAACGCTTTGTTTTTCTCAAATTTAGACACTACATTCAGAGAAAAATAACATAATCGATTTAACGCTTTATAATTTTACAAAAGTATTTTGAATTCTAAACATACATGAGACTGTACAATAAATATCCCTGAGTATATGTCACTCGGAAGTGCGACAGGGACATGAAGTGCGATGGTCTATTTAACGTGTGATTGCTAGTTTAAAATCAACAAACTTGGAATCATTATGATAAGTAGATTCTTTTATGATAAATATTTAAAGTGTCATTCACAGTTATCTATGGTTGTCCTTTATTACAGTTGCATGCTAAATGAGAGATCGTTAATTTCTTACATCCATGACGTCAGCATAAGTTTGCATCAACATTTTATCTTTACTTTGTTCCTCTGGTGATACTCACGTTTACCTTAATGATATTATATGTCTGAGGACACGTATGTATTTAGAGAAAAGCATGGTTCATCAGACGATAAAAAGAACGTTTTTTTAGAATTCAAGAAAAAGAATCTCGGCAAAGTTCAAGTTTTACCCTATCCATTAATCCTCCCATTTCTCGTAGTATCTAAATGTTCATGATACACCCCTCATCAACTTAAACACCTGTAAAACTGCTTCTTTAAAGTCGAATTGATGAATCATACGTTGCCATGATAGTACCCCCGAAACATACTGCAATTTAAATGTAATTACAAAACCGTAAAATGATTGGCCGGTTTTTTGTTGTACATTTCGGGATTTTTTTCTGGAGGGGGAGAATACATTGCAAATATTTTTATTGACTTTGCTGAAAATTTAACTTTTCTGTCAGTAAGTAAAATCTAAGATAGGCTTGTAAAGTCGAAAGGCAAATATTCACTACATCATATATAGAAATTCAGTAGTAAACATATCATGTGAATTACTGAAACAAAGCAATCATGTAAAATAAAGAACAATATCAGTCCTTTGTTCTTTTTTCTTAATCACCTTGTTATAATTGTTATCAAGGCGTTTCACAATATAACGAGTTTTAAGCAAAAAAGTATAGAAACCAGCTTTTGTTACATTTTCACTTTTTAAAAAAATTGTACAGAATTTGTCTGTTCCAAACGAAGAAATAATTTGCATGAGTAAAATGTTATCCTTTTGAGTACTACAGACAAATTTTCACATAAAATGTTATTGCATTTATGAGAACAGTCATCACTGGAAGTTAACTAATCCAATTTCCACCCTCATTCCCTGTGTACAAGCTTTATTAACCATACAACTTCAAGTTTCCAAGATATTCTATAGAAACAACAAGTAACAAGAACTATCTTTAAAAAAGATATCCGACGTATTTAAATTTGAGTATATGTTTAAAACTATCATTATGATAACCTTCAGAAGCACAAAGATACCATTTAAATAACGTTTTCTCTGTTTGTGTTCAGTATTGTCGGTACTCGTATCTTTCTGTTTACATTCACCAAAACCCCGAGGAAATCTCACATACGTAGGTGCGTTCTAAAAGTCATGTACGTTCGTACAACAAAGTTTACATTAAAAATTATATAATTGTCCCGTATAAACAGCTTTCACGGATGCAAAGAGCTATTTGAGAAACAATTATTTTAATAAAAATATAAATCTTTGTAAGATCTAGTTCCAATATTTATAGTTTTTCACTTGCTTTCCATCACGATATAATTAACGAGACGTTTTTTCAAACACAAGCAAATCACCCACCATGACAGAATTTTGTCCAATCACAGAAAGGATTTTCGAGCATGCGTATTCTGATGCCATAGTTAAGCTTCCTTAAGTTCAAATGGCACAAAACGAAACTATACCGACTACGTCGAAAAAAAGAATGGTGCTTTTTGAAACACCCAAGATATAGTTTTATGACTCAGATTCTTTTTACTGCATTCAAATGTAGGATGTAGTATTAATGTCCTATAACTGTCAAATTCATGGGCATATTTTGTCGACCTTTTTCGTGTGCAAGCGGAGGTGACGTACTAAGATTTAATGGTGTTACTACACCAAAACACAATGTGGGTGAATTCCTTATATTTGTGGTGTTCGTTAATAAATTTCCTCCGACCTTGGTCATGACCAGCCTTGATGCATTCATCATCGCCAATGTCAATGAAACATGTTATAGTTAACGTCAGAATAGATGTCAAACTCATGACATTAAAGCAGTCGTTGTTTAGCAACTTTCATCCTACGAAAATCGTACCAATCTTAAAGATATACTTTTATACCTACTTAATACAAAATCGAACCTGAATCTTAAAGATATACTCTTATACCTACTTAATACAAAATCGAATCTGAATCTTAAAGATATACTCTTATACCTACTTAATACAAAATCGAACCTGAATCTTAAAGATATACTCTTATACCTACTTAATACAAAATCGAACCTGAATCTTAAAGATATACTTTTATATAAAAGTATATCTTTAAGATTCAGTATAAAAAGATATGTTGTGTTTCAGTTATGGGCGTTTATACTCATGGCTACAAATCTTTAACTATCTGTTTATAGTCACTTAGTCAGTCACTTCGTTGTCTTCGAGGTACCAAGATATAAGCACGTCTTGTTGGGTTACACTGTATTGTCGAAGTGGGGTTTCCGGTCTTGCGCATTGTGACATAGTTGTTTCTCCGTAACCGGAGCACCTTAATATCGGACTTTACCACACTCCACTCCATTTTCTTTGGGAAAGTTTCAAAATATTTATTTGAATCCTGGTCCTAAATTTTGATCCTAAATTTGTAGCAATAAAGTTGATATATAATCTAGTTTATGAAATGACTGATTTAGTAGTTAATGCTATTGAAAATCCATCAGCGGTTAAAATACTATTTCGGCAAATACTTCAATTGTAACTCAACATTTATACACTTTATACATCAACTACACGGTAACTATATTCCGAGTCAAGTACTCAATATAAAATTTAGTAGTCGTCGACTCCTGTTCCAGATAAAATCCTTGACTAATGAAAACCAGAAAAACTCCCGGTGAATTTCATTAGAACAAGAAAATTAAATATAAAAATATACGCAAAATCACTCTTAGAACGGAGTAAATATAAACAATTTCTTCATATAACGAAATAAACATATATACACAAATACAGTAAGTTCCTCATATCTACTTCCTCTTTCCATATATTTTTTGTGTATTGGAAAATGTAATTTCGAAGACTTGCTCCACTGGAATGTTAAGTAGTTTTGAGATTTCCTCTGCCACAAAGTTGACTATATATGGATATGGGATTTGATTTTCTTTATATTTAATATACGGAGCATCCGATTCCAAAACTAGACGATCAATTCCATTTTCTTTTATAATTTCGCGGATATTTGGATAACGGTTGCCAAAAATAAAGGGGGTGATGCCAAAAACTAAATTGATGAAATGTCCTGAAGCTGTTAAAAAAATTTCTTGAGATGAAGTGAAGCAATGCCAGTGGATCTTCTGTTCTTTTGGGTAGCAGTTTACAAGAGAGGTAAGTAAAGTAAGATGAAGGGCATCATTTCCACGGCAATGTATGACGACTGGTAGACTATTTGTTACGGCGAGTTGTAATTGCTTCTCAAGATATTCAATCTGTTTAGATAGATTAACGTTTCTATCTGAAGTGTCAAGTCCAAACTCTCCAATGGCCACAGTCCTGGAGGACTTGACAAGGTACTCTAAATCTGTCAGATGTCTATCTAGATTTAACGGTGATGATGAATTAACAGTGTGTGGGTGGATACCGAAACTGAAATGGACAGATGGTGTTTTGCGCAATTCTGTTCTTTGTGACGAATTCGGCCAGGATGAAGGAAAACAGAAATTAGCCACCATAAACATCATGCACGTTTTGTAGTATTCCCGAGTTCCAAAGTCGAACAGCTCATGGAAACCAGAACAACCGGTACGAACCAAGAGCGTGTCCAAATGAAAATGGGAGTCAGCAATTGAAATTGGTCCGGAAAGTTTGATTGCGAAAGGTCCTAATGAAATTCCTTCTTCATATTTATACTCTTCAAAGGTTTTAAGCTAATGTTGTTGGTCGGGCTATAATTTTGAGATGACAATAACCAAAACTTTCCAGTGGATTAATGAATGAAGGCTATAGACGGACTTAGATTTTAATTTCTTCCCCTGTAGAGCAGGATAATCATTTAACCGGTTAAAAAGTCTGACTAGAGACAGCTCTTGTTCTGTGAAGTTTCTATTAGTTTTCACATCTGCCATTATCCCACTTACATGTTTCACTAATCCATCAGGGTACTCAACATTATTCATCACTGCCAATTCCCTTAATAACCCGTTCATGAGTTGAACCCAACTTTCCCCGTACTCATCTTCATCCCACATAAAACGTTCATCATCTGTATGCTGTTCCTTGCCATGGTACTCCAATCTTCTTTCTTGCATGCTACAGCCCCAGCATGCCGTCTGCGGACTAAAGTACCACGGAAGGTGTTTATCCAATGCATGTCTGGCTGGGTGTCTGGCCTTCAGTGGGCACAGTGGACATTGCGGAGCCTTCGGATCTATCTCAACCGTCTCATCCAGCACTTCCATCTCCTTCCCCATGATCACAACTGTCCTATTCCCTTCTAACTCGATCTCCTCCCTTACATCATACTCCAGCTCGCGTTCAATGGACGCCATTCTACTTATAAACTGTAAATAAACAATTACAACATAAAATAATATTTTTACACAGTTATACAACACAACACAAAATATTTACACCCAAAATGTTCAACTAATCATCATACATCGTAACATAATCATCCAGATACCGCGGACGATTCCTTGTACGACCGACATACTCATTTTCTTCTGAATCCTCCACTCCATAGAGAAAGGTTTCATCTAAATCATTTTCACTAAATGAGTCGTTTAAATCTGATACAACCCTATAATGATGTTCACACTCCTTTTTACCAGCACTGCCGGTTACGCAAAAGGGGCATGAACTAATAGCTTCAGCAACAGGGCTATGAATACTTCCTGGGGTATCCATAACCTGGTTATTCATATCAACATCTTGGACAGGACTTTCATTAGTGATCTGACCATAATTTCCAGAACTACCGGAGCATATTATGGTCAGATCATTGTCTGGAATTTCGTCTGGGAATAACACCGAGAGATCGTGGCCAATATCTGGATCTTGTATCATAATATATAAATCCTCATTCTCCTGAGAAATACCTAATGAAAGCCTATGTTTAGCATATTTAAGCCATTTTGGTAAAACTCTGTCCTCACAGGGTTTCAATTTATCATGGTGCACAACGAGAGGTTTCTTGCGCTTTTGGATTCTGTACAAAACAGGAGATATGACTTTGATAACTAGATAGGGCCCCTGCCAAGGTGATCTTAGCTTTTTACTCTCTCCTACTTTAGTAGCGGAATCTATTCTATAAACGGCATCTCCAACGTCATAGGTTCTTTGAAAGAGCTTAGTATCGTAATCCCTTTTCTATCTGAATTGTGCAGACTGGATATTCTCCCTGACAATTGAATGTACCTCTTCCATTACTTGCTTTAGATCTCTAATAAATTCCGACGGTTGCTTATTGTTACCACAAGCGTGTGAGGTGCCCATTAGAAAATCCACAGGATGCTGAACTTCTCGTCCAAACATAAGCATGTTAGTGGAATACCCTGTATTTCTGTTTTCAGTTGATCTAATGGCTCCTGCTAGCAGCTGTAAATTTTGGTCCCAGTCTCTTTGTTTCCCTTTTAAAATACAACGAATGCATTGAATGATGGTTCTGTTGTATCTTTCCACCTGACCGTTGCAGCAAGGACGATATGCCGTGGTTCTTGTTTTTGGAATTTCAAGAAGACTACAGAGTTCACGAAATAGATTTCCATCTAGATTTTTACCCTGATCTGAATGTATCATGGAAGGACAACCAAATCTTGATATAAAATTATCAGTTAATGTTGTAGCAACAGTTTGAGCATTCTGATTAGGTAAAGCATAAAATTCGACCCATTTGGTGAACTGGTCTATTACAACAAGAATGCACTTGTTTCCTTTTGTACTTTCTCTAAGTGGACCTAAAATGTCTATATGAATTCGTTCCATGGGAGAACCAGCATGGAATTGTCCAAGAGCTCCTTTTGCTTTTCTATTCGGCTTTTTATTGATGTTACATACCTCACAAGTTCTAACATGAATCAATGCATCTTGCCTCATACCATGCCACATGCATATTGACTTAAGCTTGTTGTAAGTTTTCTGTTGTCCAAAATGTCCAGCTACGTTTGTATTGTGACAATTTACCAAGACCTCTTGTTTCATTGATTTAGGAACCATAACAAGTAATTTTGGCGGCACAGTGTCTAACCACTCATAGACTAGAATTCCTTTCTTAAATTTTAGCTGTGAATTACAGCTCCACCAATGTTTTGCAGCTGGACTGCATAGCTGTAATTCAAATTCACTGGGTACTTGATCATTCTTTAACCACTGTATAATCTGACATAAATCTGAATCCTTCTCCTGTTCTGCAATAATGTCCCTGGGTGATCTGCCTTCCATCCAGTTGCAATGGTCTGTGTGGGCATTGTTGACATCAGTCTCTGCTACTTTCCTCACAGCAAGTGGAATAACGTCATCAATATCAGTTTCAAATTGTCCCCAACTTCTCTGTGCTCTACAACAATAATCGCAGCCCCCACAAGGCAACCCTTCCAACTTTGCACCAGCAAAATAATAGTCACAAGCCTCAAGATTCTCAGGAATCTTCGAGAGACCATCCGCATTAGCATGTTTCTTACCAGGCCGATGTTGTATTATCATATCATACTGCGAGAGTTCCTCTAGCCATCTAGCTAACTGTTCTTCTATCGCCTTAAACCTTAAGAGCCATGTTAGACTATTGTGGTCAGTTCTAACTATAAATTGACGACCTAGTAAATAGTTTCTAAACTGACGTGTAAATGTTATTATGGCCAGTAACTCTTTTCGTGTGGTGCAATAGCGCCTCTGAGCAGGGGTAAGAATCTTGCTTGCATAACAAACGACACATTCCTTTCCATTGTGTATCTGTATGAGTTCAGCACCAACGTATGTATCAGAAGCATCAGTATCTAATATAAACTGTGTATCTGGATCTGGATATGCCAATATTGCAGAGGTTACAAGAGCCTGCTGTATTTTTTCAAACGCTTCCTGGTGTATCTCTCCCCAATGAAATGTGATTTTCTTTTTAGTGAGCTCATGTAATGGACCGGACAGTTTGCTGTAGTTTTTAATATGATCTCTATGGTAGTTAGCGAAACCCAAAAAAAGATTCGACATCCCTCTTCTTTTTCGGTATTGGCCAATTCAGAATGATATTTCTACTCTCTGGATTAACAGATATACCTTCTCTGTTAACAAATTTTCCTAGAAACAGTACTTCCGTCTGAAAAAATGAGCATTTGCTTGGTTTAAGCTTCAAGTTATTGTCTTTAAAACGTTGCAAAACTTTATGCAGGTATTCCAGATGGTTACTAAAATTTTTACCTAACACAATAACGTCATCTAGGTATGCGAGACATTCTTTCCAAGTTAAACCAGTCAAAATCAGCTGTATCATCCTCTGGAAGAATGCCGGACTATTACAGAGACCAAAATTTAATCTGATATACTCAAAAAGACCATACTTGGTGAGAAAGGCTGTTTTATGTCTATCAGACTCATGAATTTCGGCTTGATAATAACCTGACGCCATGTCCAGGCAGGACATAAACTGTGTCCCTTTAAGGGTGTCCAAACAAGAGTCAATACGAGGAACACAAAATGCATCCTTTCTGGTCAGATTATTTTCCTGTAATCAATGCAGTACCGCAGGGCTCCATATTTCTTACGAATAAGGACTGGGGCAGCTGCCCACTCAGAACAAGACGGCTGAATAATCTTTTTATTCAATAAATCTTGCAAGTGAGCCTTCTCTTCTTTTTCAAATCCTAGAGGAGTACGCCTTAAACGTTCTTTCACAGGAGCTGCATCCCCCGTATCAATGCGATGTTTTATTTTGGTAAAATGTCCGATATCAAGTTCATTTTTTGCAAAAATATCTTGGAATTGCACTAACAGTTTAGCCAATTCTCTGGATTGATCGAACGATAGATTTTTCTTTGATTTCATAAACATGTCCTGCAAATGTTCTGGAATACAGCTTAATATATCTTTACCTGGATCCAGTTGTTCAAGTTCTCTAATTGTGAGTGTTGGACAATCTTCAGCTTCTTCAATGACTTCCGCTACCTCCATCGCCATTCCAATATTACAGTTTTTCTTTAAAGTAATATATTTATCAGTGACATTTATCAAAGACACTGGTACTTGATGTTCAGCTGTACTCAATATATTTGGCATAAGCAACCCCTTCAAGTTTGTTGTAGGTTGGACAATAATATCCTTTTCACAATCTCCACTTAATTTAGCCTGTAAATGAACTTGTGATTGTGGTGGAACTATTACATCTTTCCCTAACTTCACCCTACATATCTTTATCTTATCGTTTCTTGCATTGAGAACTGCAGCTGCGAGTTTTTCGCCATCAACTGTTATGGTCAAATCAACTAAATTTATAACAGCTTTTATATGTTGTAAAACATCTAGTCCTAAAATGACCGCATCTGTTATATCAGCAACTATGACCCTCCATCTTGTTTCAGTTTTGCCAACCTTGATGGCTACTCTATCTGTATATCTTGCCGTGATGCTGTTGTCTTTTCCTGCTCCTCTCAATATAAATGGTTCTTTAACTTCAATTGCCGGATCCAAGGATTTAGCAAAATCAAATTTGATAACCGTTACATGTGCTGCAGTATCAACATTTGCATCAGCCTGTTTACCATTTATAGTTATTTGCAGTACTAAATTAATGGGTTTATATTTGGTATCATCTCCATACATTGAAACTTCTTTCACTTTAAATTGACTAGTGACTGTTGGGACCTCCTCATTCTTGAAATGGCTCGTCTCACAAGTACCAGAGCAACCGGTAATTGTTGTGGAACGAGTCACATCAAGTTTGAGTTGAATGATCCTGGCTTATTGATGTTTGAACAAGATTGTGAGTACCAGCATTGCCGGTTACACTCACAATTTGTTTAATTTCAGTTGTTGGTGGACGACCTGTATGTGGATTATGGACTAAAGACCGGTCTATGTCTTCAGTCCTTGGGAGTTTAAATGTTGGTCTCTTTCAATTGGCTTTGGTGATGGTGATCTTGGAACCCTGGCAACAGCTGCGGTATCAGGGCAATTCCTTGCATAATGCCCTTTTTCATGACAACGAAAACACTCGTCATTAGACCTATCTTGACTCCTTCCTGGTGAGTCCGAATCGAAGGTCAATAACCTTCGATTCGGACTACCAATCGATTGTCTGGAAACAGCCATCAGAATTTTTGAAACATCATCTTTAATGTTACCAATGTCCTGTTCAGTTTTTTTAAGGCGTGACTCAACTGAGGACTGCCAATCAGAAGATGGAGTATGTCTCCTGTCATATGATGTTGAAGATCTCCTGTCATACTTATTTAATGCTCGAACAGCAAGTTCTGAAGATTCTGTTTCGGAATCATTATCAGAGTCAAAGTGAACTCTTTTGACCACCTCTTGTCTCTTTCCGAGCACAATTCTTTGATTGTGTATGGAACTCTTTACACACTGTAGAGCATTATCTAGTGTAGTTGGATTCTTCTCCATAGCAAAAAGAGTAGCCTTCTTGTCGCTACAGCCCTTTAAAAATGCATATACACTTATCGTTTCAACCACATTTTCAGGTGTATTCGGTCCATATCCATCAGTAGCCATTTCCTGGACCCTTTCTGCAAACTCCTCTACTGTTTCGTCAGTATTTTGTCTTACTTCCTGTAATTGCCTTCTAATGGTATATGGTAGATCTTTATTTCCAAAACGTTGATTCAGCTTTTCTGAAAGTAGGACGAAATCATTTTGGACTGATAGCGGACGAGTACTATAGAACTTCAGTGCCTTATCACGCAAACATTCTATAAGTCTGTCTAGTCTTTGCTTACTATCCCACTTGTACCGATTGGAAAAATGAATAAATTGCATGTAGTAAGGTTTCCATTCTGTCTTCCCATCATAGCACGGAAGCCTTTGTGGTGATGGCCCACTGTTGTTAGGCTGTTTGTTTTGCTCAGGTACTGGACAGAGCTTGACATGCCAGTTATTACCTTTAAAGTTTCTGAATCTTGTACACTGCTTTTAGGATTTTTTTCATGTTGTTCTATTGTTTCTGCTACTCTTTTGGACATTTGTAAATGTTTTATTTCTTCTTCAAGACGGCCACATTTTTATCTTGCTACTTTTTCGCGCTCTATGGTCAGTGCCTGT
This sequence comes from Mytilus galloprovincialis, assembly GCF_965363235.1. Classification (NCBI taxonomy): domain Eukaryota; kingdom Metazoa; phylum Mollusca; class Bivalvia; order Mytilida; family Mytilidae; genus Mytilus; species Mytilus galloprovincialis. The sequence goes on along the minus strand of NC_134847.1, from coordinate 13,714,800 downwards.
GTTGCCCGCTCCTCATTTAATTTAATTACTAACTGGTTGGTCTTCTCCATAAATACAGTTTTCTCACTTTCAAACTTCTTCTCTAAAGATTCCATCAGATCTTTCATTTCCCGTCTTTCTATTTGTAACAAATCCATATGTTCTTTTTGTTCTTCCAGTTTTTCCAGTTTTTCTTGCTCAACCGTGATCAGTGATTTTTCCTTTTCCTGTTGACTGAACTCTTGCAGGGCTACTGACTCCATTGCGTACTTCTGTTTTGTTTCGTCTATCAATTTAGCATACTCATTTTTTCTTCTATTTCCCCTTCCAATGCATCTTGCAATTCTTTTATTTTATGTTTGAATTCATGTTGTATGGTTGTCTTTTCCTGAGTTGCAATTAACGATCGTGTGTCAAAATTGTTTTGAATTTTTTTCATTTCCTGTTCAGCATCTTGTGTTTGATTGACAAGTCTTGTTTTCAACTTCTCAATTAGTTTTTTTTCTGATCAGCAATTTCATCAACTTCTTCTGTTTGTTCAAAAATAATTCGACCTGCTGCTACTAGAGGGTCCCACATGGTATTTGGAAGACCTTGAATTCAAATCCTCCAGTGTTAATTTTCCCTTATCTGTCCTTGCATCGATAATAAGTTTAGCTCTTGCCTCCCCAATATCTTTAATTGTAATCAGTTCTTCTTTACTTGCTGTGTTAATATTCACTACTTTTAGCGACATGATTGCTTTATCTGTAATACGGCTTAGTTTACACGCGATATATGGACGCAAATTATTTACCGTGTATATCGATAATCTAGAACGACAAATGTAATATTGACCAGATCTCCCGGTATAAAATATTACACGTATGCAGCAATAATATTCAAAAATTGCTCCGTAGGCATTCTTTTATTTTATTTCATTTATGTTTCTGTTTAATGCACTTGTAATTTTCCAATCCAGATCACCCGGAAAATGAAAAAGTACTAATGCAGTTCACAAAAATGTATGTTTGTATACACAAGTATAATTCAATCCAGACCAACCGGAAAATTGATTTATACTAATGTACTGTCAGTTAAACTTAGTGTATGCTATAAATAGAAAAATATTAACTTGTAAAAATTTAAGTGTGACTTAGCAAAATTGAAATGAACACTTTATTTCAATATTAATATTTTTTACAAGTTACAACTTCTGCTCCCTGTAATTACAAATCACGTAAGTTATGAACAGTAATTATATGTTAATAATAGGGGGATAAATTTAAGTGTGTATGGAATAGTTTATTACAGACCCACGTGCGAAATCACGAAAATATATTTTCAGAATCCCGCCAAATATGAAATTGACCGCGTCAAAATAGACACACAAAAACTCAATTTATAGCCACGACAGCGTTCACATCTGACACCAATGTTGTTTTTCAGTTATGGGCGTTTATACTCATGGCTACAAACCTTTAACTATCTGTTTATAGTCACTTAGTCAGTCACTTCGTTGTCTTCGACGTACCAAGATATAAGCACGTCTTGTTGGGTTACACTGTATTGTCGAAGTGGGGTTCCCGGTCTTGCGCATTGTGACATAGTTGTTCCTCCGTAATCGGAGCACCTTAATATCGGACTTTACCACACCTACCTAATACAAAATCGAACCTGAATCTTAAAGATATACTTTTATACCTACTTAATACAAATTCAAACCTGAATCTTAAAGATATACTCTTATACCTACTTAATACAAAATCGAATCTGAATCTTAAAGATATACTCTTATACCTACTTAATACAAAATCGAACCTGAATCTTAAAGATATACTCTTATACCTACTTAATACAAAATCGAACCTGAATATTAAAGATATACTCTTATACCTACTAAATACAAAATCGAACCTGAATCTTAAAGATATACTCTTATACCTACTAAATACAAAATCGAACCTGAATCTTAAAGATATACTCTTATACCTACTAAATACAAAATCGAACCTGAATCTTATAGATATACTCTTATACCTACTAAATACAAAATCGAACCTGAATCTTAAAGATATACTCTTATACCTACTAAAAACAAAATCGAACCTGAATCTTAAAGATATACTCTTATACCTACTAAATACAAAATCTAACCTGAATCTTACAGATATACTCTTATACCTACTTAATACAAAATCGAACCTTAATCTTAAAAATATACTCTTATACCTACTTAATACAAAATCGAACCTGAATCTTAAAGATATACTCTTATACCTACTAAATACAAAATCGAACCTGAATCTTAAAGATATACTCTTATACCTACTAAATACAAAATCGAACCTGAATCTTAAAGATATACTCTTATACATACTTAATACAAAATTGACATTTAATCAATAAAGATACTTTCGACTAACACACGTCAACATCCTGATAGAAAGATAGGACTTAGACACGTCAAACATCCCTATAGAAAGATAGGACTTATACACGTCAAACATCCCTATAGAAAGTTAGGACTTAGACACGTGAAACATTCCTATAGAAAGATAGGACTTGGACAAGTCAAACATCCCTATAGACACGTCAAACATCCCTATAGAAAGATAGGACTTAGACACGTCAAACATCCCTATAGAACGATAGGACTTAGACACGTCAAACATCCCTATAGAAAGATAGGACTTAGACACGTCAAACATCCACATAGAACGATAGGACTTAGACGCGTCAAACATCCCTATAGAAAGATAGGACAGACACGTCAAAAATCCCTATAGAAAGATTGGACTTGGACACACCAAACATCCCTATAGAAAGATAGGACTTAGACACGTCAAACATTCCTATAGAAAGATAGGAATCAGACACGTCAAACATCCCTATAGAAAGATAGGACTTAGACCATCAAACATCCCTATAGAAAGATAAGACTTAGACACGTCCAAACATCCCTATAGAAAGATAAGACTAAGACACGTCAAACATCCCTATAGAAAGATAGGACTTAGACACGTCAAACATCCCTATAGAAAGGTGATAGGACTTAGACACGTCAAACATCCTTATAGAAAGATAGGACTTAGACACGTAAAAAATCCCTATGGAAAGATAAGACTTAGACAAGTCAAACATCCCTATAGACACGTCAAACATCCCTATAGAAAGATAGGACTTAGACACGTCAAACATCCCTGTAAAAAGATAGGACTTAGACACGTCAAACATCCCTATAAAAAGGTGATAGGACTTAGACACGTCAAACATCCCTATAGAAAGATAGGACTTAGACACGTAAAACATCCCTATAGAAAGATAGGTCTTAGACAAGTCAAACATCCCTATAGAAAGATAGGACTTAGAAACGTCAAACATCCCTATAAAAAGATAGGACTTAAAAACGTCAAACATCCCTATAGAAATATTGGACTTAGACACATCAAACATCCCTATAGAAAGATAGGTCTTGGACAAGTCAAACATCCCTATAGAAAGATGGAACTTAGACACATCAAAGATCCCTATAGAAAGATAGGACTTAGACACGTCAAACATCCCTATAGAAAGATAGGACTTAGACACGTCAAACATCCCTATAAAAAGATAGGATTTAGAAACGTCAAACATCCCTATAGAAAGATTGGATTTAGACACATCAAACATCCCTAAAGAAAGATAGGACTTAGACACGTCAAACATCCCTATAGAAAGATAGGACTTAGACCATCAAACATCCCTATAGAAAGAAAAGACTTAGACACGTCCAAACATCCCTAAAGAAAGATAAGATTTAGACACGTCAAACATCCCTATAGAAAGATAGGACTTAGACACGTCAAACATCCCTAAAGAAAGGTGATAGGACTTAGACACGTCAAACATCCTTATAGAAAGATAGGACTTAGACACGTAAAAAATCCATATAGAAAGATAGGACTTAGACAAGTCAAACATCCCTATAGAAAGATAGGACTTAGACAAGTCAAACATCCCTATAGAAAGATAGGACTTAGACACGTCAAACATCCCTATAAAAAGATAGGACTTAGACACGTCAAACATCCCTATAGAAAGGTGATAGGACTTAGACACGTCAAACATCCCTATAGAAAGATAGGACTTAGACACGTAAAACATCCCTATAGAAAGATAGGTCTTAGACAAGTCAAACATCCCTATAGACACGTCAAACATCCCTATAGAAAGATAGGACTTAGACACGTCAAACATCCCTATAAAAAGTTAGGACTTAGAAACGTCAAACATCCCTATAGAAAGATTGGACTTAGACACATCAAACATCCCTATAGAAAGATAGGTCTTAGACAAGTCAAACATCCCTACAGACACGTCAAACATCCCTATAGAAAGATAGGACTTAGACACGTCAAACATCCCTATAAAAAGGTAGGACTTAGAAACGTCAGACATCCCTATAGAAAGATTAGACTTAGACACATCAAACATCCCTATAGAAAGATAGGACTTAGACACGTCAAACATCCCTATAGAAAGATAGAACTTAGACACGTCAAACATCCTTATAGAAAGATAGGACTTAAACACGTCCAAACATTTCTATAGAAAGATAAGATTTAGACACGTCAAACATCCCTAGAGAACATAGGACTTAGACACGTCAAACGTCCCTGTAGAAAGATAGGACTTAGACACGTTAAACATCCCTATAGAAAGATAGGATATAGACACGTAAAACATCCCTATAGAAAGATAGGACTTAGACAAGTCAAACATCCCTATAGACACGTCAAACATCCCTATAGAAAGATAGGACATAGACACGTCAAACATCCCTTTCGAAAGATAGGACTTAGACACGTAAAACATCCCTGTAGAAAGATAGGACTTAGACACGTGAAACAACCCTATAGAAAGATAAGACTTAGACACGTCAAACATCCTTATAGAAAGATAGGACTTAGACACGTCAGACATCCCTATAGAAAGATAGGACTTTGACACGTCAAACAACCCTATAGAAAGATAAAACTTAGACACGTCAAACATCTCTATAGAAAGTTAAGACTTAGACACGTCAAACATCCCTATAGAAAGATGGGACAGAAACTGTAAACCAAATTGATACACGTTAGAATTGGTCAACCAACTTATATGTGTTTGGTCTATATGTATACAAATTATGAAAGGCACATATTCTTTTTGTCCAAAGTTTCCGTGAAATTCTGAACCAAAAAAAAAACAAATCTTGACTATTTGATAGAGACTTTTTATTGCGAAAGAATGAAGTTATGTGTCTTTGTGCTCAAAACTATCATTTAATTTAAAATACGTTATTAACATTTTGATATATTTGCGAAATGTATGTAAATATATCTAATCGAATGTAATTTCACTCGAAAACGTGTCTTATAAATTGGATATATTTTATGCAAACAAAATAACACCATCGCTTATAAAAACTTCAAGCTTTCATATGCATTGTTAATTCGTTACAACGTTATAACTGAAGGAAAAAAAAGTTTAAAAAAAAAAGACGTCATGCATTACCTGCCCGTTAAATCAACAAACAATTATATTTTTGAATTAAAGAGTACCAATCGAACAAATATTATTTATAAACATTACTGTTTTCCTCTGAAAAACACGTTTTAAAGTAAAAGTTAAAAAAATATTTTCTATTTGATAAAATGTGTCCATGAATATTTATTTAATCAGTGATTTCAATGCTCTACAGGTTAAAAGACGAATTTTTCGTTAGTTTAGGAATAGCTAGTAAAATTGTCATGAATTCAGAAAAAAGTATTAAACTATATCCTTATGCTGAAACGAACACATTGCTTTCGCAGAAATTCGAGATTTTGATTTATTTCTCTGGAATTGGAATGAGACCCCATTTGAAAAACATATCTGTTCACCTCTTGGAAATTTCAAATTCCCTGACCATTTTAATGAGTTTACTTGGCAATTCAAATCGTTTAATTTATGCATAATGATCAATTAAAAAGTCTTTTTAATATTCATCTTAACAGGAGATTAAGAGACAATCCTCTAGACTGCTTGAATTGTGAATTAGAATTTTTTTCGACAAAATCATGCAAATTTGGGAAATGTAGGTGCTAGACGTGTGAAGGACTATTGGTAATACGCCATTCTTTACCAACTGCAATATTTTCCTTGGATTAAACAACCATCAGTTTCTTGCACATAAAAAGTATATCCAATTTTGCATATAATATTTGAAATAGGATATTTTAACCCGTTTGGCAAATAATCGGCAACCTGTTAAACTTTGGTATAACAACACAACAATGAAAACAAAAACTGTACAAAAACAAGTCACTATGCAAAAATTTCAAAATCGGTAGAAAATTAAGAACAGAAATTATTTTGAAAGAGATTAACTGTAATTAATGGGATATTTCCGTGTAAAGTTAATCTTTTGTTATTTCTTATCAATTGAAATCAAACGAATACCGAATAAATATATAACAGATATCTTATCTGCAAATATATAACGAAAAGTCTCTAATTTTGGTTTAGTGCGGAATTTTTATAAATTCAAAACGAACATTTGTGAAATGAAGCTCAACAACTGTTTAAAGTTTGTCAAAGTGTTCGTCAATAAAGTCTGAATGAGTTTGGCAATCAATTATAGTTCAATATTACCTCTCTTACTTGTCGTATTTGATACTGAAGACACGAGTTTAAAAGATCATAAAATTGACCTTTGACTGTAATAAATTTAAAACTACTAATGTAATGCAACAGCGGGTACACATATCGCTGTCGATAAAAACTCCAATACAGTAATAAGTATTTTGTTTTGACATAATTTTTTTTATCATCTATCTGCTAATATTTAGAAAAGTACCGTCTACAATATTGAATAAATCTAAACATTAAACCATTTCTCTAAACACCTTTTAACTGCATAAGGCGTATTTCGCATAATTCTCAGAATATATATTTACAAAAAATAAAATTGCCTTCATGTGTTAATTTTTTGCTGTCGAAAGAGGAAATCATGTTTTCTGTATTAGATATGTTTGTATATATGCTATATTTGAAATATCTGTACTTCATATCTTGTTTCGTATGTTTCTGTAGGCACATATGTTTGATTCTATGTATATGACTAATTTGACGCAAGAAATAATCTTTAAATAGTTATCAAAGGTACCAGGATTAAAATTTTGTACGCCAGACGCGCGTTTCGTCTACATAAGACTCATCAGTGACGCTCATGTCAAAATATTTATAAAGCCAAACAAGTACAAAGTTGAAGAGCATTGAGGATCCAAAATTCAAAAAAGTTGTGCCAAATACGGCTTAGGTAATCTATGCCTGGAATAAGAAAATCCTTAGTTTTTTCAAAAATTTAAAGTTTGGGAAACAGGAAATTTATAAAAATGACCGCATTATTGATATTTATGTCAACACCGAAGTGTTGACTACTGGGCTGGTGATACCCTGGGGAACGAAACGTCCACCAGCAGTGGCATCGCCCCAGTTGTGTAAATAGTTATCAAAGGTACCAGGATTATAATGCTGTACGCCAGACGCGCGTTTTGTCTACATAAGACTCATCAGTGACGCTCATATCAAAATAATTATAAAGCCAAACAAGTTAAATGTGTTTTAGATATCTTTCCGGCAACCATATCACCACGATTCACGCGAATGTATTTCAAGATTTGACATCTCTAACAAAATTGTAAGTCACTTAATGTTACAAAAAAAGCCACCATTTGTTGTTGATTATTTTTCAATCTGATTACATTACAAATCCTCTGTCTATCGCATTTTGTTTACACTTTAAATAAGAAAATAAGGACGCATAAAGCCTAATTTTGTTAATGGAAATGCTTCTCTGTATCTCCTTTACGCAAGATAGAAGTTGAGAAGGGGTTACAACACTATTTCAAACTGAGACCATACCTTTTAAGAGTAAAAACATTAAACATCTTGTGGTATATGTCTTCGATAAGATTTATATATTCTCAAGACAACTGAAACGTAGAACTTTAGACTAAATCCATGTGACTTTCATGTGTGTTGTTCTATTTCAAATATATATAAATTACGTATCAACATGTGTTGATATGTATCTATAAAATGCTGATTGTGATCAGGTGCAAAAGTCATTACTTAAAAAACACGCTAGCTTTACAACGGAACCCAATATGACAAAAGAGAGACAAAATATCTTTAAAAAAAAAGATGTGGTAATATTGCAAATGAGACAACTCTTCACAAGATATCAAATGATACAGAAATTAACAACTATAGGTCACAGTTCGAAGGACCATTAGTGGAAACCAAAAAATCAGTACAAAACTAGAAGGAAACTATTGTGTAAAATATGGTACACATATATGTGTTAAGGCTGACATGGAGTTCATACGGACATCTTCCGTGATTGCAATAACTGTCTTTTTTTCATAATCATGATGTGTTATGCCAAAGATTTAAATACGTAGTGTTTACTATACAGTTTTAGAGCAGATGATCAAGACGAAATTAATTAATATTACTAATATTCATTAAAAGAGGGAGTAAAGATACCCGAGGGACAGATGTACAATGAACATCTCTAAGTATGTGTGTAGGACTCGGAAGTGCGATTGGGACGCTGAAGTGTGATGGTCAGGCTGAAGTGCGATGGTCTACGCAGAAGTCCGATGGTCCGTACGCTGATTTGCGATAGACTATATAACGTACGATTAATAGTTTAAAATCAACTTTTAAAAAACTATTATGAAAAGTAGATTTTTTTGGTAAATTATTTAAAGTTTCATTCATAGTTGTCTATTGTTGTCCTTTATTAGAGTTGCATGCTAAATGAGAGATCGTTATTTTTAATTACTTACATCCATGACGTCAAAATAAGTTTGCATCAACATTTTATCTTTACTTTGTTCATCTGATGATACTCAATTTTACCGTAATATTATTATACATGGAGTGTGTCTGAGGACACGTATGTATTTAGAGAATAGCATTGTTCGTCATACGATAAAAATAACCTTTACCAGGTCCACTTGTACTTTTGTCCATCTGATGAGTTAAGCCTTTTTCAACTGATTTTTATTGTTCGTTCTTATGTTGTACTGTTATACCACTGTCCCAGGTTAGGGGAGGGTTGGGATCCCGCTAACATGTTTAACCCCACCACAATATTTATGTATGTGCCTGTCCCAAGTCAGGAACCTGTAATCCAGTGGTTGTCGTTTGTTTATGTGTTACATTTTTGTTTTTCGTTCTTTTTTTTTTTTTACATAAATTATTCCGTGAGTTTTCTCGTTTGAATTGTTTTACATTGTCTTATCGGGGCCTTTTATAGCTCACTATGCGGTATGGGCTCTGCTCATTGTTGAAGGCCGTACGGGGACCTATACTTGTTAATGTCTGTGTCATTTTGGTCTTTTGTGGATAGTTGTCTCATTGGCAATCATACCACATTTTATTTTTTTATATTTTTTAAAATTCAAGAAAAAAAATCTCGACAAAGTTTAAGTAATACCCTATCCACTAATCCTCCCATTTCTCGTAGTATTTAAATTTTCATGATATGCCCCTCATCCACTTAAAAATGGAAAAGTGCTTCTTACATACCCTTTTACTTCTACATCGAAATAAAAAGCATTAAACATGTAGTTTGAGTAGACCATCGCACTTCAGCGTTACCACATCACACTTCAGCGTAGCTATCAACAAGATAGTGTCACAATGACACCATCGCACTTCGGCGTGATAAAAATCGCACTTCAGCGTCAAATCATCGCGGTTCGGAGTACCATCGCGGTTCAGAGTCCTACATATGTACAATATTTTGTCCATTTTTAAGCAGCCCTATCTCACATCTAGTTGCTAAATATTTGTTTCTTGTTCATTTTATATGCATATGACAAATAAGATGCAAAATGCATTGCAAACATGGTATATTTTAGGTCGATTCAGGAAAATCAAATAACAACACTTTGTGGTAATTTATTCCAAATTATGACATCACTTAAAATTCTGTTAGTAGATAAATTACACAAAATAACTACCCATTGCACAACAAACCTTATATATTTTATATTTCGATTCCTTTTCTTTTATTTAACTTCATAATTACATTTTGTGAACTTAGTTACTTAAGTCATTCATTTAAGGTGGCACCCAACACTTTCACTAAAATTAATTTGGCTCGTTTAATTTTCATAAAATTTTGAACCAACAACAATTTAACAAAAATATCAACAAAAAAATTAAAAATTTTGAACCAACCGTTTCGTCAGAAAAATTACACTGGTTATATAGCAATTTAACAACCACCAATTTTGATCATTGAGAAGCCTAATATTCATTTTACGACACAAGGTAATTATAACGTTTAGCTGACTTTACAGAGTTATCTCCCTGTAGTGTTAGGTACCACCTTAATGCAATCTTAATCGATCTATATTTATGAAAATCATAGATTTTAATTTACATAACTGTATTCATTTTGTAGTAATTTATTTTGAATGATGAATATTTTAAATATCAGAGTTTTTAACAACATAGGAAGTGATAACAAATTACTTTCAGGATGCTTAGTTTTCAGTATCATCGGTGTCATATTAGATTTGGAATTTCAAATAAATGAAGCGCCACTGATTAGTTGTTTACTTGTTAGGGTAGCATGTGTCAAGCGTAGCGATTGATATAATTTATAAACTATAATTCATTTGTTTTTTTGGTATTTTCTTTTAAACAACTTTATTATTTACCGTTTTGATAAATGGAAAACAACGGTTGTTATAATCGTGGGAGTAAATTGATAATACACCTTGAAAAGATTTGATTTTTTCAGTGAAGATGTATCGTGTATATGCCTTCATGCAAACAAATAGTATAAGTTGTAGGTTATACCTGTTATTGTTTACAAATTAGGACTGATTACTGGAAATACGGACACCTGTCTAATTAGCCTCCAGTTTTATAACAGAATCGATTAGTTTCTATAGAGCTCTTTACTTTTAAAACAACATGTTGTCTAATCTTTTTTTTAATATGTCATTTGCAGCAGAGTACTACAAGCCGTTTATAGGGTGTTGTCATCACGTATGCCTTGTTAATTGTTGCGTGTAATCACACTTTTCTTTTAATATCTTTGTATGTAGAATAACTTAATGCGACGGTAAACCTTAAATTATATCTAAACTTCTGATTTAAAAGCAATTCAATATTTTCTTTAATTATATCAGCTTATAATAACCAAGTATCTCATGTTGAAATATCACAAGTACACAGTGAAAATATTTTGTACTTTGAAGTCAAACTTATGAATTATCCGTTGCCATAATAGTAACCCCCCTCCCCCCCCCCCGAAACATACTTCAATTTAAATGTAATTACATTACCGTAAAGTGATTGGCCTATTTTTTGTTGTACATTTGGGGATTTTGTTCTTTGTTCTGGAAGGGATTACAGTTTTGCAAATATTTTATTGACATTGTTGAAAGGTTAACTTTTCTGTCAGTAGGTCAAATCTAAGACAGGGTTGTGAAGTCAAAAGGCAATTCACACCATCGTATAAAGAGATTCGGTAGCAAACATATCATATGTATAACTGAAACAAAGCAAGCATGTAATAATAAAGAGCAATATCAGTCCTTTGTTCTTTTTTCTTAATCACCTTGTTATAAATGTGTATCATAATATAGCGATTTTAAAAAAAAAAAGTATGCAAATCAGTTTTTGTTAAATTTTCACTTTTCAAAAAATTGTACAGAATTTGTCTTTGTTTCAAACAAAGAAATACTTTGCATGAGTAAAGTTATATCCTTTTGAGTACTACAGACAGCATTTCACATAACATTTCATTGCATTTAAGATAATAGTCATCACTGGAGTAGACCAATCCAATGTCCACCCCTCTTTTCCTGTGTACAAGCTTTATTAACCATATAACCTCAAGTTTCTAAAATATTCTATCGAAACAACAATTAAAAAAGAATGGTGCTTTTTGAAACACCCCAGACATAGGTTTATGGCACAGAAATGTTTTACCGCATTGAAATATAGGATGTAGGATTAATGTCATACAACTGCTGAATTCATGGACATATTTTGTTGGCCCTTTTTCGTATGCAAGCAGATGTGACGTACTAAGATTTCGTGGTATCACTACTCCAAAACTCAATTTAAAGGAATTCCTTATATCTGTGGTGCTCGTTAATAAAATTTCACCGATCATGGTCCTGACCAGCCTAGATGCATTCATCATCGACTATGTCAATGACACCTCTTACAGTTTACGTCAGAATAGTTGTCAAAATGATAACTGTGATATTAAAGCAGTCGTTGTTTATCAATAATATTAACGGTACCAATTTTCCTGCACCAGATGCGCATTTCGACATTACTCTTCAGTGATGCTCATGGCCAAAATATTTGAAATCCAAAGCTTATATAAAAGTTGAAGAGCTATAATCCAAAAGGTCCAAAAAGTATAGCCAAATCCATGAAAGGAATCAGAGCTTTGCATGAGGGAGATACATTCCTTAATTTATAATAATTTTTAACATTTTGTAACAGCAAATTTTAATAAAACAAAGAATCCGTATTTTCATACCAGTAACGAAGTATCAACCTTCATCGTACACAAATTGAACCTGTGTCTTAAAGATATATTCGTGTACCTACTTAATACAAAATCGAACCTGTATCTTAAAGATATATTCGTGTACCTACTTAATACAAAATGGAAACTGTATCTTAAAGATATATTCGTATACCTACTTAATACAAAATCGAACCTGAATCTTAAAGATATATTCGTATACGTACTTAATACAAAATCGAACCTGTATCTTGAAGATATATTCTTATACCTACTTAATACAAAATCGAACCTGAATCTTAAAGATCTATTCTTATACCTACTTAATACAAAATCGAACCTGTATCCTAAAGATATACACATACTTAATACAAAATCGAACCTGAATCTTAAATCATCAGTCAATAAGATAAAGATACGGCATCGTCTAAGACACGTAAAAAATCCATATAGAAAGATAGGACTTAGACACGTCAAATATCCATATAGAAAGATAGGACTTAGACACGTCAAACATCCCTATAGAAATATAGGACTTAGACACGTCAAACATCTCTATAGAAAGATAGGACTTAGTAGACACGTCCAAACATCCCTATAGAAATATAGGACTTAGACACGTCTAACATCCCTATTGAAATATAAGACTTAGACACGTCAAACAGCCCGATAGAAAGATAGGACTTAGACACACCAAACATCCCTATAGAAAGATAGGACTTAGACACATCAAACATCCCTATAGAAAGATTGGACTTAGACACGTCAAACGTTCCTATAGAAAGATAGGACTTAGACACAACAAACATTCCTATAGAAAGATAGGACTTAGACACGTCAAACATCCCTATAGAAAGATAGGACTTAGACACATCAAACATTCCTCTAGAAAGATAGGACTTAGACACCTCAAACATCCCTATAGAAAGATAGGACTTAGACACGTCCAAACATCCCTATAGAAAGATAGGACTTAGACACGTCAAACATCCCTATAGAAAGATAGGACTTAGACACGTCAAACATCCTTATAGAAATATAGGACTTAGACACGTCAAACATCCCTATAGAAAGATAGGACTTAGACACTTCAACCATCCCTATAAAAAGACAGGACTTAGACACGTCCAAACATCCCTATAGAAAGATAGGACTTAAACACGTCAAACATCCCTATAAAAAGATAGGATAGAAAATGTAAACCAAATTGATGCAGTCACGTTATAATTGATCAATGAACTTATATGTGTTTGGTCTGTATGCATACAAATTAAGAAAGGCACATATTGTCTTTGTCCTTATTTTCCGTGAAATTCTTAGACCATCAAACAAATCTTGACAATTTCAAAGAGACTTTTTAGTGCGAAAGAATGAAATGATGTGTCTTTGTGCTCAAAACTATCATTTAATTCAAAATATGTTATTCAAATTTTGAAATATTTTCGAAATGAATGTAAAGCTATTTTATCAAATGTAATTTCACTCGAAAAACTCGTTTGAAAAATTGGATATCTTTTATTCATACAAAACAACACCATCCCTTCAAAAAATTGATCAACATTTATTTGTATTGTTAAATCGTTACAACGTTATAATTGGCATGACCTTTCTGGACAAAAACATGTTCGAAAAAAAGACCTTATGCATTATCTGCCTTTAAATCAATCAACAATTATATTTTTGAATTAAAGAGGACCAATCGAACAAATATATTTTTTTAAACATTATTGTTTTCCTATTTAAAACACGTTTTAATATACAAGTTATCAAATATTTTCTACTAGATAAAATGTGTCCATAGTTATTTATTTAAGCAGTCATTTAAATGCTCTACAGGTGAAAAGATGAATTTTTTGTTTATTTATGAATAGCTAGTAAAAATATCATGAATTCAGAAATAAGGTACTTAATTGTATCCTTATGCTAAAACGAACACATTGCTTTCGCAGACATTCCAGATTTAGATTAATTTCTCTTGAATTAGAAGGAGACCCCAACCCACTCCTTTGAACTTATCATTTGATAATTTAGTCCTTCAAAATTGTGGTATTTTTTTCTCTGATTGGCGCTGTTTGTCATGTTATATTTCAATTCTTACACACTGGAAAATTCTTAAATGAAAAATTGTATTGAACTGAAAAAAAGTGACATATTTCAGTTCATTAAAATATGCTTTTTCTACAAGTCTTACTTTTTCTACATTTTTATCTTTATTTATTGATTTATATACTTTCAACCGAATATCAGATATTATTATATTTTAATTAATCGGGAAAAACACATTACACTGTTTTTAAATATCCTTTAACCATCGGATGTATAACAAAGTATTGCTGAAAGGATCGATCTTATAGGCAAAACAGAAATCAAAAGCGGGATCAAAACACAATTTTATGTCAATACTTACAGACGTAAGTATTTTGTTTTGACATATTTGTTTATCTTCTGAATGTTTAGATCTAACATATATGATGACTATATCTTGTATTGTGATCATCTGTAATTATGTATATGATTTTTATTCCGTTTCAAAATTATTTTTCAGAGACCTGAGTATTAATCAAATTACCACGATTCATGAGGATGCATTTCGGGGTTTGGTTGCACTATCGACATTGTAAGTAACTTTATTTTACAAAACATAAAATTTCCATCATGTCTTATTTTTTTGCTGTCAAAAGAGGAAATGATGTTTTCTGTATTAGACATGTTTGTATGTATGTACAAAAACTCGGAGGAAACTATTGTGTAAAATATTTATGTTATTTACAACTGCATAAACGAAACAAAATATCTATACAAAAAAAAGGAGATGTGATAATATTGCCAATGAATCAACTCTTCACAAGAAATCAAATGACACAGAAATTAACAACTGTAGGTGACAGTTCGAAACCCCATTAGTGCACACCAACAAATCAGTACAAAAACTCGGAGGAAACTATTGTGTAAAATATGGTACACATATATGTGCTAAGGCTTTCATGGATTTTATATGGTTATCGTCTGCGATTGCAATAAATCTTTTTTGTTCGTATTCATGATTTATTATGCCATAAATCTAAATACGAAGTATTTGCCATAAAGTTTTGGAGCCGATTGGAAGACGAAACCATTTAATATTACTAGCATACTTTAATATACGCATAGATAATTATTACCGTATTATCGTATTATAAACATCTGTTATGATGACTTTGAAACAGCTAAAAAAAAAGACCGTTTGGATTTACGTATTATTTCATAAGATGGAATAACTGGTCCTCTTAGTGTTGTCCCTGTTCTTTTTTTATCACAGATAGTAAACTGGGGCATTGTAGATCAAACCAAAAGATTATATTGAACTCAAACTATTTAATTCTTTCTCATTTTTCAAAACAAATTACTTATAAATGTATCAGTTTTGTTTGAATATGATTTGTTCATTCGTTTAAGGTTTACCATTAAATCGTGAGAGAAAACAAAACGCTTTGTTTTTCTCAAATTTAGACACTACCTTCAGAGAAAAATAACAGAATCAATTTAACGCTTTATAATTTTACAAAAGTATTTTGAATTCTAAACATACATGAGACTGTACAATAAATATCTCTAAGTATGTGTCACTCGGAAAAGTGCGACAGGGACATGAAGTGCGATGGTCTATTTAACGTATGATTGCTAGTTTAAAATCAACAAACGTGCAATCATTATGATAAGTAGATTTTTTTATGGTAAATATTTAAAGTTTCATTCACAGTTATCTATGGTTGTCCTTTATTACAGTTGCATGCTAAATGAGAGATCGTTAATTTCTTACATCCATGACGTCAGCATAAGTTTGCATCAACATTTTATCTTTACTTTGTTCCTCTGGTGATACTCACGTTTACCTTAATAATATTATATGTCTGCGGACACGTATGTATTAAGAGAAAAGCAATGGTTCATCAGACGATAAAAAGAACCTTTTTTTAGAATTCAAGAAAAAGAATCTCGACAAAGTTCAAGTTTTATCCTATCCATTAATCCTCCCATTTCTCGTAGTATCTAAATTTTCATGATACACCCCTCATCAACTTAAACACCTGTAAAACTGCTTCTTTAAAGTCGAATTGATGAATCATCCGTTGCCATGATAGTACACACATACTTCAATTTAAATGTAATTACAATACCGTAAAATGATTGGCCGGTTTTTTGTTGTACATTTCGGGATTTTTTTTCTGGAGGGGGAGAATACTTTGCAAATATTTTTATTGACTTTGCTGAAAATTTAACTTTTCTATCAGTAGGTAAAATCTAAGATAGGCTTGTAAATTCGAAAGGCAAATATTCACTACATCATATATAGAAATTCAGTAGTAAACATATCATGTGAATTACTGAAACAAAGCAAGCATGTAAAAATAAAGAACAATATCAGTCCTTTGTTCTTTTTTCTTAATCACCTTGTTATAATTGTTTTCAAGGCGTTTCACAATATAACGAGTTTTAAGCAAAAAAGTATACAAACCAGCTTTTGTTACATTTTCACTTTTCCAAAACATTGTACACAATTTGTCTGTTTCAAACGAGTAATACTTTACTGAGTAAAATTTTATCCTTTTGAGTACTACAGACAAATTTTCACATACAATTTTATTGCATTTAAGATAATAGTCATCACTGAAAGTTAACCAATCCATTTTCCACCCCTCATTTCCTGTGTACAAGCTTTATTAACCATATAACTTCAAGTTTCCAAAATATTCTAAGAAACAACAAGTAAAAAGAATGGTGCTTTTTGGAACATCTAAGATATAGTTTTACGACTCAGGTTCTTTTTACTGCATTAAAATGTAGGATGTATGATTAATGTCCTATAACTGTCAAATTCATGAGCATATTTTGTCCACTTTTTTCGTATGCAAGCGGATGTGACTTACTACGATTTAGTGGTATGACTACTCCAAAATTCAATTTGGGTGAATTCCGTATATCTGTGGTGTTCATCAATAAAATTTCACCGACCATGGTCCTGACCAGCCTAGATGCATTCATAATCGACTATGTCAATGACACATCTTAGAGTTTACGTCAGAATAGTTGTCAAACTGATTACTGTGACATTGCAGCAGTCTTGTTTATCAACCTTCATCGTATGAAAATCGAACCTGTATCCTAAAGATATATTCGTGTACCTATTTAATACAAAATCGAACCTGAATCTTAAAGATATACTCTTATATCTACTTAACACAAAATCGACAGTAAATCATCAGTCAATAAGATAAAGATACGGCATCGTCTAAGACACGTCAAACATCCCTATAAAAAGATAGGACTAAGACACGTCAAACATCCCTAAAGATACGTCAAACAGCCCTATAGACACGTCAAACATCCATAAAGACACGTCAAACATCCATATAGAAAGATAGGATAGAAAATGTAAAGCAAATTGATACAGTCACGTTATAATTGATCAACGAACTTATATGTGTTTGGTCTATATGCATACAAATTATGAAAGGCACATATTGTTTTTGTCCATAGTTTCCGTGAAATTCTCAGACCAACACACAAATCTTGACAATTTCATAGAGACTTTTTAGTGCGAAAGAATGAAATGATGTGTCTTTGTGCTCAAAACTATCATTTAATTCAAAATATGTTATAAACATTTTGAAATATTTTCGAAATGAATGTAAATAGATATAGGAAGATGTGGTGTGAAGGCCAATGAGATAACTCTCCATCCAAATAACAATTTAAAAAAAATAAAATAAAAGTAAACCATTATAGGTCAATGTACAGCCTTCTACAAGGAGCCTTGGCTCACACCGAACAACAAGCTATAAAAGGCCCCAAAATTACTAGTGTAAAACCATTCAAACGGAAAAACCAACGGTCTAATCTATATAAAAAAAAAACGAGAAACGAGAAACATGTATAAATTACATCAACAAAAGACAATTACTGTACATCAGATTCCTGACTTAGGACAGGTGCAAACATTTGCAGCGGGATTAAACGTTTTAATGGATCCAAAGCTGTTTTATCGAATGTGATTTCGCTAGAAAAACACGTCTGGAAAATTGGATAGCTTTTATTTAAACAAAACAACACCATCCCTTCAAAAAATTGATCCACATTCATATGTATTGTTAAATTATTACAACGTTATAACTTGCATGACTTTTCTGGAAAAAAAAACATGTTCGAAAAAAACCTTATGTATTACCTACCTTTAAATCAATAAACAATGATAATTTTGAATCAAAGAGGACCAATCGAACAAATATTATTTTCAAACATTACAGGGGCCGTATGCATAAAACATCTTAACTTAAGTATTCCTTAAACTTAGATTTTACTAAGAATTTCCTTAGTTAAATAAAATTCTTAAATGGTATGCATAAACTTACTTAAGTCTTCACTTAACTAAGGAATACTTAAATCGGAACCTTTCTCTAATTACCGTATGATATATACTAGCTCATCACATGTACTCATCCGTGTAAAAGTTTGTTATGATTATTAAAATTTATTGATCAATGCATGCTTTTATTTTAAAGAGATGGGGTGAAATTGATATTGGTATGTAAAACAATTCAATAGAACTATGTTGTATAATAGTATAATGATGAACAATTGGCGCATATACATGTAAGACAACGCTTTTTCAGATTGATGTTTTGACGGATGAGCATTGGAAGGAAAATATTTCGGTAATCCAAGACTTTCCTCTACTTAATCTTTAATCATTTTTTAATGGGTGTAATATTTTCTGGATACTACAATAAGTTTTAAACTCTAACATAACATGATCAAGGTTTCAGTGGTGTAGCACAAAACTAAGGGTTGCATTGTAAGCAAATCCTTTTGCAAAACAAATCATTTTACAAAACACTTTTTTCAATAAAATGTTTACTAATATTAGTGTAGCTTATTATGAGCTGACATCTCCTTTTCCAGACCCCTTGCTTACATTTACTTATGGTTTGAAAAAAAAATCTATTTTGATTTGAAATTAACATTTTTATCACTTCCCTTTTACAACAAAAAAAAAAGGGGAGAGGGTGGAATTTTTTTCGAGTAATCCATATACAAACTAGGACATTTTTCAAAAGTCCTACAATTTTTACTAAAACAAATTATTACAGTAAGTATATTCTCAACATCTTAACGTACTAGCAATATTTTTGAAACCGCAATATATCTCATTAAATATATAAGGAAATATATATAAAAAAAAAATTGATACGAATAAGGTTTCATTAATGTCTTATATAATCTTATATAAACTTCGAATTCCATGGGGTGTAGCAGTGCGGACTTCTGACTGTCGTAGCAGTGATTCCATGAACAATCAACTAATTGTTTCAACAAAATGGACTCTGAGGTCCATGTCAAACCCTACCCCCTCCCTTTTATGAAAGAACTCCTTCTTTCGGTCGGTCTTAAAACTTTTCGATGATGTCCCTGTAAGTGAAAAAAAAATTAGGGTATGCCCTACATGTTAAGAATAAAACTGAATTGAAAATTCAAACGACCCCCTCCCCCCCCCCCCCAAAAAAAAAAACCACACACACCTGATATAAAAAAAATATGGTTTTGCATGCCCTCT
Source organism: Mytilus galloprovincialis (assembly GCF_965363235.1). Taxonomy (NCBI): domain Eukaryota; kingdom Metazoa; phylum Mollusca; class Bivalvia; order Mytilida; family Mytilidae; genus Mytilus; species Mytilus galloprovincialis. The sequence goes on along the minus strand of NC_134847.1, from coordinate 13,694,668 downwards.
CTTCATTCCTTAATTCTGTTTTAACTTACGGTTACAAATGATACCCGCGCGCGCGGTGTATTTTAAAAATTTACAAAACGTGCACGTACAAAGTAAACAAAAGAAAAATAGAACCATGTATTACATGAGTATAAAAACTGAGTACTTTTCGGTATACATGTACACACGAGATATGGGAAATAGTTTATAACTACCCACTGTTATCTCTTGATTTGTTGATTATACGTGATTTGAAGAAAATTACGATGATCGTTTAGAATATTTAGCAATAAATTAACGAATAATTAGTATTGTATTACTGATATAGTTATTAATCAATTTAATTGTAGGTAACCTATTAACGTTCTGCAAAAAACGCATACTTTCGATTGATTTTTAATTATTTTTGAAAATTGAAGGAAGCTCTATAGGTACCTTAGACTTAAGTGTTATCTTAGGCGTTTACTTAGTATAAGGAGTTTTATGCATACCACTTAAGTTTTGTGGGCGGGACTTAAAGCAACTAAGATTTTACTTAGGAAATACTTAGTTGAAGATCTTTTATGCATACCACTTAGATAAAAAGGGCGGAGTTTCCTTAACTTAAGTGTTTACTAAGGAAATTCTTAACTTAAGTAGCTTTATGCATACGGGTCCTGTTTTCCTATTTAAAAGTTATCAAATATATTCTATAAGATAAAATGTGTCCATAGATATTTATTTAAGCAATCATCAAAATGCTCTACAGGTGAAAAGACGAATTTTTCGTTTATTTAGGAATAGCTAGTAAAAATATCATGAATTCAGAAATAAGGTACTTAATTGTATCCTTATGCTAAAACGAACACATTGCTTTCGCAGACATTCGGGATTTAGTTTTATTTTTTTCTGGAATTGGAAGGAGACCCCAACCTACTCCCTAGAACTTATTATTTGAGAATTTAGTACTTCAAAATGGTGGTATTTTTTTCTCTAATTGGCGCTGTTTCTCACGTTATATTTCAATTTTTACACACGGGAAAATTCTTGAATGAAAATTGTATTGACCTGAGAAAAAGTGACATGTTTCAGTTCATTAAAATATGCTTTTTCTACAAGTCTTACTTTTTCTACATTTTATCTTTATTTATTGATTTATATACTTTGAACCGAATATCAGATATTCTTATATATTAATTAATCGTGACAAACATTACACTGTTTCTAAATATCATTTAACCATCGAATATATAACAAAATATTGTTAAAAGGACTGATCTTATAGGCAAAACGGTAGTTAAAAGCGGGGTCAAAACACAATTTTAGGTCAATACTAACAGAACTTAGTATTTGTTTTGACATATTTGTTTATCATCTGAATGTTTAGATCTAACATATATAATGACTATATCAAATCTGGTTTCTTATTCTCCTTTATGCAAATGTGTTTGATTGTATGTATATGACTAATATGATGCAAGAAATAATCTTTAAAATGAGATACCTTCACAACAATAATATCACCACGCTTCACACGAATGTATTTCGAGATTTGACGTCTCTTACAGTAAGTACTGTAAGTAGTTGCTATCATCAAAACAAACCAAACAAATCCCAATTTGTTGTTAATTATTTGTCTATCTGATTACATAACAGATCCTTTGTCTATTGCATTTTGTTTACACTTTAAATAAAAAAAAATAAGGACGCATATATTTATGTTATTGGATTGATAGGTGTAAATTTGTTAATGGAAGCTTCTCTGTATCTCCTTAACCCAAGATAGTAGTTGAGAAGATTGACAACATTATTTTCAAACTGAGACCATTCCTTTTAAGAGTAAAAACATTAAACATCTTATTGTATATGTCTTCGATAAGATTTATATATTCTCAAGACAACTGAAATGTAGAATTTTAGACTAATTCCATGTGACTTTCATGTGTGTTGTTCTATTTCAAATAAATATAAAATACGTATCAACATATGTCGACATATAACAATAAAATTCCGATTGTGATCAGGTACAAAAGTCATTACATAAAAAAATCTGGCTTTACAGAGGTATCCAATTTGACAAGTCGTTTTATTTACAACTGCATAAGAGAGACAAAATATCTATATAAAAAAAAGAAGATGTGGTAATAGTGCCAATGACACAACTCTTCAAAAGAGATCAAATGACACAGAAATTAACACCTATAGCTATGTATATGTCACAGTTCGAAGGACCATTAGTGCAAACCAACAAATCAGTACAAAACTGAAAGGAAAATATTGTGTAAAATATGGTACACATATATGTGTAAAGACTGACATGGAGGTCATACGGATATCTTCCGCGATTGCAATTACTGTCTTATTATTCATATTCATGATGTCTTATGCCAAAGATTTAAATACGAAGTGTTAACTATACAGTTTAAGAGCCGATGATGAAGACGAAATTAACTAATACTACTAGTATTCATTAAAGAGGGGCGAAAGATACCAGAAGAACAGTGAAACTAATACATCGAAAATAAACTGACAACGCCATTAACATACGCATAAATAATTGTTACCGTAATATAAACATCTGTAATGCTGATTTTGAAACAGCTCAAAAGATAAGACCTTTTGGATTTACGTACTATTTTATAACAACTTGTCCTCTAAGAGTTGTCCCTGTTCCTTTTTATAACAGATGGTAAACTGGGGCATGGAAGATCAAACCCAAAGATAATATTGAAATCAAACTATGTACTACATTTTTCGAAACATGTTACTTATAAATGTAGTTTTGTTAGAATATGATTTGTGCATTGTACATTGTTTAAGGTTTACCATTACATCGAGAGAGAAAACAAAACACTATGTTTTTCTAAAATTGAGAAACTACATTTAGCAAAATAACATAATACATTTACATGTAACGCTATACAATTTCGAAAAGTATTTTGCATTCTCTAAACGCACATGACATTGTACAATAAGCATCTGAAAGTATGTGTACAATATTTTGTCCAGTTTTTAAACAGTCCTATCTCACGTCTAGTTTCTTAATACTTATTTTATACATAAATGACAAATAAGATGGAAAATACATTGCAAACATGATATATTTTAGGTGGCTTCAGGGAAATCAAATAACCACACTTGATGGTAATATATTCGAAAGTATGACATCACTTCAATGGCTGTAAGTATATAGAATACAAAAACAACAACTCATTGCACCACAAAACTTATAATTTTATATTTCAATTCCTTTTCTGCATATAACTTCAGAATTACATTTTGTGATCGTAGTTACTGTTGTCATTCATTTATTGCAAACTTCCTCGATCTTTATTTATAAGAATCATAGAGTTCAATTTATATAATTGTATTCATTTTGTGGTAATTTATTTTTGAACGATGAATATTTTAAATATCACAGTTTTCAACAACATATGAAGTGATAACAAATTATTTTCAGGATTTTTGATTTTCAGTGCCCATCGGATTCATATAAGATTTGGAATTTTAAATAATCATACAAGCGCCAATGGTTAGTCGTTTGTTTGTAAGCGTAGCGCGTGTAAAGGGGATTAAATGATGCAATAAATGTAGATTATAAATTATTTCCATTGCAGTTTATTTTTAATACAACTTATTCCTACCATTTTAATAAAAAAGAAAAATAACGGTTCTTATAATCGCGAGAGTAAACTGATAATACACCTTGAAAAGATTTGATTATTTTCCGTGAAGAGGTATAGTGTGTATACCTCCATCTAAAAACAACAATAGGTAGTAGGATATACCTGCTACTGTATACAATGTGACACTAATTATTCGACAGACGGATACCATTTTTAATCTGATGATGCAGACTCGAGTTTTATTATAGAAACGATTAGTTGAGACAGGCAATATTACTCCCAAAAAATGTTGTCTTATCGTCATTTTTGTAGAAGAGTTACGCATGCCGAAATTGAAGGGTTGTCATCATGTATGGCTTGTTAGCTGTTGCGTTTAACCATACATTTTTATTTTGATATCATTTTATGTGAAATTACTTTTTGCGACTGAAACTTCAAATTCTATCTATTTCTAATCTAAAAGTATTTCAATGTTTTCTTTAATCATATCAGCATATGAAAAAAGTACAGACAAAATTTTACATAACATTTCATTGCATATAAGATAATAATCATCACTCGAAGTTAACCAATCCAATTTCCACCCCTTTTTTCCTGTGTACAAGCTTTATTAACCATATAACCTCAAGTTTCCAAAATATTCCATAAAAACAACAATTAAATAGAATGGTGCTTTTTGAAACACCACAGATATAGGTTTATGACTCAAAAATGTTTTACTGCATTGAAATGTAGGTTGTAGGATTATTGTCCTACAACTGTCAAATTCATGTGCATATTTTGTCGACCCTTTTTCGTATGCAAGCGGAGTGACGTACTAAGATTTAGTGGTATTACAACACCAAAACACAATGTCGGTGAATTCCTTATATCTGTGGTGTTGGTCAATAAAATTTAACCGACGATGGTCCTGACCAGTCTTCATGTATTCATCATCGACTATGCTAATGAGTCATCTTTTTTTATTTTTTGGTTGTTGTGTCATCTGTATTATGTTTGTCTTTTTTCCTTTTTAGCCATGGCGTTGTCAGTTTGTTTTCGATTGATGAGTTTGACAGTCCCTCTGGTATCTTTCGTCCCTCTTTTAAAGTTTACGTCAAAATAGTTGTCAAACCGATTACTGTGACATTAAAACAATCGTTGTTTAGAAACCTTCACGGAATATATCGTACGAACATCGAACCTGTAACTTAAACACATATAAGTTGGTTGATCAATTTAAATCAATTAAAATCTGTACAACCGGGGTAACTCCACCATTTTCTACATTTGAAAATGCCTGTATCAAGTCAGGAATATGACAGTTGTTGTCCATTCCTTTCATGTGTTTTATCCTTTGATTTTACCATTTGATTAGGGAATTTCCGTTTTAAATTTTCCTCAGAGTTCAGTATTTTGGTGATTTTTTTTTATCAAGATATATTCCTGTACCTATTTAATAAAAAAATCGACAGTAAATCATCAGTCAATAAAATGAAGATTTGGCATCGACTTAGAGAGTCAAACATCCCTATAGAAAGATAGGACTTAGACACGTCAAACATCCCTATAGAAAGATAGGACTTAGACACGTCAAACATCCCTATAGAAAGATAGGACTTAGACACGTCAAACATCCCTATAGAAAGATTGGACTTATTCACGTCAAACATCCCTATAAAAAGATAGGACTTAGACACGTCAAACATTTCCATAGAAAGATAGGACTTAGACACGTCTAACATTTCTATAGAAAGATAGGACTTAGACACGTCAAACATCCCTATAGAAAGATAGGACTAAGACACGTCAGAAATCCCTATAGAAAGATAGCACTTAGACACGTCAAACACCCCCATAGAAAGATAGGACTTAGACACGTCAAACATCCCTATAGAAAGATAGGAGTTAGACACGTCAAACATCCCTATAGACACGTCAAACATCTTTATAGAAACATAGGACATAGACACGTCAAACATCCCTATAGAAAATAGGACTTAGACACGTCAAACATCCACATAGAAAGATAGGACTTAGACACGTCAAACATCCCTATAGAAAGATAGGACTTAGACTCCTCAAACATCCCTATAGAAAGATAGGACAAAAAATGTAAACCAAATTGACACAGTCACGTTAGAATTGATCAACCAACTTGTATGTATTTGGTCTATATGCATACAAATTATCTTCTTGTCCATAGTTTCCGTGAACTTCTAAGACCAAGAAACAATTTGATAGAGACTTTGTAGTGCGAAAGAATGAAATGATGTGACTTTGTGCTCAAAACGATCATTTAATTTGAAATAAGTAATTAACATTTCGAATTATTTGCGAAGTGAATGTTAATCTATTAAATCGAATATAATTTCACTCGAAAAACTCGTCTGTAATATTGGATAGATTTTATGCAAACTTTACATTCATATGTATCGTTAATTCGTTACAACAAAAAGAAACGTTAAAAAAACACGTCATGCATTACCTGCCCAATAAATCAATAAACAATTATATTTTCTAATTAAAGAGGACCTATGAAAAACACGTTTTAATATAGAAGTTAACCATTATTTTCTATTTGATAAAATTTGTTCATGGACATTCATTTAAGCAGTCATTTAAATGCTCTACAGGTGAAAAGACATTATTTCTTTTATTTAGCTAGTAAAATTGTCATGAATTCAGAATTAAGGTATTAAATTATATCCTCATGCTGATACCAACATATTGCTTTCGTAGAAATTCAAGATTTAGATTTATTTCTCTGTAATTGGAATGAGACCCCAACCTACTCCCTCGAAGTTATTATTTGAGAAGTTAGTCCTCCAAATTTGTGGTAGTTTCTTCCTCTGATTGGCTCTGTTTGTCACGCTATATTTCGATTTTTACACAGGGGACAATTCTTGAATGAAAAATGTTATTGACCTGAGAAAAAGTGACATATTTCAGTTCATTACAATATGCGCTTTCTACAACTCTTTTTTTTCTACATTTTATCTTTTTTTATTGATTCATATACTTTCACCTATATATTAATTAATCTGGAAAAATATTAAAATGTTTCTTAACATCATTTTACCATAGGATGTATAACAAAATAATGTTGGAAGGACCGATCTTATAGGCAAAATGGTATACAAAAGCTGGGTCAAATCACAATTTTAGGTCAATACTTACATCTCCAACAGCTGCAGTAGAGAGACGTCTTGACGTTGAGTACTCTTTCCTTTGTTTCTTGGATCAATGCTAACCAGTATTTTGGATATCAGTTTTAAATTATGTTTACATGGTGTACATGGTATAAGGAGATTAAATAAAAAATATCCATCTCGGATACTTTCGACATCACTCTTTACCTGTTTGAAGGCATAATATACCGTCCATTTTTTATCTCCTCTGATTGGTGGAAAAAAATATATCTGTTCAAGTCTCCTGACCATGTTAATGAGTTTACTTGGTAATTCAAATCGTTTAATTTATGCATCATGGTCAATTACAACTTTTTTTTTATTATTCGTCTAAACAGGGGATTACGAGACAATCCTCTAGACTGCTTTAATTGTAAATTAGAAAAAATGTCTACAAAATCATACAAATATGGGAAATGCAGGTACTAGATGTGAAGTACTACTGTTAATAAGCCATTCTGTCAGCAACTGCAATATTTAGCTTTGATTAAACAACTATTAGGTTCTTGCACATAACAAGTATATCGCTTTTTGCATATAATATTTCAAATTGGATATTATAACCCGTTTAGCAAATACTCGCCAACCTGTTAACATATGGTATAACAACACAAAATGAGAACAAAAACTGTACAAAAACAAGTAAAAATACAAAATTTTCAAAATCCCAGGAAAATTACAAACAGAAATTATTTTGAAAGGGATTTACCATAGTTAATGCAACGCTATATCTCTTCGATAAAAAATTGTACTTCGGGCTATTTGCATGTAACGTTCATCTTTTTTTGTTTTATTTCAATTGAAATCAAACGAATTCCGAGTAAATATAAAACAGGTATCTGCAAATATCGATATATAACGAAAAGTCTCTAATTGTGGATTAGTCCGTAATTTTTATAAAATCAAAACGAACATTGTTAAATAAAGCTCAACAATTGTTTTATTAGTTATCAAAGATACCAGGATTATAATTTTGTACGCCAGATGCGCATTTCGTCTTCATAAGACTCATCAGTGACGCTCATATCAAAACATTTATAAAGCCAAACAAATACAAAGCTGAAGAGCAATAACGATTCAAAATTCCAAAAAGTTGTGCCAAATACGGCTAAGGTCATCTATGCCTGGGATAAGTAAATCCTTAGTCTTTCGAAAAAATCAAAGTGTTGTAAACAGGAAATTTATAAAAATGACCACATTATTGATATTCATGTCAACACCGAAGTGTTGACTACTGGGTTGGTGATACCCTCGGGGACGAACATTTGTCAAAGTGTTCGTAAATACAATGTGAATTAGTTTGGCAAGCAATTATAGTCCAATATTACCTCTTTCACTTGTCGTATTTGATACTGAAGACACGAGTTTCTAAGGCTTAAACGATCATGAAATATTCATTTGACTGTAATCAATTCAAAACTTATAATTTGATGCCACTGCGGGTAAACATATCGTTCTCGATAAAAACTCCAATATGGTAGTAAGTATTTTGTTTTAACATAATTTTTCATCATCTATCTGTTAATGTTTATAAAGTATCGTATACAATATTAAATAAATCTAAACATTAAACTATTTCTTCCAACAACTTTTCACTGCACTAGCCGTATTTCGCACAGTTCCTAGAATATTTATTTACAAAACATAAAATTGCCATCATGTGTTAATTTTTTACTGTCCAAAGAGGAAATAGTGTTTTCTGTATTAGATATGTTTGCCCAGTAGTCAACAATTCGGTGTTGACATGAATATCAATAATGTTGTCATTTTTATAAATTTCCTGTTTACAAAACTTTGAATTATTCGTAAAACTAAGGATTTTCTTATCCCAGGCATAGATTACCTTAGCCGTATTTGGCACAACTTTTTGGAATTTTGGATCCTCAATGCTCTTCAACTTTGTACTTGTTTGGCTTTATAAATATTTTGATATGAGCGTCACTGATGAGTCTTATGTAGACGAAACGCGCGCCTGGCGTACTAAATTATAATCCTGGTACTTTTGATAACTATTTTTATGTATGCAATATTTCAAATATCTGTACTTCACATCTTGTTTCTTATTTTTCTCTTGACACACATGTTTGATTCTATGTATATCACTAATCTAATGCAAGAAATAATCTTTAAAATGTGTTTTAAATCCCTTGACGACAACTATATCACCACGCTTCACGCGAATGTATTTCGAGATTTGACGTCTCTTACAAAATTTTAAGTAATTTAATTCAACAAAAAAAGCCACCATTTGTTGTTGATTATTTGTCAAGCTGATAACATTACAGATCGTGGGTCTATTGCATTTTGTTTATCTTTAAATAAGAAAATAAGGACGCATATATTTATATTATTGGATGGATTGTCAATGGAAATGCTTCCCTTTTTCTCCTTAACCCAAGATACACTACAGCCCACGTGGACTTTGTCATTTCCACGTGCCCACGGTGGGCGTGTGCATTGGGTGGACATTTCGGTCCACGCTCGCCCACGTGTCCACTTGTCCACGGTATGTCGTGTGCATTGGGTGGACATCTGTGGTCCACGCCCACCGACTGGTCCACGGTATAGCGTGGAATCCACGCCCACTGCTGTCCACGGGAGATCGGGTGGGCGGGGGTCGATCCATGAACGTTATATAACGGCACATTGGTTGCCATATGTTTATTGATTTGTAAATGTATTGATATGCACTTGTTACACTTTGTATATGATGGAGTAATTTATCTGATAATAAAACTGTGAAATTTTTTGCATTGTTTTGTACGCGAATAAGGAAGCCTTAGCCTAATGTTTTGTTTAGAGATCAGTTTGTATTGATTTGACACCAATGAGTTAACTTAAATTGAAATTATGTGAATTTGCCATTTTAAAATTGTTGTCGTAAATACTGATTGCCGTGTAGATACAATAAACCAAGATGACACCTGATTAATTTCAATAGAATAACATGTGCTCTTAGAAGGCGGTTATTGCCACGTGCTTATAAGCCATCAGCTGCTCACAATATTCGTTTAATCTTAAAATATGCTCCATTTGTCACTTACAACTGATTCAACCCGAACATAAAAAGTCATGGAAAAACCTTGTTAATTCCCGAAATTAAATATTGCTTATTATATAAACATTATGCCGTGAAATTTCTTTTTTTTCGACCTCATTTCGTTATTTTCAGAAGGACAAATAAAAATACTATGAACTTTAAAAGAATACAAAAATGAAAGAAAAGATCACTGACTGACGCTTATATATATGTTCCAGTGTAAAAATCAAATTCTTGTTAAAACATCGGTTGTCAATATTCTTCACTATTTTTTCTCATGTAATTGACAGGTAATAAATCACACAAGATATTAGCGTTGTTTGTATATGCAGTCATTGAGCTGTGTGTGATTCGATCATCAGATATAGTAATGAACGATTTTGTGATTTCAATTGCGATGTTACAATTGGGTTAGATTGTCTATTGCATAAGTGTACCGCTCTTAAATGAATTTAATTGAAACAACACTTAATATTGGAATAATTGATTGACTGTAGCTTTTTTAACGTCCAGTAGCAAATATTTCATACAGGTACAAGTTTAATTTACAACTTTATATCAAAATAACGCAGACAGGTTAAAATGCAAACTTTATAGATTTGTACACAAGAAATATACAACATGTGTACAATACGTTGGGAAACGTTCTAAACAAGTAAAGTTAATATCAATAATATATTAGTACATAGATAATTTACCAAAATGGACCTTACTTTCGCAACTCACTGGATTGCTTTATTCAGTCAGCCACACCACTAGACAAAATGTATTCTTTATGAACTAAAACAGTTTTCAATTTAGATTTAGAGTCAAGTTTATTAAAATTGAGATGATAATTTCAACTTCATTTAACATATATTTCTAGTATTACTACTGGTTTGCTGATGAAGGATTTAAGTGTTCCTCATCATCTATTTTGCGTGCTTTACACGCTCTATTTTCTCTTTGTTTTTTCTTGAATAAGCCTATTTCAATTTTTCAAGTTACATGCTTGGTCATGTATACGTAATTTTATTAAAACCTGACGATTGTTGTTTTTGGGGTTTGAATTGTGCAACTAGTTTTCTACTTTTTTTGGTTCCTGATGGACTATTTTCCAGTGCGTAATTTATTATACATATTCAGGACGAACACTCAACAATAATAGATACATGTACTTAACCTTGCACCAACATTGCAGCTATATTAATAATTCTACAATGTCCACACAAATGAGGTTATTGCAATGGTTGTCGACGAGGAATGGCAGTTGTAATGTTTACAGAAAGTTAAATATACCTATTTGAATAAAGATGATTTAGATGATTTAGATTTTATGGTTTTATTTCTTTTGTGAGAAAACATGACACTAGCATGATTCGTTTTACTATAGTATGTACAGCAGGTCTTGTACTTTTCTTCATACATGTATTATAATGCATCTTGTCAGCATCATTTTGTTAATTTCGTGTATGTGACCAATCTTGAGGAGGCAAGTTAAACTGTATGCATATAGAGAAACTAATCTGCGCAAAGCAAGGCACAAACATAATAAAAAATAAGGTGCGATTAATTTTTTTACTCAAAGTCACAGAATATTTCAAATTGCAGTTTGACACAATTATGTTATCATTGTTGAAGGCCGTACACATGTAATATGACTCTGTGAAACTATTTAAAATAATGCCACATCTCCTTATTTCGGATCTGATGGATTGATGTCTGATTTGTCTCCTTTTTATATCTAAATTTCGTATACATATGTATATACATATTAAACGTAGTTTCGTAACCATTTAAAGTCATGTCAAAAGAAATCTGCATAGCAAGATCGTGGTTTATTTCAACACGTGGATGACAGAGTATGCATATAAGAATAGGCCGTTTTAGGTCTAGAGCTTAATTTCAGATATATAATTAATTTCAAGTCCGGTTTGTAAAAACATGAGAACACAAGCTTCAAAATCCTATACAAATATGATACGTGTATTGGAATTTTTTACATTTGAGAAAAGAAGACCGTTACTATGTCTTTCTTCCTCCTGTTTAATTTTTTCATCTTTATTAAAATTATCAATTGCTAATTACATGTACATGTATGTGCCTGTTTAAGTGAAGTCTGTAATCCATTTCAACTAGAATCCCCCAATTAAAAAAAAATAATCTCAAAATAAATTTTAAATGTTTCAATTATATATGTACATTTTTAACTATAAAAAATCTGTAATCAAATGTAGGAATTGGATCTTATAAAATCTTACATTCTTTATTATATCCAATTCATATTTTTCAACTAAAGTCATTATCATTTATTTTAAAAATACTAATTTTTTTCGGGTGGATTTTTTTTTCTATATATGCATACTGCTCTATATCTCTTTTTTATTTGTACAAATGTACATATATTCAATTACTCCAATGCAGACAGGTGTTGTTCCCACCGAAACAAAAAGCCATATTTTTTGCATTTGACAGCGACGGTATACCCCAATTATCATATCATCACACTGACAGGGACCTTCAAATAAGCAAGGTATTCAAAAATAGTAATCCTTTTAAAATGTTTTGTTTTATTTTATCTCCGGATGGAACTGTCATATCATGTATGACAACCTGTGTACTTTATAAGATCAACAATTTTATTTGATTTATCATTGTTAAAAATGTCCGTGTTACCAAGATCTCGTGTCCTCAGCCTAACGACTAAAGCACCAACACACTACCTTGTGAAATATATAGCATGCAACACTTACCAAGTCAGAAGCAGAAGTTTCTTCAAGAGTGATGATAAGGTATGTACAATTTTTGCTTATATTATATTAACATGTTATTCATTATAGGCAGTGTCTGCGCGTACCGACATGCGGATACGCGTAGCCGAATTGACTTCCGTAGGCTACGCGTACCCGCAACCTATTTTATAATAAACTGTCGGTTATTTCCCGACTTTGTGAATTCAGTTAATATAGTGGCAAATAATATGTTTTAATCTGTATTTAATGTATTAGTAAGAAAAATAGAAATTAAATGTAAATGCACGTGAAAAGAATAAGATTATACTGAATAATTAAATTATACTGAATACATGTAAATAAAATTCGAAACAGAAACGAACATTTTAAAATATCTGAAACGATTAAAAATCATTCAGAACGCCGGATTAATTGCTTGCTAATTCCGTTTCAGGTCTTCATATTTAAAATTTAAAATGAAAATCAAGTCACGGTTATATATGATGAACTAATTTATTTGAATAAATAACTTGTTATATAAATGCATAGATAATCTATAATTATAGTTAACATTTAAAGAAAAATATTCAAAAACTAACCAGGGGTAGTGTTCTCGAAAGTTTCCTAAGATTCTTCCTAGGTCATAGATAAGACCAATTTTAGGGTGGACTTAGGATCAATTTAGGACACTCTTAAGTTGTGTCTCGAAGCTATCTCAGACGTATCTTATGTTAGGACGTCATAAACATATCCTAAGTCTAGAAATTTTAAATCGTCAATTTTATTTTTTGAGAAAACATTTATTAATGACCAAACCAATTAATAAAATTGTTTACGGATTTTATAATTACAATTAAAGAATTAAATCCATAATTTTAAATGTAATACTAAAATTATATCAAAAAGGATTGTAATTTAAACTGGAAAACAACTTGTTTTGAAATGAGAATTGAGTTGGTAGTGTAATCGTAAAAACGAAGTTCAAAGTTTAAAATCATGCCTTATTTCTTTATATACGAGTCAAAACCGATGGTGCGTTTCATTTTCATGTTAATCTTCAGGTAAAAAATGAACAAAAAGCGAAATCCAAAATTTATTATGTTAGGATGAAGATAGGATGATCCTAAGACACCTAATTAGGTGTCCTAAAGTTAGGACGAAAACTGCGATATATCGTAAATTAGGAGAGCTTCGAGAACACGACTTAGGAAAAATACCTGCCATAAGATGGACTTAGGACACGTCCTAGTCCTAAGATAGCTTCGAGAACACCACCCTGGATCGTTTCTACGAAAGCGTATTAGGGACGTAGTAAAAATAAAATCGGATTACTGATGGTTTTTAAAGTCGAAATGTTGACATCTCATATCTTAAAATCTCTGTGAATTATATTTTTGTTTCACTTATTGTGATAAATTACCGGTTTAATACACAATTTTATCTCCATCCGATAATATATGAATATTAGGCGGTTACGCGTACCCTACGAAGTCCAATTATGCCACGCGTACCCGCATGACGCTGACACTGCCTTTATCATAAGCTTAATTTTACTCGTTTCATTTTCTTAAAAGAAATGATAGTTTTCGCGATAGTTCTTAGCCTGGGTAAAAGAATAACACTGAAAAGCGATAAAAATGTATTTCAAGCTTAAATTTTATAATAAGAACATTTGAACTTCTGTAAATGCTTGCATAAGTTTTTTTTTTTTTTTGGAACGTTTTAAAAATCTAAAATATGTCCCCAAACATTTTGAGTTTGTCATAACCAGGTGTGGTGTTCTCGGAATTAAGTATCCCTTCGTTTGAAGACACACATTAAGACCGATTTTGGGATGGACTTAAGATCATTTAAGAGCACTGACGCGTCTTAGTTTGAACGTTCTAATCATATCTTACATTTGTTTTTAATTGATTGAATTGAGAGAGAATCAGAGTAAAACAGTAAAGAAAAATAACACGGATATCACGTTAGTCTATAGAGTTAGTCATGCAAAATTTGTAATCCTCACAACTGAAATCTTTGTAATTATGTAAAGGGATATTTTTTAACGTACACTGTCTATAAAAATATGTACTTAAATGCAACAAAATCGAATGGAGATAAGGTTTTTTACGTCAATGAGACAAAAACTAAGCGACACAAATTAAACAGAAGAAAGATATGCATCCTCAATTGCAATTATATACCGGAATTTCATTAAGAAACTCGTAAAGTTTATATCTATAGTTTTCTTTCATTGCTTTTTTTTTTTTTTTTTTATAGAGAAACATAATTTTCTAAATACACATTGCAACTATTAAATTTAACCACGTCCCACCTTGAAAACCATTATTGGTCCCTTTAACGAGACAGCAACCAAACGACATAATTAAACTATAGATATATATACCGTTCCAATTATTCCTCCAGTATACAATACAGATTCTCAAAATTTATAAGAATATTTCCGGTTGATATTTAATTGTTTAATATCTTTTGATATTTTAAAGAGAATTTTCTTCTTTTTTTTTGGTATTGAAATTAAAACAATTGATTAAACGAAGTGAATATCTGTACTTTGGAAATCTTTAAATTTGTAAGAATATCTAAAGTTGATATTTTGTTTTTTCACACTGGGGTAATATTTTAGAGAATTGGAAATTAAAACATTTGATATAACTAAGTCAATATGGGAAATCCGTATTTTGCTTTTAAAAAAAATTTAGTATAAAATTATTCATTGTAACTGTTGACTATAACCACGGATTTGTTTAGATTAATATATAAATCCTTGTGATAACCAAGTCCGACTTTTGAAATTCAAGACCATACGTATTCATGTGATAATTCATTTCGAATTAGATTTTTTTTATATTAAAATGTGTCCGTGAATGTTTAATGTGAATATAAGAGAGATGTGGTTTATGCATACACAAGACAGCAACCAAACGACATAATTAAACATTAGATATACAGTTCTAGTCAGTTATTCTTCCGGCATTTTATGCTAAGACACGTAACTTTGTAATATATTGAGTTTTCTCAATCCAGAATCATATTATGAAATAATTTCTAATTTTGTTCAAATAAAAGTATTAAGTTAATATGTTTTTTTTTTTGTAAATATCGGATAAATCACAAAGGGAAAATCCGTATTTTAGAAATGTTAATTCTTTTAGCAAAACAGATTTAAACTAACTAGTGTAATAGTTAAGTACACATGTGTAATCATGTCTGACCTTGAACGACCGTTCGTATATATACATGTAATTAATTTGATACGCTCAACTTGTCAATAGCGCTTTTACGACATTCCTTGTCTTAGCGGGTTGAAATTTCAATGCATTGTATACAAATGGGAAGTTTTATATTAAAATTTGTCTTTGAATATAACATATAAAAATAAAGGAGATGTGGTTTATTCGTCAATGAGACAGCAACCAAACGACACATATGTATAATGAAATAACCATAGGTATTCATGAATACAGTACAAATCGCAATAATTCTGCATGTATTTCATAAAGAAACTCTTAACTCTGTAAATGAAGATTCAGAAAGTACTTTTTGGAGAAAAATGGCTAACCTCTTTAATAAATGAAAGGAAAATTGTACAGAAATTAGATATCTTTTTCTTTTCGTGTATTTAGGTTTAAGAATTAAAAAATAAAATCCGATGCTTTCTCCAAGGTCAATAAATTAACATACAAAAAAGCGATTCTGGGAATTTTAGGAATTTTCTATTTCAATTCATTTGTCTTTAAACAGACACTCCTTTAATTAAACTCCAAATCTGATTGGTCAAACCTAATCTGTGGGCGGTCTTCCCGTTATCATTGGTTTACACAAAAAGTCGCACGCCAATAGTAAACCAATGAAAATGCAGAATACTAGTAACAATTTTTTTTGTTATATATTTTCTTATATCAATGACTTAACTTAATATGTAACTCCGAATTTCTATTACAAAAACGAGAATAGTTTCTTTTTTTTTTTTTTAACTCAAATATACACGGTCAACTTCTTCCACTCAAATTCTCGTATTTGATTTGTAATATAATTAAAACAGGAACTGTCATAGATGTTTTAGTGAGAGTTTGTATGCATTCTATAGATAATTTATTGTTTGATCTTAAGTTTGATCTTAAGTTCTTTGTTTTTATTCAAGTTTATTCAATATTTGAGAAGTTATTTAAGGTTTTATCAAATGAACATTTCATCTAAGTGTTAATTGTTAATAAATTTTGTTTACAATATAATCTAACTAAACATGAATTTTAGAGTGTAATTAACTCGGCTTAGAGTTTTCACATGATTTATTTGTTGAAGTAGGCCGTTATCATTGAGTAAATAAGTTAGATCTGAGACTACTATATTATAAGTTCATTTAACACCCTGTAGTACCCCAGTACACCCTGAGGCAATTTATCCCAGGTCTTAGTCCGAATCGGGCGAGTTTTAGTGACATTGGCGTACAAACTGTAACGTGAAAACAACGTTATAGTAGTCTCAGGTTAGATCGAAAGTGTACTCTTTGTACTTTGAATATTACTGAAGATGAATTCCATTTTGTTTTACAATGTGAATGCTATCTGAGACTACTATAACGGCCTTATTTATATAAAAAAATATACAATGTCCTATATTGACAAATAAAATTATGGTATAAATCATTGCAAGGTCATTTAAGCAAAAATGTACACGTGTATTGTATATTCTGCAATACAGTCATGACAGTGCACTTTTCAACCTGTAGTGCTGTACCCCAAGTAGTTCCTGTGAAATCAAAGTACTAGTAGCCTAACCGTTCTAAGGTCTAAACACCATATATTTCTAAACATCTAACATTTTAATAATTGTTGAAATCTAAACACTTGTTAAAATCTAAACATGTTTAGATGCTAAACGTGTTTCAAAATGTACACAGAAAAAGTGCTTAGATTAGAATTTAGGATATAAACACTGTTTTTGCAGTGTAAGGACCTGTCAAATGAAAAAAAGAATAATTCTCTAGACTTAAATATACATATATATATATACACATTTAAATGGAAAGTTAGTTTCTTGAGATCATGCACTTTTCAACTATAAAACTTTTGTAAACACAGAACCTACCCCACTCGATGTAGCTAATTTTCGGTTACCCAATGTCAGAAATATTTGCCACTGACAGTCAGCTATTGATTATCGGGCAGAACTCTACTATAAATATTTATATTTATTTATTTATTTACTATCTTAATTTAATGTATGAATTAGAATGATGTGTACATATATACACATTCTTGATAACCTCATTCATCAAGATAAAACTTAAAAAAAAAAAGATTTATCGTGTAATGTGAGTCTCCACTTTTTCAGCTACGTGGTTTCGTATTTTGGTCATTTTTTGTGGTTTATCCGCTTATTTGGCTGTCCAAATCGAACCAATTTTGACTTCGTTTCAAAGACACAATTTTCAAACCTTAAAATGAAAATGCATACTCAATAACTCGGGCATAGGACATTTGAGCGAAAAAGAAAAAAGCACATAGGGTCATTTGAGCGCCGACTTCATAGGACATTTGAGCGCCGGGATATTAACCTTACCTGAGTTTTCAGACAGGACATTTGAGCGAAATTTTCCCTTAAATTTAGTTATAAATATTTTTTATTTTATTTCACACCCGAGTAATTCGACCGGTTCTGGCTGGTTTATGTAAGTGAAATCCTAAGTTGATCTCTATTTACCAATCAATTCTACTATAATTCATTGGCTATGCAAATTTTCTTTGTTCTAAAATTCTTATATATATATCTATTAAGTGAAATGTCCCTTGGCACTTGAAATCTTAATACTAATAATACATGTACGTGTTAAAATGGATATTATTTTGACCGAGACTAATAAGGGAAAAAGAAGCCTTGTTTGTGACAGTTTCCGATATAGAGTGGACAAAACACTAAAAGGAGAAGAAATATCCTGGAGATGTACAGTAAGTACCTTTTTTTACAAATTTAATGTTAATGTAAACTAATTGTTCGTCTGTTACGCTTCAACTTCCATAACTTCTTTTAATTTTGATTTATATCTATATCATTATATGTCTATCTTATACCTCCTTTAGATTAATTTTTTAACACATTTGAATATAAGCTACCACATATAGGGTTAGGTATCAAGGCTCCATGTTGAAGGTCGTACTGTAACCTATATAACATTGTTAGGTTGATTTTCTAGGCACTTTACAATATTCATACAATACACTGTAAAAATTGTGCTTAGAGCCTAAACATGTTTAGGAAAATGTTTAGAAGCTAAACACATAAATGTCTGTGGTGTTCCCATTCTAAACATGTTATGAATTTCATTTCATTTCATTTCATACTACATCTTATTTTTATGTCTTGCAATAGCAAATGAAAAAGCATTTAAACACTTCAATTGTATTTGTCCTTTCAATATTTTTCAGGCAAAAGGTTGCAAAGCAAGACTGAGGACGGATTGTACCGGAACCGTTATAATTCAACAGAAAAATACTCATAACCATGATACCAGTGATCGTGACAATGAACGTCACTTGCTGCGGGTACGATCAAAAAAAAAAGCGGATGATGATATTGCTCAACGTCCTTCAAAAATTATCCGTACAGAGTTACAGAACATGGATGAAGCAAATCTAAAGTCTGAAGACATTGGCAGCGTTTCAAAGGCTATATATAGAAAGAGGCGTAAATCTCACCCTGCACTTCCTAAATCTAGAGAGGAAACACACCAATCATTAAAGAAGATTAATATTCAGTCAAATAAATTTGAAAATTTTGTGCAGTTTAATGATGAACAAACTGGTATAATTATTCTTACGTGACAATTCTCTATCCAAGACTTGTTTTCGCTCAAATGTCGCTCAAATGTCCTAAAATTTAGGCGCTCAAATGTCCTATACTTTGGCGCTCAAACGTCCTTTTTTTTCGCTCAAATGTCCTGTCAATGCGCTCAAATGTCCATTGCCGCAATAACTCATGATTTTATCTATCAAGTTCAAATTAAAAACGTAACAATGTTTGTATACACCAAAACGTTTTATTCTGGCTTTGTCAAATTCTAAGGTGATTTTTCTGACTGGACGAATCCCATCTTTTTAGCACTTCTATGCATTCAATATTGCCAACATTGTCACTTCTATGTATGCAAATGCAATAGTATTTGGTGGGAAAATTTTATGTGTGCAAAGGAGTTGAGTTGGGTACCGACCGTTCAGATCCAAATATTGAACACACCTTCGTGTCATTATGATTAACCACCTTATTGTATTAACTTACAACCAGTGCTATAAAAATAATGCATGATTTTAACTATTTTTTTCTTTTCAGTGTTTTTTTCTCTCCATTTTTTTTTGTCAGCCCGCAATAGGAGGCAACTGCCTACATGCCTCTATGTAATTTACGGCCCTGGTCATCCCAAGATAAGAAGTCACTTTTAGAGGACATTGTGAAGTGAAAAAACCTCACCACCTAATTATCAGATTGAAATTAAAAAAAAGAATTAAGAAAGGGGAAGCTGATGAACGTCGTTGTACCATTGTAACTTAATGGTGTTTGAGAAATAAAGAATCTTAAAACCGAAAAAAAAATATGGTTTGAAAAATAAAATTAGCGTTGGATAATCTGAATGAGGGTCGGGTCGGGGGTTCTTTGTTTCCTATAATTTCTATTCCATTTTTCTCTTCTCTTTCAATTTTTACACTTATTATTTTCTCTTCTCTAATCTTTATTTGACGATCATTTTTCTACATTCTTTACTTTTTTTACCTTGTAAAACCCCTTCCATACCTCCCGAATCAAACCACAAGGATTGCTGCAAATATGTATCTTTGATACTCAGCTGTGAAAATACCTTACACGTATACGGAATACAAGTTTATTGCAATTAACGAGACTCAGTCGTGTATTCTAGGCACCCAGCTGTGAAACAAATTCATCTCCCATGCTATTGACACTACCTGTCCTTACAGGTAAAATATTTGTATATTAGATACAATTAACGGACCTGTAGCAAAACAATGTACCTAACCTTAAGATGGATAAGATTAATTACATTTGCATTTTCGCCGCATAATTACAATTTATTAACGAACTATAAACTGATTAAAAAATATATATATAGATATGAATAGTGATAACAAAGATATTAATAAATTATTTTCCTTTTCCCTCTAATTTTTTTTTTTTTTTTTATAATTTACTTTTAATAATATCCGATACTGATATAGACAATGAATAGTCTCGGTGATTAGGTGGTGATATATGTCGTCTGCTACTGTTAAATACGAAACTACGGTTAAATACGAAACTACGTTATATTAACGTAGCTGAAAAAGTGGAGACTCACACTACACGATAAATCGGTAGTGACCAATCTCTGTGTTATAGTAGTCTCAGATGCTATAGAGACTTAAGTAGGCAGTTTATGAAACCTTATTATTATAGATGTCCATTGTCGTTCAAATTAGTGCAACTCCTCAGCACTGAAATATAAAAGATTTGCGTAATTTGTGTAAACTCTTGATAAATGCACTTAATCATAGGACCAAACTGTTATTTGTCAATTCTTGATGTTTATTTGCTTCTCTGATGTAGTATGCCATGTTGTCATATTAGAAATGTATTTGTATTTATTGCACTGATAAGCATAATGTCTGTGCTTAGAGTAATAAAGAATTGGATAGAATTATCTTTTTTTTTTATCTATGAAATGCACATTTCTACACCTAGGGGTTGAAGGCAAATACAAACAATACAATACAATATACAAAATGGAAAAATTAACATATTAAACATCATATATAAATGACTTTTTAATGAACGGAACAGTAAGCTGCATAATATCAAATGAAGATAGAATTAATTGCAATATATCTGTTTCAGACAATTTAAAGTATTCTGGACATATATTATTTATATCATTTTCAAGCTGATTAATTAATTTTACATTTTAAGAAAAAGTGGGTTTCATCTTTAACCGCATTTATATTACAATGTTGACATATTCTATTTTCTGTTTGAATTCTTTTATATCTACCCTCTCTATTTCCAAGAAATGGTCACTTACTCGCTTTTTACATAATAATTTTCTATTTTCAAAAATATTTTTAGAAATGTATTTGTCTATTTCATATTCTGTCTTTATCTTACTGGTGTCATTAGTTAATTTTAATTTTTCAAAGAAAATATTTCCAAAGCTATCTTTTAGTTCTAATAAAGGGTTATTTTCATCACAAGAAATTCTTGCTAAGTACTTCAATGATTGACTTTAATAAAGACATATATGGAATACTGAGCTAGTCCTGCTCTTGCAGCTATATTGACAGATTGTTTA
This sequence comes from Mytilus galloprovincialis, assembly GCF_965363235.1. Classification (NCBI taxonomy): domain Eukaryota; kingdom Metazoa; phylum Mollusca; class Bivalvia; order Mytilida; family Mytilidae; genus Mytilus; species Mytilus galloprovincialis. Next base: position 13,672,823 of record NC_134847.1, on the reverse strand, counting down.
CTAATCCCCAGTATATATTTGCAAAATTTTAAATGTGTCTTCTCCACTTGGCTACTACAATGTATCAATCATTGCTAGAACATCAAATTTACTCATGTCTTTAATTTGTGCTCGTCTTTCAGCTCTTATTATTTTTTCATAAAAATTCATATACCAAAATTCAGAATTATACATGAGAATAGGTTTAACTAGTGATTCGAACAATTTTTTGCATAGTTTTATAGACACATTTTCTAAAGGAGAAAGATACTTAAAAATAGAAAACAAAACTCAATTTCCCATTATCATGACGCGCCGTTACTAGCCTGGCATCCGACCCAATCTAGCTGCGCGTCACTGACAAGATTAGCCAGGACCCCAGGCTAGCGCCGTTACATGGTATTATTTATCCACGACCGACGATTTTATTCTTTACCAATTAGCGTGTTGATTAGAGTCGTGTCACGGTGATTAGCGATGGTAGTTTATTAAAGTCAAATAAACACATACATGTACAAGTTTACTCGGTAAACAAATACAGACGGTTTCATTTGAAAAATAATAAACATATATGGTTTTGCAAAAAAAAACATAAAAAAAACCGTATTGTTTCAACTATGTTATATTCAAAACCAATTGAGAAATCTCCACAAAGTCGTAAAATTTTCCATTCAATTTATTTCTTTTGAAAACGGTAAATGAAATTACAGATCAAATTTAAAATAAGATGTGGCTTTCTCATGGATCAAAACCCCCTTTCGAAAGCGTTGTCCACTTTTGTCTACTACTAAACATTCTTATACTGAAGGTTCCGTTTTGTAACGTAATTCATCGTTGAAAGTGTTGAAAAATCCGTCCGTTCGGAACAAATCTTAACTTGAGTAAACAAGCCATTTTGCATACGGATCAGTTAGAAAGCCTTGATGGAATTAAATAAAGTCTGAATAATGAATATATCTCCTTTTTACTCTCAGTTTCTATATTTCATCATAATTGAGTATTTTTCTAATAGACAAATTTAATTTGTTGGTTGATTAACGTGTTGTGGCAAAAATCTCATGCGCAATCAGGACGGAAAGTCGTATACGTAATAAGTGCACGGGAATATGCAGCTTAACAATGGATGGATATGTATATTCCCAGCCAATAATGACAATAATTACTAAATTCGTTTATTATACATGTACATGTAGGAAAATTGTACATTAATTGCAACGGTATATTACTACTCATTAAAAAAAAATCGAATGTACTGGGCCTGTTTATCAAAACGGTCCTAAAATTGGTCCTAATATATTCAAACCATGACGTGCTTCTAATATCTGTGAAAGATTGATAAATAAAGACTAATCTGTATGTCGTGTGCAAAGTTGTATCCCTATAGTATCGAGATAACCCGCCAAAAAATTAATAAAAAAAAAAAAAAAAAACCTAACGCGTACTACACACTCTCCCCTAAAAAACATTATATTAGTATGTTAATATTATATTATAGAAGCCCATAGATATTTAACTTCATAATTCATTTTAAATAATTTCAGATTCAGCACATGGTTCTCTATGAGGTGCAGTATGGCAATAGGAAACAAATTGGCACTGCCCTAGTTATTGGGTCTGGGACAGAAAATGAGATGATGCTGCAGAAAAACGAGAGAGAATGCCAAACATCACCAGAGCCAACGCCTAGATCACCAACACCACCCCCATCTCCAGCCGAATCTATAGAGATTCCTCTTCCAGGTTCCCCTAGCCTTCCAATCATCAGACGTCCTGCCAAAGGGAAAAGGTCAACAAAAATACCAAAACCCAAACCAACATCAAAGGTAAATTTTACCAATTTAATTAAACTGCGATTGCTGATTTAGTATAAAGAAAGAATATGTGGTATGATTGCCAATGAGACAGTTCTCCACAAGAGACCAAAATGACACAGACATTTTAAACAATTATAGGTCACCGTACGGCCTTCAACAATGAGCAAAGCCCATACCGCATAGTCAGCTATAAAAGGCCCCGAAATGACAACGTTAAACAATTCAAACGAGAAAACTAACGGTCTTATTTATATGAAAAAATAAATGAAAAACAAATAAATATTTAACACAGAAACAAACGACAACCACTGAATTACAGGCTCCTGACTTGGGACAGACACACACATACATAATGTCGCGGGGTTAAACATGTAAGCTGGATCCCAACCCTCCCCTTACATGGGACAGTGGTATAACAGTACAACTTAAGATAGAACTATATAAAAATCAGTTGAAAAAGGCTTAACGTAAGGCTTCAGATCTGTTTTCTGCGTACAGCAAAAGCCGACTAATTTTAGTAAAGATTTCTTATTACAAAAAGATACCGTACCAATAAAGAGATATGTGGTTTTTACGTCATTGGATTTTATACAAAATAGAAAATCGTGTATTTCTGGATTTTGTTTAATTTTGATAATTATAATCACAGTCAATAAGCAACACAATTAAAACTATAGTTGTTCGTTGTCTGTTCGACATAGTAAGATATCAATATTATTTAAAAACGTGTACCAGAGTCGATAGGGAGCGCAGAGGGGGTACGTCTTGTTTAATACGCAACTTTTATATATTTTTATTCAGAGTTATGCCCCTTCCAAATAACCCGCCTCCGACCAATCAGTTTCACTGATTTATGTTTTTGTTTATCTTTTGAGTTATGGTGACATATAAATAATAAAAAAAATACCATGCAGTCATTCACTTTTACGTTTTGTGTATATTTCAGAATAATATAATAATATATTTACATGCAATATGACATCGTAAACCGCTGCATGTATATGTCTGGAGCGGGGTAGGGGGGGGGGGAGGGGCTGGGGGTCACCTATTTAAAAATAATATATGGAATTTCTCACAAACATTTATTGTTTTTGGGGGAAAAAATCCGAAGCACGACTGTAGCGGACATCCTCTCAATGCATCAAGTGCACCCATTATGAAAAGTCCTGGATCCGCCAATAAACCCGTACAGCGTAGATACCCTCTTTATTCAAGTAATTTAAAATTAGCGAAAATTAATTTGACGAGTTCTCAGACTTTTGTTTCCGATTAAAAGGTGACACCCCTATGTCGAAACCTAAATGTACTGGTATTCGGTAAAATATTGATAGTTGTTCTTTAAGTATATAACAGTTTTGATCTTTCTTTTTTTTTCTCTCTTTACACATAACGAACGGTTATAGAATCTGTTTAACGTTGGCATTGTAAAAACAAAATCTAAATAAAAATTTATTATATTTCAGAAATCAACAAAACCATTAGCCAAAGTTTTGTCAAGGGGAATGCCTCCAACTACACCACAATCATCAATACCGGGACCAACAACCGTATCCCTAAGTCCAACAAATTCCACCTCGAGACCAACAACCTCAGGGCCGACAACAAATCCCACCTCTAGACCAACAACATCAGGGCCGACAACAAATTCCAACTCTAGACCAACAACCTCAGGGCCTACAACAAATCCCACCCCTAGACCAACAACCTCAGGGCCGACAACAAATCCCACTTCTAGACCAACAACAAATTCCACATCTAGACCAAGGCCACTATCACCCCCAACATCACCACAAATAATAGTGCACCAACAACCTCACTTACAATCACCACAACCACCATCACCAGCAACACCATCAGTAAACCATCGATCGATCTTTCCTGATGACCACAGGGTGTTTCATGTCCTCGACACTATCTTGAGAGGGGTCACACGATTAAACATGAAAGTAACAGACATCGACAACAGACTTAAGACTCTAGAGGCCAAACATGACATTCACCATGAAGAGTCTAGGAGAGGAAGAAGGCAGGAGACACCCTGGTCTGCACCACCAGCAGACAGTGACGATGGAAGTGAAGCAACACATACCATTGCCCATCCAGCTGGAATGGTAATTGACCAAGACAGGTTGTTAACGCTGAAAGGGAAGTCACAGTCTGCAGGAAACTTCGCCGCACTTGTTATAAGAGAATTGAAACCACACCTTTTTGGTCCAGAGAACCTAAGACAACTATATAACTGGAACGGAGGTGGTGTGAACGGGAAAAGGGGGTTAAGCCCAAACACAAAGACGGTAGTAAGCAATTACACCACCATGTTTTATCCTGAATGCCAAAAGGAGGACTACTTTCGAGATACGGTAATTCAGAAGATAAATGAGAGTTTGAGAAGGCCTGCTGTTAAAAGATGTCGTCGAAGGCTGCTCGAAACGCCACTGAACACTATAAACAATGATGCAAATCATATTTAAATGTATTTCTGCCATTTACGTACTTATCGTACACCTTTAAAATTGTGTGATCAATTGCTGTAATGTACAAATTGTATACATTTTTTCATGAATCACTTCTTTCGTGAAGTACATCTATGATCTTGCATATGAATATATGATTTTGGTTGATATTTTACCGAGATTATATATAATGTGTATATATGCATCCTGTGTAACCTTTTGATTAAAACTATATTCATACTGTAAATCTAGTTTTTTTTTCGAGTCTGCAACTTTTGTTGCAGAAAGCTCGACAAAGGGATATTGATCAGGCGGCGGCTACGGCAACGGCGGCGGTGTTAGCTAACTTCTTAAAAGCTTTATATCTTAGAAGGTGGAAGACCTGGATGCTTCATATTTTGTATATAGATGCCTCATGTTACGAAATTTCCGTCAGTCACACGTCCAATGTCCTTGACCTTATTTTAATGATTCAGTGACTACTTGAAAAAAAAGTTCAGATTTTTTGTAATGTTAAATTCTCTCTTATTATAAGTTATAGGATAACTATATTTGGTATGTGCGTACCTTGCAAGGTACTCATACCCGTCAGACAGTTTTCACTTGACCTTGACCTCATTTCATGGATCAGTGAACAATGTTAAGTTTTGGTGGTCAAGTCCATATCTCAGATACTATAAGCGATAGGTTTAGTATATTCGGTGCATGGAAGCGTAAGGTGTACATGTCCAACGTGTAGGTGTCATCTGACCTTGATCTCATTTTCTTGGTTAAGTGGTTATAGTTAAGTTTTTGTGTTTTGGTCTGTTTTTCTTATACTATATGCAATAGGTCTACTATATTTGGTGTATGGAATGATTGTAAGGTATACATGTCTAGCTGACAGGTATAATCTGACCTTTACCTCATTTTCATGGTTCAGTGGTCAAAGTTCAGTTTTTGAGTTTTGGATTATTTTTCTAATACTATATGCAATAGGTCAACTATAGTTGGTGTATGGAAATATCAATGATTAACAAAGAAGGCGAGACATTTCAGTGTGTGCACTCTTGTTTGTATTAACTGTTAAGGAGGTATCGACACATCAAAAAGACGGAAAAAACAAACATTGGAGCAGGTGTTCATGTATAAAAAAGAAATACTGATAGCGATAAGGGTAATAAAGTCCTCTCTGTATGATCTTCAAAAATTAATTTCTGCCTTCAGACCGGATACCATAAAGGGATGGGTTTTAGCAAATCCAATATCTCATAGATAGTTTTGAACTGTCCTGACATCACAAATTAACATCAATAAAAACATTTTGATAAAACACAATAAACCAAAAAACAATAATGACAGCAGCAACCACATGGATAATACACTCCACATTTAAAATTTACATTGAGATTTGTATGTAGACCTTCGTATGCCAGTGGTGGATCCAGTCGGGGGAGAGGGGCGGGGGTTAGTACCTCCTTTGTTTGGAAGAACAATGCATATGAATGGGGAAATATAGTTGATCCCCTTCCCCGTTATTCTTAGTTGGGACCCCTTTTAAAATGGCTGGTTGATTGATTGCTGGTTGCTTAACGTCCAGTGGCTAATATTTCATGCATGTTCAGGACGAGAACAAGTAAACAATAAACACATTAGTTAGGTCGTGTCATAATAGAGGCCAATCGGGATGATGGTCGGGGAAATTTGGACTGCCACTGGAAAATTAGGGTATATTGGATAGGGACAGAAAATTTGCCTTGCAACAGGCCACCTACGGACTACTCAAAGAGTTGTAACAAGGGTTCTTAACGTACAAAGAGCAAAGTAAAAATGACTGAATTAGCCCTTGTATGCCATCAGTATTGTGTTCTTGTGTGTTTGATGTGTCATGGATGTACATGTACAAATTCATACTCTCATTTTTATTTATTATATATGTCTGGTCTGTTTAAGCAATCGCATTGACACGTTTACCTCAAATTCTCTTTTCAATGCTTATCCAGTATAAATGACAAAGACCATACAAGATATATACAATATTATTACTGTCAGCATAAATTACAAATAGTCATAAAAATAGATATTATTATTTCTAACATAAGTTAACAAACTTTCATAAAAGTTAACAACATAAGTCTTCCTCAGCGTAACATTAGTATTTACAATTATAATTTTATTTTAACTGAAATTCATAACAGTAGACATAAGACATTAGTCATTTTTACCAATCATTAGTCCTTGAAAGGATGCATAAGCATCATAATACAAATGTACAATATTTATAATTAAACATGTGAGTTTTTAGTGAAAATGTCCAATACACACTACCGTTCCAGGTTGTATGCACGTAAAAATCTTCTTTTATGGTATGTTCATTGCGGAAATTTGTTCTATAGATGACTGTTTACAGGCACATTTTCCGTTTTTCCTCAAAACCCGGTGACCACAACAAGTTATTAAAGTACCCAATACTCCTGCCACGTGAGGAGATTGATCGGAAGAGCTTGTCCGGCATACTGCCAGTTGCTTGACCTTTCATAAGTATGCACACTGGTACTACTTTGAAAATGTGATCTATATACCCACTGCACTGATCTTTGGTCATGTACACCGCCCAGAATTCACGGATAGAGTTGATTAGGTCTTCTTTGGTGAACAAGGTCTTTTTGGCTAGGTACCTTTTCAGTTGGCTCCACACCATTTCAATTGGGTTAAGATCTGCACTTTCTGTAGAAAATAAACATAGAGGTTAATTTGATTGGTTATATAGATGCACTCAACAGTTTTTTTTCAGATTTATGGCAATTATTTACTTCATTGTACATGCATGTGTATGAAAAAATATGAATTGTTTTGAATTACACAAAAAGTCATGCCAATGAAAAATCAAACCAACAAATATATCTCAACCTGTAACATTGATAGCACTGCATATTGTTGAAGACAAAAGGGGGGGGGAGTTATTTACAATAAACAATTATATTTAAATATGACAATGTAACCCACACGAGACATTGTACAGCATATAATGTGATAAAAATCACAAAAGACACTCCGTACTTTGACTTTTAATTGTTTACTTTTACAAATTTTGAATTGGATGGAGATTTGTCTCATTAGCACTCATACCACATCTTCTTATATCTAACTATGAAAATAACATCAATAATAAAATGTATTATTAGTACTAGTACTAGAAAAATTAGCGAACTGTCACAACATTAACGGTACCCTTCATATCAAATTACCATTATCTAATCAAAAAAGTTTATAATGAGATACACTTACCTGAAGGCCAGTCGTTCCACCAGTTGATGCCATTTGCAGCCATGAAATCTTTGGAAACCCTGGACCGGTGTTTGGGGTCGTTGTCCATCTGGAAACGATGATGATCCGCAAACTTTCTGTTGATAAATGGCAGAGCTTCATCTTTGAGGATGGCGTTCGTAAAAAACTCTCCTGTCATGATACCGTCAAATATGAGAATTGGAGTAGCTCCTCTCTTGCTGATGCCAGCCCATAGATGTACTTTCAATGGATGCTTTGGCTTAGGAATTGACGGTCGGTTAGCTGTTATTTTTCTGTAAAATGTCACTTTGTTGTTGTGCAGCTGTGCGGAACACTCGTCCGTAAATATGATGTCTTCAAATTGGTCGTCTGCTGCAATGAGAGTCTTGCAGAAGTTGACCCTCTTCTCTTTGTTAACATGTCGAACCATTTGAGCATACCTTGGCTTTGTGTTGGTATAGCCAGCATGAAATATTGCTCTTTTCGTTGTTGTAAGACTGATCTTCGATCCTCTCTGTTTCAAAAATCGGTAAAGCTGTCGGCTGGTCGTACATGGTTTTTTGGCTAATGTCTTGCTAACGAGGCGTACATCTGCTCTTGAAAGCTTGTTGAACTTTTTCCACTTGGTCGGTGATAAATTTGCATCAAACTTGCCATTTCGAAATTGCTGAACCCAATAGCTAACAACCTGTTTGCTAATGGACACACCCTGTGACTCTAATGACACCTTAATCTCTGTGTTGCTGTAGGACTTTTTATACAGCCGTATAATCTCTAACTTGCTGTCGTGGCTAGTATGTCTCATCGTGTATAGATTCGTAAATTTGAGTTAACAGTTGATGTTGTGGAGTCTTACGTTGTCTGCTCTATGAGAACAATGATTAAGATTTTAGTTTATATACTCATGTATTATGATTGTGAATTTCTTTCATTTCGTCGAATGATATACATCTTCTTGTTTCATGATAGATAATAAATCGTATATAAACCTTTCATGTGTGAAAGCGTGCCCTACATTTATGGCTTTGTATATCACTAGGTGTGAAAGTGTGCCCTACTTTTATGGCTTTGTATATCACTAGGTGTGAAAGTGTGCCCTTCTTTTATTGCTTTGTTTATCACAAGGTGTGAAAACACTATCTAATTAAAAGATGTAATTATTTGTAATATGTTTCTATTTTCATCAAAGAAAAATTGTGATAAATAGATTGGAGTTGAATTTAATTTTAACTTTTTGAATTTGTACTTAAAAATAAAGAAAAATATGATTCATTGATTGTAGTTAGATTTAATTTTGAAATTTTTGAATTTGTACTTAAAAATTAAGAAAAATTATGATAAAATGATTGGAGTTAGATTTATTTTGAAATTTTTAAATTTGTAACAACTATTTTTCAAACCGATCATTATTACATTTTAATCAATTTTACCTTTGTATTTAAGTTTTCAACTCAAATATGTATGTTTATTTTTTTTATGCAGCAAACATACTGCAATCTGATTGGTTGATAACCACGGTGTAAATAACATCCACCCTTGTTAACCCCGGGATATATATAATTTAGTCAAAAAATTTTAACATTGAAAAAAATTGCAAAACCAAGGATTTGTTTAGCTATTCAAATCTTTGGCAAAACAAAAGAAATTTAAAAATATAATGTAAAAATAAAAAAATAAAAAAATATTAAAAAATAAATAATATTTGGTTTAGACCAAAAATTTGTAAAAATAAAAGAAAAAAATTCCCGAAAAATTCGAAAGAACATTTTTTCTTCTGAATTTCCCAAAATTTAAGGGAAAAAGTTATTTGACAATATACAGCAACATCGTTGAAAAGAAATGTTACACTGAAATTGTTTCATTAGCATTTTTCAATTTTACATACCGGTTTTAAAATGAGTAAAGTAATTGTTCATTATTATTAACTTCGTTATCTAGGTGTAATCCGGGATATAAGTAATTTTCAACAACGGAGTAAAATTCTGTACACCTCCTGATTACACCATGATAGTTTATAATATTTACGTCGAATAATGGTGTGTTATACTTGCCGCTGGACACAAGCTCAAACCCTTGTTCCATTACTGTTAATTAAACACTAAGATGGTTTCTCAAATTTTTAAGACACACAAATGTTCGCTTTGAATGTGGATACTTTATTTGAGACAGTTAATAATATCCACTTATTTATTAAAACATGCACTCTTCGACTCCTACTTGATCCAGCACTGTTATTTTCATGTAATATTTGCAGTTTAACTCGTCAAGTCAATGCACCTATTAAAAAGTTATTTGATATCTAAAGACAAGCAAAGGTATTTGTATGTTTCCAAATATAAGCCATATATGTATGTATACATGATGTATTTAGTTACATTCTAATTAATATAATTTCAAAAATCGTTTTTTCTCATGGTCACTATCGATTTGTCCTTACGAATCACACTATATCGACTGTAGGAAAGTACTTTCAAAGAAATATTTAACTTGTTAAAAGAAAGTGGTCAATTTGAATACTATACTACGAAATTTTTGGCTCGTACTTTTAATAAGTTATTTTTAACGTTTATAATAATAAAAAGAAGATGTGTCATGGTTGCCAATGAGATATATTTGTAACTCCCCATACATGTAAGTGAGTAAATGTCTATAGGTCACCATACGGCCTGCAACAATTAGCAAAGCATATATCACATAGTCATCTATAAATAAACTCATCATAGATAAAAGACCCCGCAATGACAAATGTAAAACAATTCAAACAAGAAAGCTAACGGTCTAATTAACGTACAAAATCATGAACGAAAATCAAATATGTTAAATAGCAACAAAAGGCAGCCACCGAATTACAAACTAATGTTATGGGACCGGCACAAACATAATTTGTCAGAAAGCCACGTGTACAGTACTTTAATTTTACAGTATTTGAATATCCTAATCCTTCGAAAATTTAGAATCTGTACGGATCATTCTGGAAAGGACTTATTATTTTGTATCTTGAAAAAAAAATTCTCAAGTCTACGCAAGGTTAAAAGAAAGCGTCTGTAACAGAAAATAGCATTTCTCGTAAAGGATGTATTTAGATTTTTATACATTTTTTGTAGTTCCCAACCCTTGTCCCTCCCCATCGGAAAATCACATATCATCCTACAAGTACAAATTACATGTACCTGACAATGAGAATAACTGATACGGATTTTGTTATTCATTACAAAGTATTTATCAAACAAACAAAAAAGAACACGTAACGACACGTTAAACAATATGAATACACTAGTTAGATGGAATCTCTGATCGATTCTAATAAATTTTAAAATCCGTAAAATTGATTTGAAATCAATTTATAAAATATTATTGAACATTTTTAAATCGTAAAACGAACTTGACATCAATCATTCATGTTAAATTTAAAATTGTTATAACCAAGAATTGACATCATTCTACAATAGATGGCTGACTAGACGAGCTCAGATTGGCCGGAAATGATTAAGGCTCTTACGGGGAACGTAACATGTATGTCGATTCATTGGATTATGGAAAGTATCTCTTCGAGCTTCTTATCAAAAGGTTGCAATTGAATAAAAATGAGACATATCTCAAGTGCTGTGTGCTGGAAACCTCATGTTTAAAGAATTATGCAAAATTAAAAGGTTTTATTTCAATAAAAATACATTTTTTTCTCCAGTGCCGTTTACTATCCATATCCGTTTTTGTCCTTAAACAGACGACGAAATCAAGCATTCACCAATCTTAAAATCAATCAATGTACTGACAAAACATCGGATGACTACAAGTTCTTTTGGGTGGTGACAAGCACTTGTATCAGAAAAAAAAATCGAATCTCTATACCCAACAGTTAGGTTAAGGTACACCTCACAGACACATGTTTTCCGGAGACAAGTTCCTGTGTGGATAATGAATAAATGACCGGGAATTCAACCTCACTGTAACAACTATTATATTGTTAATCAGTATACTCTAGTTTGTTGTTATACATGTACATGTATATTATATTAAAGTCGTACGAAACCTCTAATAAAAAAAGGATGCATATGTTTTTTTTTTTAACAATAAGTATAGTTTTCATGCTAAAACTTATGCACTTGATTGATTGCTTACAATAAGGCGACAAGCTGTAAACTACGGCTTCATAATACGACAAAATATATGTATAACAGTTATATGTAATTTTTATTTTTCCTTATGTCATTCTATTCTACTAGTATTCTCATGATAATTCAGTGGAAGAGCATAGTGGTTATTCTTTTGAAATAATTAGTTTTTCTAAGATATATTGGATTTGAGTAAGTAGATTTGAGTAGGCATTCAAATTTTCTCGCAATTTTTGGAAAACCTTTTTGAGATATTCTTCCGCAACGCTAACACAAATTATTGGTATCCTTGATTTAATATTGATACTATATTTGTAACGACAAACATTTTCAGATCATTTATCTACATGACTGTTCCTTAAAAATGATTTACATTAATATGCATAAGCGATAAGGAATGCTATTTTGCATTTGATAATTTCCACGTAATTATACGAAATACGTCTGGTTATTAATAAAAAAACGCAAGTAACGTGGGTACAAATGTCTGCGACAGTTTAATTTCCAATTTTAAAGTCCGACCTCGGCAAGATGAAATCAGAAAATCCACGAGCTACTATGCGAGAATCTGTTTCTCTAAAGATTAAAAAATAAATAAATGTTGTTAAGCGAAATCTCCTTCGGTAACCTTCCACATTTCACAAACTTGTCAATTTTATTAACACCAACTACTTTACAAAAAGATTATATTGGAAAAAGCATCTAACGTATCCGAAAATCACGAGTTATATCCAGAATTGTGCATACTCCTTTCCACCGTATACCGTGGGCATTGTATGTCCACGGCTGTCCTCGGTATAGGGTGGACACCACGCCCACGGCTGTCCTCGGTATAGAGTGGGCAATACGCCCACGGAATCCACGGCATAGGGTGGGCACCACGCCCACGGTGGACAACGGACGTGGACAGAGAGTGGACGGCATTGGTTTGTCCACCGTGGGCGAGTGGAAATGACAAAGTCCACCTGGACTGTAGTGTAGTAGTTGAGAAGGGATGACAACATTATTTTTAAATTGAGACTATGTAAAACCATTGATGCACTAAATGGACAATAACTTTTTAGTGTTTTGTTTTCCATCTATTTATCGGTATTGTTACACAATCTTTCAGACTCATATAATTTTTCCTGTTTGTGTAGTATTGTCAATTTTGATGATCCAATACCTATTAAGTTTACTGGTTGGTAGATTCGTATAGACTCTATATATATAGATTTTGTACAAAAAACTGCATTTTACAACTTTTACTGTAGTCGAACTTTACAATGTCAGATATTTCAAAATTAATCTTAAGATGATTGTTCACATCATGGTTGATCGTTATACGCCAAAGAATTAGTACTTTGTGCGCAGCCTCAATTCAAACGGTTAACCGCCACTTAACGTCTTCTGATTCCTGGCATAAATCGACTAATTTGTTGCTAAGGTAGCATCAACCATTTCGGATGAAGGGCATTGTTTATTTCATCACGTGTTTGGACTTGTGGGTGTCCATTTGCGCATATTACGCCCAAAAGTGTTCCATATATGCTCGATATGGGTCAAATCCGGGCTACGATTGGGCCAAGGAAGATAAACCAAATTCCATTGGAACAATGGATCTTCCTCCACGATGCTTATTTTCAACTTGGCGAGCGCTGCACTACATTGGATACGGACAACTGTGTGTCTGTTCGTAAGCAAAGGTCCCCGAATTGGTCTTATCGCACGATAACCAGTAGCGATGAGTCGATCTCGAACAATTTTTGTTAATAGGCTCCTGTATGCCCACCAATCTCTTTTTTATGATTGTATTGTATGCAATGGGTTTCTTTCTGACCAAGCTTCATTATGCTTGATTTTCCCCAGCAAATGGCATAAGGGGTCTTTTTGATCTCGGATAATCTTTAACATCGTTTATTGTCTGATTTTTATTCTCAAAACGACTAATAAAGGAATGGGGATGACCAACAATACGTGTGGTTATCACAGCAACATTCCTGCTTCTCTCATGCTGATAATCTGTCATCTTGATGCGGTTAAGAGTTGTGGGGAACCCATTACAAGGTGTCAAACACCTAAATTTATAAACTTAGTTATTTAAAGTGTTGAAAACAATGAGGATAAAAACACCTGTTTTGCTGTTTACGGATACAGTAGCTGCATGTGCAGATAAGAACTTATCGAGTCGAACATTATTGATCAAACTCTGGTGATATTTAAATAATGTTTAACTGGTTATATTTTAAACAAATTATATCACAAAAAAATAAAGAGTGTTTTTTTTAATTTCAATATCAATTTGGTGTTGCAATACTTTTTTCCATGTGTATATTTCAAATAGCTTCACATCTGGTTTCTTATTCTCCTTTATGCTAATATGTTTGATTCTATGTATATGACTAATGTGATGCAAGAAATAATCTTTAAAATGTGTTTTAGATCCCTTTACGACAGCCATATCACCACGCTTAACACGAATGTAATTCGAGATTTGACGTCTCTTACAGAATTGAAAGTAGTTGCTATCATCAAAACAAACAAACAAAAATCCCAATTTGGTTTTGTTATTTTTCTATCTGATTACATAACAGATCCTGTGTCTACCGCATTTTGTTTACACTTTAAATAAGAAAATAAGGATGTTTGTATATATGCAACATTTCAACTATTTCAAATAGCTTCGCATCTGGTTTCATATTCTCCTTTACGCAAAATAGTAGTTGAGAAGGGATGACAACATTTATTTCAAACTGAGACCATTCATTTTCAGAGTAAAAACATTAAAAATCTTGTGGTATATGTCTTCGATAAGATTTTATACATTCTCAAAACACACGTCAAACATCCCTATAGAAAGATAGGACTTAGACACGTCAAACATTCCTATAGAAAGATAGGACAAAAAATGTAAACCAAATTGACACAGTCACGTTATAATTGATCAACCAACTTGTATGTATTTGGTCTATATGCATACAAATTATCTTCTTGTCCATAGTTTCCGTGAACTTCTAAGACCAAGAAACAATTTGATAGAGACTTTGTAGTGCGAAAGAATGAAATGATGTGACTTTGTGCTAAAAACGATCATTTCATTTAAAATAAGTAATTAACATTTCGAATTATTTGCGAAATGAATGTTAATCTATTAAATCGAATATAATTTCACTCGAAAAACTCGTCTGAAATATTGGATAGATTTTATGCAAACTTTACATTCATATGTATCGTTAATTCGTTACAACAAAAAGAAACGTTAAAAAAAGACGTCATGCATTACCTGCCCAATACATCAATAAACAATTATATTTTCTAATTAAAGAGGACCTATGAAAAACACGTTTTAATATAGAAGTTAACCATTATTTTCTATTTGATAAAATTTGTTCATGGACATTCATTTAAGCAGTCATTTAAATGCTCTTCAGGTGAAAAGACATTTTTTTCTTTTATTTAGCTAGTAAAATTGTCATGAATTCAGAATTAAGGTATTAAAGTATATCCTCATGCTGATACGAACATATTGCTTTCGTAGAAATTCAAGATTTAGATTTATTTCTCTGTAATTGGAATGAGACCCCAACCTACTCCCTCGAAGTTATTATTTGAGAAGTTAGTCCTCCAAATTTGTGGTAGTTTCTTCCTCTGATTGGCTCTGTTTGTCACGCTATATTTTGATTTTTACACAGGGGACAATTCTTGAATGAAAAAATGTTATTGACCTGAGAAAAAGTGACATATTTCAGTTCATTACAATATGCGTTTTCTACAACTCTTTTTTTTCTACATTTTATCTTTTTTTATTGATTCATATACTTTCACCTATATATTAATTAATCTGAAAAAATATTAAAATGTTTCTTAACATCATTTTACCATAGGATGTATAACAAAATATTGTTGGAAGGACCGATCTTATAGGCAAAATGGTAAACAAAAGCTGGGTCAAATCACAATTTTAGGTCAATACTTACATCTCCAACAGCTGCAGTAGAGAGACGTCTTGACGTTGAGTACTCTTTCCGTTGTTTCTTGGATCAATGCTAACCAGTATATTGGATATCAGTTTTAAATTATGTTTACATGGTGTACATGGTATAAGGAGATTAAATAAAAAAAATATCCATCTCGGATACTTTCGACATCACTCTTTACCTGTTTGATGGCATAATATACCGTCCATTTTTTATCTCCTCTGATTGGTGGAAAAAAATATATCTGTTCACCTATGAGAAATTTCAAGTCTCCTGACCATGTTAATGAGTTTACTTGGCAATTCAAATCGTTTAATGTATGCATCATGGTCAATTACAAATTCTTTTTATTATTCGTTTAAACAGGGGATTACGAGACAATCCTCTAGACTGCTTTAATTGTAAATTAGAAAAAATGTCTACAAAATCATACAAATATGGGAAATACAGGTGCTAGATGTGAAGTTACTGTTAATAAGCCATTCTGTCAGCAACTGCAATATTTAGCTTGGATAAAACAACTATTAGGTTCTTGCACATAACAAGTATATCGCTTTTTGCATATAATATTTCAAATTGGATATTATAACCCGTTTAGCAAATACTCGCCAACCTGTTAACATATGGTATAACAACACAACAATGACAACAAAAACTGTACAAAAACAAGTAAAAATACAAAATTTTCAAAATCCCAGGAAATTTACAAACAGAAATTATTTTGAAAGGGATTAACCATAGTTAATGCAACCCTATACCTCTTCGATAAAAAATTGTACTTCGGGCTATTTGCATGTAACGTTCATCTTTTTTTTGTTTTATTTCAATTGAAATCAAACGAATTCCGAGTAAATATTAAACAGGTATCTGCAAATATCGATATATAACGAAAAGTCTCTAATTGTGGTTTAGTCCGGAATTTTTATAAAATCAAAACGAACATTGTTAAATAAAGCTCAACAATTGTTTAATTAGCTATCAAAGATACCAGGATTATAATTTTGTACGCCAGATGTGCATTTCGTCTTCATAAGACTCATCAGTGACGCTCATATCAAAACATTTATAAGGCCAAACAAATACAAAGCTGAAGAGCAATAACGATTCAAAATTCCAAAAAGTTGTGCCAAATACGGCTAAGGTCATCTATGCCTGGGATAAGAAAATCCTTAGTCTTTCGAAAAAATCAAAGTGTTGTAAACAGGAAATTTATAAAAATGACCACATTATTGATATTCATGTCAACACCGAAGTGTTGACTACTGGGTTGGTGATACCCTCGGGGACGAACATTTGTCAAAGTGTTCGTAAATACAATGTGAATGAGTTTGGCAAGCAATTATAGTCCAATATTACCTCTTTCACTTGTCGTATTTGATACTGAAGACACGCGTTTCTAAGGCTTAAAAGATCACGAAATATTCATTTGACTGTAATCAATTTAAAACTTATAATTTGATGCCACTGCGGGTACACATATCGTTCTCGATAAAAACTCCAATATAGTAGTAAGTATTTTGTTTTAACATAATTTGTCATCATCTATCTGTTAATGTGTAGAAAGTATCGTATACAATATTGAAAAAATCTAAACATTAAACTATTTCTTCCAACACCTTTTAACTGCATTAGCCGTATTTCGCACAATTCCCAGAATATTTATTTACAAAATCTAAAATTGCCATCATGTGTTAATTTTTTACTGTCCAAAGAGGAAATAGTGTTTTCTGTATTAGATATGTTTGTATGTATGCAATATTTGAAATATCTGTACTTCACATCTTGTTTCTTATTTTTCTCTTGACACACATGTTTGATTCTATGTATATCACTAATCTAATGCAAAAATAATCTTTAAAATGTGTTTTAAATCCCTTGACGGCAACTATATCACCACGCTTCACGCGAATGTATTTCGAGATTTGACGTCTCTTACAAAATTTTAAGTAATTTAAGTCAACAAAAAACGCCACCATTTGTTGTTGATTATTTGTCAAGCTGATAACATTACAGATCGTGGGTCTATTGCATTTTGTTTATCTTTAAATAAGAAAATAAGGACGCATAGATTAATATTATTGGATGGATTGTCAATGGAAATGCTTCCCTTTTTCTCCTTAACCCAATATAGTAGTTGAGAAGGGATGACAACATTATTTATTTTTAAATTGAGACTATGTAAAACCATTAAATATCTTGTGGTAAAGGTCTTCGATGAGAATGTATCGATAAGATTTATACATTCTCAAGACAACTGAAACATAGGACTTTAGATTAATTCCATGTGACATTCATGTGTGTTGTCCTATTTCAAATATATATAAAATACGTATCAACATATGTCGACATATCACGATAAACTGCTGATTGTGATCAGGTACAAAAGACATTTCTTAAAAGAAATTCTACTTTATAACGGTACCGAATTTGACAAGTTGTTGTTAATTACAACTGCATAAGAGAGAAAAAATATCTTAAAAAAAGAAGATGTGGTAATATTGCCAATGAGACACCTCTTCACAAGAAATCAAATAACACAGAAATTTACAACTATTGGTGACAGTTCGAAACCCGATTAGTGCAAACCAAGAAATCAGTACAAAAACTCGGAGGAAACTATTCTGTAACATATGGTACATATGTGTGTGTGTGTGTGTTAAGGCGTTCATGCAGTTCATACGGACACCTTCCACGATTGCAGCAACTGTTTTTTTCATATTAATATTCATGATTGCTTATTTCATCAATTTAAATACGAAGTGTTTACTATACAGTTTTAGAGCCGATGATAAGATCAACTCATTTAATATTTAGTATTCATTACTAGTAATATACGCATAGATAATTGTTACCAAAGATAATATTGAATTCAAACTATTTAATTAATTTCTCATTTTTCAAAACATGTCAGATATTCTTATATATTAATTGATCGGGAAAACTCTGTTTCTAAATATCTTTTTAC
Organism: Mytilus galloprovincialis; assembly: GCF_965363235.1. Lineage (NCBI taxonomy): Eukaryota > Metazoa > Mollusca > Bivalvia > Mytilida > Mytilidae > Mytilus > Mytilus galloprovincialis. Next base: position 13,654,277 of record NC_134847.1, on the reverse strand, counting down.
CGTCGGATGTATAACAAAATATTGTTGAAAGGACTGATCTTATAGGCCAAACAGAAATCAAAAGCGGGATCAAAACACAATTTTAGATCAATACTTACAGAAGGAAGTATTTGGTTTTGACATATTAATTCTATCATCTGAATGATTAGATCTAACATACATGTATACACGATTTCAATTACGTTTCAAAATTATTTATACCTGGATTCAAATCAAATTACCACGCTTCATGAGGATGCATTTCGGGGTTTGGTTGCACTATCGATATTGTAAGTAACTTGATTTGACAAAACATAAAATTGCAATCATGCGTTAATTTTTTGCTGTCAAAACAGGAAATAATGTTTTCTGTATTAGATATGTCTGTATATATTCAACATTTCAACTATTTCAAATAGCTTCACATCTGGTTTCGTATTCTCCTTTACGCCAGATAGTAGTTGAGAAGAGTTGACAACATTAATTTCAAACTGAGACCATTCCTATTAAGAGCTTCTATTATTAAACATCTTGTGGTATTTGTCTTCGATAAGATTTATACATTCTGAAGACAACTGAAACGTAGAACTTTAGACTAATTCCATGTGACTTCATGTGTGTTGTCCTATTTCAAATGAATATAAAATACGTATCCACATATGTCGATATATAACTATAAAATGCTGATTGTGATCAGGTGCAAAAGTCATGTCTTTAAAAAAGTCTAGCTTTACAATGGTACCTAATTTAACAAGTTGTCGTTATTTACAAGTGCATAAGAGAGACAAAATCTTTAAAAAAAAAAGAAGACGTGGTAATATAGCCAATGCGACAACTCTTCACAAGAGATCAAATGACACAGAAATTAACAACTATAGGTCACAGTTCGAAGGACCATTAGTGCAAACCAAAAAATCAGTCCAAATCTCGGAGGAAACTACTGTTTAAAATATGGTACACATATATGTGTTAAGGCTTTCTTGGAGTTCATACGGACATCTTCCGCGATTGCAATAACTATTTTTTATTCATATTCATGATGTCTTACGCCATAGATTCAAATACGAAGTGTTTACTATACAGTGTTTTAGCCGATGATGAAGACGAAATCATTCAATTTTACTAGTATTCATCAATATACGCATCTATAATTGTTACCGTATTAAAAACATCTGAAATGATGAATTTGGAACAGCTCGAAAGATACCGTTAAGATTTAAGTGCTATTTTATAAGATTGAATAACTTGTTCTGTTAGTGGTGTCCCTGTTCCTTTTTATGACAGATCGTTTAAGGTTAACCATTACATCGAGAGAGAAATGATTTTCTTAAATTGAGACACAACATTCAGAAAAAATAGCATAATCAATTTAACGCTATACAATTTTGAAAAGTATTTTGCATTTTTTAAACACATATAACATTGTACAATAAACATCTGTAAGTATGTGTACAATAAACATCTGTTAGTATGTGTACAATAAACATCTGTAACTATGTGTACAATATTTTGTCCAGTTTTTAAACAGCCCTATCTCACGTCTAGTTTCTAAATATTTATTTCGTGTTCATTTTATATACATATGACAAATAAGATGGAAAAATACATTGCAAACATGATATATTGTAGGAGGCTTGACGGAAATCAAATAACCACACTTGATGGTAATATATTCCAAAGTATGAGATCACTTTACCATTTGTAAGTAGATAGATTACAAAAAACAAGAACTCATTGCACTACAACACTTATATATTTTTTCATATAACCTCAGAATTACATTTTTTGAACGTAGTTACTGCAGTCATTCATTTAATGCAATCTTCCTCGATCTATATTTATAAACATCATAGAGTTCAATTTATTTAATTGTATTCATTTTGTTGTAATTTATCTTTGAATGATGAATATTTTGAACATAAGAGTTTATACATGTAATAACATAGGAAGTGATAACTACTTACTTTTCAGGATTTTGGGGTTTTCAGTGCGAATCAGCTTCATATTTTACTTGGAATTTCAAATGTTTTGACACAAGAGCTACTAATTAAAAGTAACCAGTCGAAATATTTCATTCTTTGAAATCGAATTTATGAATCATCCGTTGCCATGAATACCACCCCCTAAACATACTTCAGTTTAAATGTAATTACATTACCGTAGTGATTGGCTGTTTTTTGTTGTAGATTTTGGGTTTTTTTCTGGAGGGGAAGAATAGTATTGTAAATATTTTATTGACTTTGTTGAAGGGTTAACTTTTCTGTCAGTTGGGTCAAATCGAAGACAGGCTAGTGAAGTCGTAAGGCAAATTTCACTCCATCGTATATAGAAATTCGGTAATAAACATATCATATGTATGACTGAAACAAAGCAAGCATTTAATAATAAAGAACAATACCAGTCATTTGTTCATTTTTCTTAATCACCTTGTTATAAACGCGTATCATAACATAGCGAGTGTTAAGATACAACCTTACACAGCTGGTTAAGTGTGGCTCTATGACAATGTTGTATGTTATAGTTAACTCAATTTAAATTGTTCAAAGTCTTATTTTGCATTTTTTAAACACATATGCCATTGTACAATAAACATCTGTAAGTATGTGTACAATAAACATCTGTAAGTATGTGTACAATAAACATCTGTAAGTATGTGTACAATAAACATCTGTAACTATGTGTACAATATTTTGTCCAGTTTTTAAACAGCCCTATCTCACGTCTAGTTTCTAAATATTTATTTCGTGTTCATTTTATATACATATGACAAATAAGATGGAAAAATACATTGCAAACATGATATATTCTAGGAGGCTTGACGGAAATCAAATAACCACACTTGATGGTAATATATTCCAAAGTATGACATCACTTAACTATTTGTAAGTAGATAGATTACACAAAAAAACAACTCATTGCACTACAGCACTTATATATTTCTTCATATAACCTCAGAATTACATTTTTTGAACGTAGTTACTGCAGTCATTCATTTAATGCAATCTTCCTCGATCTATATTTATAAACATCATAGAGTTCAATTTATTTAATTGTATTCATTTTGTTGTAATTTATCTTTGAATGATGAATATTTGGAACATAAGAGTTTATACATGTAACAACATAGGAAGTGATAACTACTTACTTTTCAGGATCTTTGGGTTTTCAGTGCGAATCAGCTTCATATTTTACTTGGAATTTCAAATGTTTTGACACAAGAGCTACTGATTAAAAGTAACCAGTCGAAATATTTCATTCTTTGAAATCGAATTTATGAATCATCCGTTGCCATGAATACCACCCCCTAAACATACTTCAGTTTAAATGTAATTACATTACCGTAGTGATTGGCTGTTTTATGTTGTAGATTTTGGGTTTTTTCTGGAGGGGAAGAATAGTATTGTAAATATTTTATTGACTTTGTTGAAGGGTTAACTTTTCTGTCAGTTGGGTCAAATCGAAGACAGGCTAGTGAAGTCGTAAGGCAAATTTCACTCCATCGTATATAGAAATTCGGTAATAAACATATCATATGTATGACTGAAACAAAGCAAGCATTTAATAATAAAGAACAATACCAGTCATTTGTTCATTTTTCTTAATCACCTTGTTATAAACGCGTATCATAACATAGCTAGTGTTAAGATACAACCTTACACAGCTGGTTAATTGTGGCTCTATGACAATCTTGTATGTTATAGTTAACTCAATTTAAATTGTTCAAAGTCTTATTTTGCATTTTTTAAACACATATGCCATTGTACAATAAACATCTGTAAGTATGTGTACAATAAACATCTGTAAGTATGTGTACAATAAACATCTGTAAGTATGTGTACAATAAACATCTGTAACTATGTGTACAATATTTTGTCCAGTTTTTAAACAGCCCTATCTCACGTCTAGTTTCTAAATATTTATTTCGTGTTCATTTTATATACATATGACAAATAAGATGGAAAAATACATTGCAAACATGATACATTTTAGGTGGCTTCAGGGAAATCAAATAACCACACTTGATGGTAATATATTCCAAAGTATGACATTACTTATACGTCTGTAAGTAGATAGATTACACAAAACAACAACTCGTTGCACTACAAAACTTATATATTTCATATTTCAATTCCGTTTCTTCATATAACTTCAGAAATATATTTTGTGAACGTAGTTACTATAGTCATTCATTTAATGCAAACTTCCTCGATCTATATTTATAAAAATCATAGAGTTCAATTTACACAATTGTTTTCTTTTTGTGCTAATTTATTTTTGAATGATGAATATTTTAAATATCAGAGTTTTTAAAAACATAGGAAGTAATAACTACTTACTTTTCAGGATTTTCGTTTTTCAGTGAGAATCAGCTTCATATTTTACTTGGAATTTCAAATGTTTTGACACAAGCGCCACTGATTACTTGTTTGTTTGTAGGCGTAGCGCATGTCATGTCACAATGTGGGTGAATTCCTTATATCTGTGGTGTTCATTCCAAAAAACAAATCTTGACAATTTGATAGAGACTTTTTAGTGCAAAAGAATAAAATTATGTGTCATTGTGCTCAAAACGATCATTTTATTTAAAATAAGTTGGACTCTCAACACCATCCCTTCAACAATGCTTTTTAATAATTAATTCGTTACAACAATATAATTGGCATGACCGTTCTGGAAAAAAAATTTCGAAAAAAAGACGTCATGCATTACCTGCCCGTTAAATCAATAAACAATTATATTTTTGAATTAAAGAGGAACAATCGATCAAATATTATTTTCAAACATCACTGTTTTCCTATGAAAAACAAGTTGTAATATAGAAGAGAAGAAATGTTTTCTATTTGATAAATTGTGTCCATGGATATTTATTTAAGCAGTTATTTAAATGCTTTAAAGATGAAAAGACGTATTTTTTCGTTTATTTAGGAATAGTCATGAATTCAGAAATAAGGTATTTAATTATATCCTTATGCTGAAACGAACACATTGCTTTTGCAGAAATTCGAGATTTTAACTTATTTCTCTGGAATTGGAATGAGACCCCAACCTACTCCCTCAAATTTATTTTGTGAGAATTTAGTCCTCCGAAATTGTGTTATTTTTTTTCTCTGACTGGCGCTGTTGGTCACGCTATATTTCAATTTTTACACAGGGCAAAATTCTTAAATGAAAAATTGCATTGACCTGAGAAAAAGTGATATATTTCAGTTCATTACAATATGCTTTTTTCTACAAGTCTTATTTTTCTATATATCATCTTCATTTATTGATTCATATACTTTTACCCGAATACCAGACATTCGTATATCTTAATTAATCGGGAGTAACATTACACTGTTTCTAAATATCATTTCACCATTGGATGTATAACAAAATATTGCTGAAAGGACCGATCTTATAGACAATACGGTAATCAAAAGTGGGGTCAAAACACAATTTTAGGTCAATACTTACATCTACAACAGGTGTAGTAGAGAGACGTTTTGACGTGAAGTACTCTTTCCTTCGATTCTTGTATCATTATTTACCATTATTCTGAATATCAGTTTTAAAATAATTTTGGATGGTAAACATGGTATAAGGCGATTTAGTAACAAATTTCAATCTCGGATACTTTTGATATCACTCATTACCTGTTTGAATGTATAATGTACCGTCCGTTTTTTTTAATGTCTTCTCTAATTGTTGGATAAAAATATATGTTAACCTCTGGGAAATTTCAATTTCCCTTTCCATTTGAATGAGTTTACTTGGCAATTCAAATCGTTTAATTAATGCATCATGATCAACTAACATTTCCTTTTTGATATTCGTCTAAACAGGAGATTAGAAGACAATCCTCTAGACTGCTTAAATTGCGAATTAGAAAAAATTAAGATTTTTCTACAAAATCATTCAAATTTGGGAAATGCAGGTGCTAGGTGTGAAGGACAACTGTTAATAAGCCATTCTTTCACCAACTGTAAAGGTACTATATAGCTAGTTTAAAACACATAGTAACAAATTCACTTTTAAAAGAATGGCAATACATATTTGCAGCGTTCGACTAATGTTTCCCACATATAAAGGGCAAATGATACTTGGATATTTGCATATTGCAACGTGATACAAAACACAAAACAGTAAAATAATCATGCAAATCATAACAATGTTCTTTTCCCTCTATATAGCAAAGACGTGCATGTAGTATGATAGTCAACGAGACAAAAATTCACACGAGTCCAAAATTGTGCGTAATATTACGAGACCAACGTTCACATCAAGAATGACCATACGGAAGATTAAGCTATGACAATCCCATACATGTAAAACAAAGAGTGATATATTTCAAACATGAAACTTAACGGGCTGATAATTTAAAAAAACAATAATTGAGAAATGCTACTATAAGCAACTATGAAATCAATAACGTAACATATCTGAGAAAACGCAAAGGATTTTGAATTATTAACCACTCAAAATATATAAGGAGCCGATATTTTCAAACACCTAATTCTTATAAATAGATATGCTAAATGAACCTTTGTTGGAATAGTTGGTTTTTATTCAATAGCAAAATAACACACATGCATACAACATTTAGCTTTGACTTTCGTCGCAAGTTATATTGCTGTATAAATAAAGCTAGCAGAAGTATACCGCTGTTCAAAAGTCACAAATCGATCGAGAGACAGATCCGAGTCACAAACTAAAACCCATTGAATTATTATTTTTATATTGAGAAATACAATTTCATTGTTTTCTTTTCAATAGATTGCATAATTCAGCTCTTCAACTGTTTATGTTCTGTTACCTCCTGTTCTTTAAAATATTCCGCTTTTATATTTCCATGTGAAAGTAAACTAGAAAGGTGCTTTGGTAGCATCAATTTATAACTTGTTGTTGTTCTTTTTTGAAAAACAGAACGTTTTATCTGTAACTTGATTCACATATCAGAGTAGTTCCCTGTAAAAATGTATTTAAAATAACGTCATTCGAATGCATAGTATTACAAACGTGACTACCTCAACACATTACAATTAAAAAACATATTTTTAACCTTCCAAAATAGTTAAAATTTACTCTAGTTCTACTTGTGTGAGTGGTTGTTTATTTTGGGTATTTAGGAGCATTTTGTAAACGTTAACTTACATCAACATTGTTGTGTTCTGCTGTCTGTGTGACATATAATTATTTCCTTCAACGTTTTACTTTACCTGTGTGGGACATTGCGACTATCACATAATACAACATCCCCGGTATAATACATGTTTAAATGGACGAGGTATAGAACGATCTTATTCATTTAATTTAACTACTATTTGTCTGCGAAAAAATAGTAAACGATTCATTTTGAACTTGCTGTTGTTTGTGTAATATATCGTGTTTGGTAATTTGTAAACTATATGTTTATCAGAAACGACAACATCGCTATATCAAGATTGTACTCAGCACCACACAAGCCGTATTGGAACTAGTAAAGGTTAGATCAGTATTCATATTTAATCAAAGTTCAAATTAATTCCTGACAAAAAAATGTAGGAAAACACAAAAACAAAGATAGTAAATATGTAATTGAAAAGAAATGTCAGACACATATACACAACATCGAAACATGTCACAAATTTGACAAACTTAAATAAAAGCCTTTGATTTTATATTTTTTGTCTCGTCATTAACGTATTTCCAATGTACCTTGAGTTGAAATTTAGAAAAACGCAAAAAATATGTCATTAAACATAATATCATTCACATATACACAACATCGAAACATGTGACGAATTTGACAAAAATTTAACAGATAGCATTTGATTGTACATGTATTTAGTTGTTCCTGTTATTTATTTATTTTTATTCATCAGCTAATTTATTTTCAATGTAGATTGACTTGACTAAATATATTTTTTTCTTTTTCATTCTTGGGTTGTTTTAAATGATTTTTATTTCTTCTTAACTTGCTGTTGTGTGTTTTGCATTTTGTTATAAAATCTGTTTAACCAAAAGATGTAGAAGAACACAAAAATGTATTAAATGTAAAATTAAAAAATAGGCATCTATTCATAAAAATTCTTATTTACATATAATTTGATTGATTTTGTCTCATATTTCTCTTATTGGTGTTAATCGGTAAATGTTTTGCAATTTTCTGTACCAAAACTCTTGCTAACTTTAATGGAATGATAAATATTTTATTTTCTTTACATATTTTTCTGTGTATGTAGAAAGGCATATATCTTTTTTTCAGAAGGAATTTATACGAAAAAAGCTTTTCCAATGCCAAAGTTGAAACAAGACTATAACATGACTCCTTAACATGATGTTGTTTGCTTTCTCGTTTAAGTTTTTTTTTTATCATTTAGTGATTGATTTATTAATATATGCTTGTTCGTAATCCATCTTATTTTTTTGTCAGAATTAGAAACGACACCAGATGCGGTTAAAACTTCCACTGCTATGAACCATCAAAGAAGTACAGTTGACAGTACAACAGGTAAGGTCATATCACAATGTAGATCTCAATTAACAAAAGTGGAAGTTGTATAAACTCATAAAGAAAATTAGAACACATATTTTAAACTTAGTTTATAAAAAAAGGGTTATAACATACAACTCTTATTTCCTCTTATATTTTATGATGGTATAACACTTAACTCTTACGATAGGGATCGTTCTTGATTTTCATATGATAAAGACATTATCTTTCATTAAGTTGAATTGAGGACTTGAGCTGCCAGGTCAGTAACTGCTAGTAGCCCTTTGTTAATATATGTCATTTTGCTTAGTTTCTTTTGTTTCCTATTCTGACATCGGACTCAGATTTCTATTGAACAGAGTTTTACTGTTCTTATAATTGTGGTTTTTTTTCTACATTAGCTAGAGGTAAAAGGGAAGGGTTGTGATCTCACTCAACAATTTAGTAAAGCATTTATTTTCTCCTGAATCCGCTGTTGTATGTTTGATATTAGATTTTTCATAATAATTTCTGTATTTTGTAATTATATATTTAACAGATTTGACAACAACACCAATTCAAGATTCTACTGATCAGCAAACAAGCCTAATTGAAATATTTACAGGTTAGATAAATTTTCATATATCTTATCAAATTTCAAATTAATTGTTGACTAAGAGTTATAGTAAAACACAAAACGAAAGGTAGTAAATATGAAATTGAAATAAATGTCAAACACGTATACACAACATCGAAACATATCTAGAATATCACAAAGGAGTAGGTCCGGTAAGGGTCGATTTTAGCCTCAAATTTCAGGTTCATCTAAAGAAAGATGGTTGACACTTTTTAAACACTTAAGCGTCTATTTCAATTGATTCAATTAGTTTCTGTGAGAGATTTAAACTGATATAGTCATTAAAAACGCTCCGGTTCAAGCTTAAATATGAAAAATGTATCAAATATGCTAAAAAAACGTCACTTTTCAGATGATTTTTTTGTCAAAATTGAAAGTGGCCGCATCCGTGTTCATCCTTTATATATGTTATGTATTATCATCAACTACAACTTGCATTTCAATATTATGAATGAACACGAATGCGGCCACTTTCATTTAAGACGGAAACCGTCTAAAATTTTAACTAAAATGCAAAAATTGTGAAGATTTCAGTAATTTAGCTTGACTTTATAATGCTAGTACTCGATATATGTGCATTGTATTGTCAAAAAACAGCACATATTTATGTAGCAGAAGCATTCTTCTTTCCAGTAAATAGCTACAAGATTACATTTTAACAATTTTGTAAACAGCTATATTTTGGGGCCAAAAGGGGGTCTTACTGAACCTTCTCCTTTAATTAATATCATTTGATTATTTTTTTTATTAATGTATTTATATTCAACGGTTAATCTATTTACAATGTAGATTGACTTGACTAAACTTTTTTTCTATGAGTTTCCAAAAAAAATCTTCAATTTCTTCTAAACTTGCTGTTACATGTATATGTTTGCAATTTTTTCATGTTTTTTTTTTTTTTTAATTATATGTGTGTTCCTAGAAATGATGAAAAATACAAAAAATGTGGTTCATGTATAATTTAAAAAAGACAAATATACACAAAATCGACACGTGTCACGAATAGGAAAAATTATATTATCTTTATTTAATTTATTTATTTTGTCTCATATTTCTTTGATTGATGTTCATCAAAATTTTTTTTTCAATTTTATGTATCAAAATTCTTGCAGGTTTTTAACATATTTTTCGATGAAAATAGAAAGACTAAAATCTTTTTTCCTCATTCAGGAGGAATTTCAACCAAAAATAATGTAAGCAACGTCAGGAGAAGAAAGTTGAATGGAAAATAAAATGGAGATTAGAACATATCTCCTTTAAATGATGTTGTTTGGTTTCTCGTAAAAGTTTTTTTTCTCATTTTGTGATTGATTTATTAATATATGCTTGTTCGTAATCCATCTTATATTTTTTTGTCAGAATCAGAAACGACACCAGATGTGGTTCAAACTTCTACTTTTACGAACTATCAAAGAAGTACAGTTGACAGTACAACAGGTAAGGTCATATCGCATAGTAGATCTCAATTAACTAAAGTGGAAATTACATACTCATAAAGAAAATTAGAACACAAAAAGTCATATTCAAACTAAAGTTTTATAAAAATAACACACAGCCCTTTGTTCTTCTCATATATTTATAAAACTTAACTCTAACGAGAGGTATCGTTCTTGCTATTCATATGATAATGACATTATCTTGCAATAAGTTTGATTGAGGTCTAGAGACGGCAGTTCAGTAACTGCTTGTAGCCCTTTGTTAATATATGTGCCATAGTCATTTTGCTTAGTTTCTTTTGTTTCCTTTTCTAACATAGGACTCGGGCTTCTTTTGAACTGAGTTTTAATGTTCGTATTACTGTGTTTTTTTTCTACATTGGCTTCAGGTAAAGGCGAAGGGTTGATATTTCACTCAACAACTTAGTAAAGAATTTATTTTCTCCTGAATCCGCTGTTGTATGTTTGAAATCGATTTTTCATAATGTTTTTCTGTATTTTGTAATTATATGTTTTCTAGAAATGACAACAACACCAATTCAAGATTCTAGTAATCAACAAACAAGCTTAATTGAAATATTTACAGGTAAGATCAATTTTCATATATCTTATCAAATTTCAAATTAATTGTTGACTAAGAATTATTGTAGTAAAACACCAAAACAACGGTAGTAAATATGAAATTAATATAAATGTCAAACACGTATACACAACATCGCAACATATCCAGAATATGAAAAATTTAATGAATAACATTAGATTATATTTTTTTTCGTTATTAATGTATTGAAATTCAACTGTTAATCAATTTACAATATAGATTGACTTGACTAAACTTTTTTCGATGAGTTTTTTAAAAAAAAACGTAAATTTCTTCTGAACTTGCTGTTGTGTGTTTGAAATTTTTTTCATGATTTTTTTTTATCATATGTGTTTTCCTTAAATATAGTAATTAATGTAACATTTAAAAAAACACAAATATACACAAAATCGACACGCCTCACAACTAAGAAAAATTAAAAGACCTTCATTTAATTTTATTGATTTTGTCTTATTTTGCCTTGATTGATGTTCATCAATAAATATTTTCCAATTTTCTGTATCCAAATTCTTGCAGAATTTTAACATATTTTTCGATGTTAATAGAAAGGCAGACATCTTTTTTCCTAGTTCTGCAGAATACAATTAATTTTCCACCAAGAATAATGTAAGCAATGTCAGGAGAAGACAGTTGAAACAAAAACAAATTTACACTTAAACATGTCTCCTTAACATGATGTTGTTTGGTTTCCCGTAAAAACAAATAATTCTAAATTTGACATTGATTTATTGATAGTTGCTTGTTTGAAGTCAATTTCATTTTTCTTTTTTATCAGAATCAGAAACGACACCAGATGCGGTTCAAACTTCCACTACTACGAACGATCAAAGAATTACAATTGAGAGTACAACAGGTAAGGTCATAATATCACATAGTAGATTTCAATTAACAAAAGTGGAAATTATATACTCATGAAGAAAATTAGAACGCATCTTCAAACTAAAGGTTTATAGAAATAGTGTTATAACATACAGCCCTTTGTTCTTCTCATATATGTTATGATGATATAACACTTAACTCTAACGGGATCGTTCTTGATTTTCATATAATAATGACATTATTTTTCATTAATTTTAATTGAGGGATTAAGCTGGCAGGTCAGTAACTGCTAGTAGCTCCTTGTTAATATATGTGTCATTGTCATTTGCTTAGTTTCTTTTGTTTCCTATTCTGACATCGGACTCGGACTTCTTTTGAACTGAGTTTTACTGTTCTTATAAGTGTGGTTTTTTTTCTACATTAGCTAGAGGTAAAAAGGAAGAGTTGAGATCTCACTCAACAACTTAGTAAAGCATGTATGTTCTCCTGAATCCGCTGTTGTATGTTTGATATTTGACTTTTCAAAATGATTTCTGTATTTTCTAATTATATGTTTAACAGAATTGACAACAGCACCAATTCAAGATTCTACTAATCAACAAACAAGCCTAATTGAAATATTTACAGGTTAGATAAATTCCTTTATCTTATAAAATTTCAAATTAATTGTTGACTAAGAAATATAGTAAAACACAAAAACAAAGTTAATAAATATGAAATAAAGATAAATTTCAAACATGTATACACAACATTGAAACATATCTAGAATATGACAAATGTAATGAATAACATTTGATATTATTTTTTTTTTCTCGTTATTAATGTAATTATATTAAACGGTTAATTTATTTACAATGTAGATTGAATGACAAAACTTTTTTTTTCTATGAGTTTTAAAAACGATAACTTTTATTTCTTCTCAACTTGCTGTTTTGTGTTTGGTATTTTTTTTCATGATTTATTTTGTTTTTTTAATTTTATATGTTTTTCTAGAAATGTAGAAAAATACAAAAAATGAAATAAATGTATAATTTAAAAAGACAAATATACACAAAATTGACACGTGTCAGGAATCAGAAAAAAATAAATGACCTACATTTACTTTTGTTGATTTTGTCTCATGTTTCTTTTATTGATTTTTATCAGTAGATGTTTTCCAATTTTCTGTATCAAATTGCTTGCAAATTTTTAACATATTTTTCGATGTGAATAGAAAGGCAGATATCTTTTTTCCTCAAACAGGGGAAATTTCTACCAAAAACAATATAAGCAATGTCAGGAGAAGAAAGTTGTTTGGTTTCTTGTAAAAGTTTGTTTTCTCATTTTGTGATTGATTTATTCATAGATGCTTGTACGTTATCCATTTCATTTTTTTTGTCAGAATCAGGGACGACACCAGATGCGGTTCAAACATCTACTACAGTTGACAGTACAACACGTAAGGTCATATCGCATAGTAGATCTCAATTAACAAAAGTGGAAACTATATACTCATAAAGAAAATTTAAACTTGAAAAAAGTGTTATAACATAAATTCCAATCTTTAACATATATAATTGTGTTGACTAGAATAACTGGGAAATGGCTGTTATACTGATGTCAGGAACGTGTCCTCAAAACTAAAGCATGAACATAAAAATGAGTTGCTGTGAAATGCTCGTTTCTGTTGAAACAAATAATTTGTTATACACCCATTTTAATCGTTAAATTGATTACATGTTCTATCGAGAAACAAGTATAAATGAATAAAACAGGAAAGCCTTAATGCTGGACCAATTTCTGAAATGTTAACAATAATGTCGGTGCATAAGATAAAAACGATTAGGGGAAATTGACTGGTATGAAAAAAGCTTTCCTGGACTATTTCAATACAAATTACGCAGATTATCAATCAATGTTTTATGATAAAAATATGTAGTAAGAATATTTATTGTTAAGGTCAAACTCTGATTGGATAATGAACATGACTCTTTAGTTGTTTATTTTACATTGTCAACGCCGTGAGAATCATTGCGAACAGAGTCAGGTAAAATATTGATTGTATTAGCTTATTACATAATATTTTTATTATGTTGTAGGTATAATAGATATTGAAGTAATCATCTATATATCGAGCGGAGCTGCCATTTTTCTTGTTTTCATTTGCAGCAGTATTGTTTGCTTTTGTGTAGGAAAAAAATATCAGAGCGCAAATATAAATCAAAATTTAGGAAATACCCAACAGATAAATGTGAATGCTCGTGCAAACGTAGACGATGCTGTTTCAACAAGCCAAAACATTCCAACTAGAAGCGGGAGTGATATGGAATATGAAGAAATAAATGAAATAGAGATGTCCGATTTTATTTTGTCGCAACCCGGAGAAAGAAATACTACTGCTGATGACAACTCAAATTATTCGTCAGAAGGGATACAGCTGCCTACAGGAGATTATCTGAATCCATATCAGTCGCTGCTGCCTTCACGACAGCAGCCAACACAGGAGGATTCAGATGACTCTGGGGAGAGCAGGCCTTACACAAACCTGTACGAACCTCTTCAACAGAATAGACAGGAAGAATCGTCAGCATATGCAAGATGTGCAAGTATAGTGTGTGAAGAAGTCGTTGATGAACCAATATAAACAAATCGATCCAAATTTAAAGGAAAAGGGCAAACGGAATATGAAAACTTTCGAAAATTACAACTTTGCAGTTACGATATTACTATTGAATAGTTTTTAAAAAGTGAAGCATGCTTGTGCTGAAATGAAATAAGTAGAGCATCTACGATACCCTTTTTGAAATTTTCCTTTAATCAGATAAAAGAAGATGTGGTATGAATGCCAATGAGAAAACTCTCCATCCAAGTGACAATTTATAAAAGTAAACCAGTATAGTCGAAAGTAAGGTTTCAACACGGAGCCTTGGCTCACATCGAACAGCGAGCTATAAAGGGCCCCAAAAATTACTTGTGTAAAACCGTTCAAACGGGAAAACCAACGGTCTAATCTATATAAAAACAAGAATCAGTTTAAAAATTATCAAGAAACATATCATAAGTTTTCCTTAGATTAGTTTCGTTATTATATTAGGATTACTTTTGATGATATGTTTTTATTCATTTTTCTGTACTTATCCATTCATGGCTTTCAATGTTTTGGATTTGAGTGTTGTTGCTCTTCGGACTTATTAATTTTAAAAAAGTGATAAGTTTATTTTCGATCACTGGGTCGATACAACATGCATGTTGGACTATTGTTTCCCGAACTTAGTTTGTCGATGCTCACATTATTTATAATACTTTTTTTTGTAAATTCTCTGTATCTTAATGTATCAATCTTTAAGGAACTAGTGTTTCGACTCCTTCTTTCAAAGTCAACCTAAGATATATTGGACATAGCGTTATTAAAGTTTTTCGGTATATAAACACCATTGGGTGTGTTTTTTTGCGCGTTGAGCGTATCTAATCCATACAAATCAAGAAAAGGGGATTTTAACCCATTAAAATAAGGTATTATTATAATAAAAACAATGTGTAAGTAAAATCCAAAAGCCTAAAAAATGCCCAAAAATATTTGATTGATCAAATTTTATATTCTCTCCCTCAGGAGCACATTTCAAATCTTGTTACATATTCAAATTCAATAACATACAAAGGTATAAAAACAGAACCATGTTTGTTTATTATAATTGACTCTCTATTTTCTTTTGTACAGCTTATTGCATAGAAACTGATTTTTTGTTTGTTTTATAGTTGTAAATATAATTGGATATAATTCTTAAATGTGCAGATATACTTCATCAATTTGTTTCTATAAAATTTAAGGTAGCAAAGGAGCAATTAAATAGCAAAATTGCAAAACAACGACCAACAGAAGTCCACCATAATACACAGAAAATTTGAGATTAAACAAGATAAACCCACCAAATGACCGGGATAAAATCATTTACTCCAAAAGGGTAAACAGTTATTGTTAGGTGGGGTTTTTTTTTTGGCTATCGTTATAATTGCTCCTTTCATTACACAATGCAAGACATATCTAACAATTTGGTCACAGTAAGTGTATGTCTATAAGTTGATGTTCTTTTGGACATATTATCCTGGTCTTTTTACAAGAAGTATCTATCAGCATATGTATACTTTTTCATTGTTGAGTACTACAAAAATATTAGTTTTTATGAAAACTGCGTGAACTCATTAAGTGTATTTATAAAAATGAATAAAGATGTGCTTCCTTGTACATTATCATACTGCATCTGTTTTACTCAACTATTGTATTTGTATTTATATTGTACTTTCTATATAAAATTGTGTATTAGTTTTTAAGAGAATGAATGTATTTATCTATCTATCCATGGACTTATCTTTTTAGTAGAGCGTGATTGGTTTAATCGTCGTTCTTACTGAATTTGTAGACAATTTTACATGTAGTAATTTTGAAGGAGGAAAAGAAGTAATAGTACTCTTTGAAGGAATATGTTCATTTTTTGTTCTCATCACTTTGCGTCCGTGTCGTCCGTTAAGTTTTACAAAATCTTCTCCTCTGAAAATAATGGTCCAAATTTAACAAAAGTTTGCCACAATTATCATACGGGTATTTATTCAAGGAAATGTCCGCCCTGAAATTTTCAAATAATTCAGACAACCCGTTGTTGGGTTGCTGTTCCTGAATAATGTTCAGCAAAGTAGGATCATCAAATAATTCAATATGACCAAAATTTCCGATTGACCTATTCAGGTGTTATTGCCCTTTGTAGTTAATTTCTCGTATATGGTTGTTATCATTTATTAAAATCTTCTCAATTCAAACCACTGGGCCAAATAGAAAAAAAATTAGCCACAATTTTCAATATGGTATCTTGATTAAAAAAATGTATCTGATGACTCTGTCATCCAACCATAAAGACTGCCATGTCTAATAATAAAACATATGGGTTTACTTTATATGTCTTAGGGGAAATTGTAAAAGAAAAAAAACTTGAAAACTTATCTAAATAAGGATAACGGGTCTTCAGTAACTAAACTAAGATTAAAATAGAATGATCTGTTTAAGATTTAACTACTGGTAAAAAATAAACCAACGTGGCCTTAATCCTTATTAGTGTTTCTAATACTGTTTATTATATGTTAACCTTATTCTACGTGAATTACAAAACACAGTAGATACAGGTGAGCGACACAAGCTCTTGAGAGCCTTTACCTGTAGTTGTTGTTGCGAATGTCTTTTCTGTACATTTTTTTACTTATTCGTAAATAAATATTTTTATCGATTATCTTTAGATTTGACATACTTATTAGTTTTTGATAGTCTTCATGAAATTTGTACATTTTTGCTCTTGCCAATGTAGAATTATGCGGATGATGAAAGATATATACAATTGTTTAAACAAAATACGTATGTTGTGTAAAACAACAACATTTATGCCATCATGGTAACATTTACTCCTAGTTATTTAGCTGAATTTGGAAAGATAGTAGCTTGAAGGTTAAGGAAGTTGAAGTATAGGGATGTTCCCTACTCTGTTTCAAAATAACAAGCTTTTAAAAAAAACCTGTTATAAATTGATAATTTTTAAGGTTTGATACCACTTACTCATAGTAGGTTGCATACGAAAATAGGTTGAACAAAATTTAGCCCTTGATTTAACAGTTGCAGGTAATTGCAATTAATAATTTTATTGTAGTAAAACGTTTCTAGGTCATAAAAATATATTTTGGGTATTTCAAAGCACCATTTTTTTTTTTATTTGGTGTTTCTAAAGAATATTTTGCAAACTTGGGGATAAATGGTTCATAAAGCTTGCTAATAGGTTTAAAAAAAAAAAGGAAAACATTTGATTTTGTTAACGTCCAGTGATATTTTTTTTCCTATATGCAATGAAATGTTCTGATATGTTTTTTAAACAAAATGCAATAAAATTATGAAAAGACAAGTAATGGTTAGCATCAAAGATAAAACCAGATAATTCCAAATAACTGAAAATAAATTAAAAACAAGTTGAGCGAACATCCTTTAGGTCATTTTCAAATTAAAGTTACCCCCCCCCCCCCAATTTAAAAATATTAGTGCAAACGAAGACTGTCATTCGGATGCTTTAGTACCATATGTATTTCCTTATCATGATATACAGATTCTATTTGATTCTGGTACCATTTGTCTTTCTTTATCATTATTCGCAGATTCTGTTTTAGTTTTTAGTTTTTAGTGTACATAATTTGTGTCCCAGTTTATCATTCTGCATTTTAAATATATTTTCAATGATATATGTAGATATATATATATATATAGAAATGAGTGTAACTAATGTTTTGTTTTTTTCAGTAAATTAAAATAAATAAGACATATAAAACTGTAGGATACGTATTTTTAATGCCACTCCAATAATTGATTACATGCTCTTTACTAAAGAGAGAGTGAGATGGTGCCATGGAGGCATTTAAAATTCTCAAGGCCAATGAAAACTGACTATACCATGGCTAAAAATTAGACCTCTAAAAAAGCTAGGTTTATGATAAGGTGCTTGGAAAGAGTAAAACGTTTCTGCTCAAACTGTTAAACCCGACGTGTAGCACAAGCACGTACTTGGTTTTATGATAAGTCGCTTCCGATGATGTCAGAATCGAGAATATTAGGATGAAATTATGCTGACGACAAATTAACATTTCCAATAGTCATAGTTGACAAAAGCTATTCAATAACGGTCAACCATACCATGATGGCATTCGTGAATAAATGGTAACACAATATCTGAATGCTTGCCAAAC
This sequence comes from Mytilus galloprovincialis, assembly GCF_965363235.1. NCBI lineage: Eukaryota > Metazoa > Mollusca > Bivalvia > Mytilida > Mytilidae > Mytilus > Mytilus galloprovincialis. Next base: position 13,635,627 of record NC_134847.1, on the reverse strand, counting down.
GAATAAGGATAGTCACACAATGCATTTAACCCCCTAGTATAATGATACATTTTTAAGACATCCACAGATATGGGTTAATCTTAAGCATCATTAATCCTTATCCACTAGTCTAAGTGTTGTAATAGAAAAGCATCAACAGAAACGATATAAGTAGATTTACAAAAATCTGATATGCTGTTTGTAGGTGATCTTGACATGGATTTTTTTGAGGTTTCAAAAAGTGACAGTCAACACGTCGTCAACAGATAATTTATAGATTTTTTATGTAAGCCATCAATTGGAAAGTATCAAACTATTAAGTAGTATAATCCGTTCTTAAGTTTCGTAAGTTTCGTAAGTTTCGTAAGACGATGTGATAAAAACAGTCGACAAAAGTCTGAACTAATCATTGGAAAGCGAAATATATAGCAAAACGTAAATGTGAAGGTTTAGCATGACCTCTACAAGGAAGTACGGGAATTTGTTTTGATTGCAAATGAGACAATTATCTACCATAAACAAAGGCTGATGAAGAAAACCACTAAGTTCATCGTTTAGCAATGAGCAAAACCCACACCGTTAATAATTATATAAGTAAGATATAAATGGCATTGCCATGACAAAATGCGAACCTATTCATGAAAAAAAGAAGATAAAAAGAAGTTTCAAATACTTTATTTTGTGTGCCAACCAAAATGTCTGACATATCATTTACATTAAAAGCTAAAACTGTTTTATGAAACCATGGTAACTTAACTGAATGGTGCCTGAATTTAAGCGAAAAAAAATTATGAACCTGTTTTTAATTTCATTACATTGTTTAAATAGTCATTCGTATTGACCTTTATAATGACTGAAATATATAGCTGAACATAATCTGAAATTTTAAACAAACATATAAACGAATGAGCCGAAAAGGGAACATGATTTTAAAGTTTCTGAAATTTTTTCTGAGTATTGCTGTAAAGTTATCAAAATTTTCATCCACAATGTAAAAATTACAATGTGTGGTATGATTGCCAATAAGGCAACTCTTACGTGAGACCAAATGACAAAGGAGTAAACAATAATAGATCACTGTACGGCCCTTAACAATAAGCACAACCCGATCTGCATACTCAGCTATAAAAGGTCCCAACATGACAAATATAAAACAATTCAAAACAGAAAAACTAACGGCATGATTTCTCTTTAAAGTAATGAACGAAAACCGAAATTGATATACAGCAACAAACGACAGTCAACGAATTAAATGCTCCTGACTTGAAACATGCACATACAGAATACGGCGGGTCAAACATGTTAGCGGGCGTCCAACCTTCCCCTAACCTGGGAGAGAGGTGCGTCAGTACAATATATGAACATATTTTAAACATCAGTTGAAAAGGGCTTAAATCATTAGATAGAAAAGGCACCCAAAACGTAACAAAAACACAGTGGACGAAGCAGAGTACTTATTCATTCCCACACAACTAGACACAAAGTACAGAACTAAGAGTATCAGAACTATAGCTGAACATGAAACAGACATGGAAGATAAATGGACCATGCAAGATGAACATAAAAACGAACCCTATCGCAAACCTATATTGACAGTTTCTACCCTATAAAAAATTGAACAAGGTTCAGAAAAATGTCTGCGTGTTGTATGATCTAGACCTTTATTCAACATTAAATGAATAAAACAAACACTTTAAGTTCAAACATCAACACTTGGAAACAATGAATGTGTAAATACGCTGATATTGTAGGGGCTATATCTAAGTTCGACACACGATAGCAATATTGATTTAAGGTCAACGAATGACTTGCAAACTAAATTTGTCAATTTGTTTTAATTTATAAACGGTAAACTTGAAGAAGTATTTTTACTGAACATTTGATATCACACATTTGAGTTTTGCAGAATATTTGCTAACTGACAAATTGAAATTTAAAGACATTTGCTGGAAATACAAAAAAATGTATTCCGAAAATACAAATTTTTCATCATTTTAAGAAAGCTTCAAGAAAATTATCGCGTGAGGAATAAATAATTGAAATAAAAGACAAATCACATACCAGTTGTTTTTTAGTAAATGTTTCCCTTTTCAAAACTTAGAATTTAGTAATCAACCAGTTTACTTTTCATTTATCTACATTTAAATTAAAAATTATGATATGTTTCAACCTTTCTTACATGAAATTTGAAAATTGTTTATGCTATTTTGCAGTCAACTCAAATCATATTAAATTTCAAACCATTTAAAGTGAAATGTATCCAATTTTTAATTTGTTTCATATATATTGTCAAACTCAGTATTTTTGCAACAAAAGAACGATACACAAGTATGAACTAAAATTTTATTATAAAAAATAATAAATATAAAAAACATTCTTTCAAATGAATTTTCATATGATTAAAAGCAATGTTTTCTGTGAGAAATTAATTTTCTATAATAAAGAGACCAATTTCATTAGATATGGAAAATAAATTGCTTTGAATCGTTTCTCTTGTTGACTAGTATAGTAACCAGTGGTTTAAATAGGCTGTAAAATATTTCATTTAACTTCCATTTACGACTGGTAAATAGCTTTCAGCTTAAAAAATAACATTTTTTAAAATTACAAATAGGACAAATAGATAAACATTTTTCTATAATAACGTTCCTTTAAGAGTATCATTATTTCTCAAGAACGGGAAGCACTCAAAGTGTATCTACGTGTAACACTTGAAAATATGGCAAGTGATTATATTTAAATATTTCCTGACAGATCTCTAGAAAAGTTTCGGACAGGTTAATATATGTTTCAAATAATCTATTTTTTTTTACTCTAACATTTTCTATTTCATTAAATCCAATAAATTTTTGTTGCTTTTTTATTTTTTTTTATCATATAATCCAGTTTGATATATTTATCTCTAATTATCATGTCTAAGTCTTTTTAAACATATTAAAGGTAGATGTTTTACTGGCTGCTGTGTCGTTTTAAATAATTCAGGAATAGTTAAAAGATTACCTGATGTGGTCTCAAGAGGTTTTCATTTAATTGATATTTTCTGATTGAAAAAATTCTTTGACAGGGACCTTATTAGGCTAAATAGTTTGAAATCTAATATGATTGAAGTTGATTGCAAAATGACATAAACAATTTGAAATTTCATGTTAGAAAGTTTAAAATATATCTTAATAAACATCGTTTAGTAAGATAGAAAAGGCATCGTAATGACAAAATGTGAAATAGTTCATTAAAAAATATGACAAAAAGAAATTTCAAATACTTCATTTTGTGTGCCAACAACAGTGTCTGACATATCATTTACATTAAAATCTAAATATGTTTGATGAAACCAATGGTTACTTAACTGAACGGTATTGATTAAATAGTTATTCGGATTGAACTATATAATGACTGAAATAGATATATAGCTACACATAATGTGAAATTTAAAAAATAGCAAAAAGAAAATACAAACGAATGAGCCGAAAAGGGAATATGATTTTCCAGATTCTGAACAAATTTTAATATTGCTGTAAAGTAATCAAAATGTTCATTCACAATGTAAAAATGACAAGATGCGTTATGATTGCCAATAAGACAACTCTTACAGTGAGACCAAATGACACAGGAATTAACAACAATAGGTCACTGTTCGGCCCTCAACAATAAGCAAAGCCAAATCTGCACATTCAGCTTTAAAAGGTCCGACATGACAAATATTAAACAATTCAAAACAGAAAAACTAACGGCTTGATTTCTGTTTAAAATAATGAACGGAAAACAAAATTGATATACAGCCACAAACGACAGTCAACGAATTAGATGTTGCTGACTTGGAACATGCACATATAATTGCGGCGGGTTAAACATGATATCGGGTGTCCAGCCCTCCCCTAACCTTGGACAGTGTTGTATCGGTACAATATATGAACAAATTATAAAATTCAATTGGAAAAGGGTTTAACTCATCAGAAAGATACAAAGCACGACAAAAAGTATCAAAAACACAGTGGACGTGGCAGAGGAGTACTTATTCATCCCAACAACAACATGACACTAAGTACAGAATTAAGAGTATCAGAACTATAGCTGAACATGAAACAGACATGGAATATAAATAAACCATGTAAAACGAACATAAAAACGAACCCTATCGCAAACATATATTGAATGTTTCTATCCTATATAAATTTAACAATGTCCAGACGAATGTCTGAGTGTTATATGATCTAGACCTTTATTTAACATTTAATGAATAAAACAAACACTTTATGTTCAAACATCAACGCTTGTAAACAATTAATGTGTAAATACGCTGCTACTGTAGGTGCTATATTTAAGTTCTACACACAATAGCAAAATGTATTTAAGGTCAACGAATGACATGCTTTCAATTTGTTTTTATTTATAAACGGTGAACTTGAAGAAGTATTTTTACCGAGCATTTGAAATCACACATTTGAGTTTTGCAGACTATTTGCTTACTGACCAATTGTAATTTAAAGAAATTTGCTGGAAGTACAAAAAATGTATTCGGAAAAAAATCTCGCATCGTTTTAAGAAAGCTTCAAGAAAATTGTTGCATGAGGAATGAATGGTTGAAATAAAAGACAAATTACATACCAGTTGTTTTTTTTAGTAAATGTTTCACTTTTCAAAACTTCGAATTCAGTAATCAATCAGCATGATTTTCATTTATCTAAATTAAAAATTAAGAAATTTGCTGGAAATACAACAAAATGTATTCCGAAAAAACCAATCTTTCATCATTTTAAGAAAGCTTCAAGAAAATTATCGCGTGAGGAATAAATAATTGAAATAAAAGACAAATCACATACCAGTTGTTTTTTAGTAAATGTTTCCCTTTTCAAAACTTAGAATTCAGAAATCAACCAGTTTACTTTTCATTTATCTACATTTAAATTAAAAATTATGATATATTTCAAACTTTCTGACATGAGATTTTAAAACTATTGATGCCATTTTGCAGTAAACTCAAACATATTAGATTTCAAACCGTTTAATCTAATAAGGTACGTGTCAAAGAATGTTTTCAAACAGATAATATCAATTAAATGAAAACGTCTTGCGACCATCAAATGCATTCGTTTTTGTATTTCCTGAATTATTTGAAACTATATTTACTAGTACTAATAAATTATCTGTATTCAAAAGTCTAAGACATGATTATAAGAGGTAAATATATCAAATTGGAGAATATGATGAACATATTATCTCCTAGTTTACTGTTAGGAATTCTGTTAAGAATAATAAAAATATAATTAAAACAAGAAAAAAAACACAAAGGAAATTTATGAAGATTAAAAAAATAGATAAAATTTTAAGTAAAAATAATTTTTTAACATAAAACTTTCAAATATTTTTTTTTAGAAATATATACTAACTTGTCCGAAACTATTCTAGAGATCTGTCAGGAAATGTTTAAATATAATCACTTTTAATTTCACATCTTCAAGTGTTACAAGTGGATACACTTTGAGTCCTTCAAGAACTTGAGAAATAATTAAAGTTATTATAGACAGATATTTATCTATTTATCCTATTCGTGATTTATATAATTGTCATTTTTCAAACTGAAAGCTATTTCACAGGCGTAAATGGAAATGTAAATAAAATAATTCATACAGTCTAGTTAAAGCACTTGTTACTGTACTAGTCAACAAAAGAAATGATACAAGGCAATTTATTTTCCATAAATAATGAAAGTGGATAAACTGTACCAAGGTAAATAATTATCCGATGCTCTTTTTTTATAAAACGGTTATTTTTCTCATTAAAATCATTAATATTAGGAAAAACTGCGAGAAAACAAATTGGAATTTTCACCGTTTAGACAATGTTAGATATGGTCTGCTTAACATTTTGAATGCGTTTGGAGACATTTGAATACTTAATTCTCATCTTCGAAATTAAGTGCCGACTTTTGTCACCCTTTTCCGTAAAATAAATTTGACCCCTGGGTTCAATATCTCGATATTTTCTAACTTTCCAAATTTGTTTAGATTCTTTTAATTTATGAAAATTTATTGTAAATGAACGTTTTTCGTTAGATAATTTAATGCCGTGAAAAATGTAGGGGAAAAAGTAAATACTTCAAGTACCCAGGGTTAATACCAGTTTTCCTGATACCATACAATATTCAGTCATTGTTTAATTATTATTTTAAAAATGTTGTTATGCTGATTGGTTTTATTCTTGTCACAAAATAAAATTTGGAATAATTTAAAAAAAGATTGATTTCAAAAATAAAAAGATATCGATATTTATTTGAAAAAGAAATTTGATTAATTACCTAAATCATCAGAAAGAAGAACGAAAACGAATGATTTCAATACTAGTAAGCTATTTCAATATATTTGATAATCTAATCATGTAAATGAAATGACCTGTCTGAGAAGGTTCTAGTTGTAAATTTGTTAGGATAGGTTATACGTTAGAAAAGTTAAAATCTGTTCTACTTTAGAAAAGTTATAATCTATTCTACGTTAGAAAAGTTAAAATCTGTTTGATGTTAGAATTTTCCAGGTCTTCTGATAGTTCCGGTCATATTCAAAGATTGTCCTATTCTTTAAAAATATAAACATCCTTGACTTTCACATTACGAGGTGTAAGCGTTCCTGGTGATGGATAATCCAGAAAGCACTGCCGCATCATTTTTTGATATATATGTATTTTTATTTCGTTGTTTTAAGTAAAATCTTTTGACAAAATGTAAGCTAGAATGTATAATTATTTAAATAAAGGACTTAATTGTTTAGATAAACAATATTTCATATAGAAAATACTTTTTTTCACATCTTAAAGTATTTCAAATACTAGTAATTATACAATGACAGCTAAAAGTAATTGAGAAATAATAATGCTTTTGACGACAAACTGTTCAAATGTGAAATTTTACATCAGACGTCAATTTTGATTTCTGTGTAAGTGGTTGGTATCCTTCTACTCATGGGTATTTAAACATATAAACATGGATGAATAATTAGAAAAAAACGAGTTAGTTTTAATATGTGCCAAGGCTATCAATTATGTTTTTTAAAAAGTGAATACAGACCAAGGAAATATTGAATATGGATATTGTTAAACACTTTGGATGATTTTTTTTTTTTACTCTTTTAAAGATTACATTGTAAAAATACTGTCTTTGACAATCTCTAATAAACAAATTTAAAAAAATTGATACATTTGACAAATAGTTCAATGACAATTGATATAATTATCGTTTGAGATTTCAGAAAAAAATCATGCAAGTCATAGATGGGTTTGAAATTTATACATGGTCTTTTTCGTGATATTAGAGTTTAATCCTGAGAATATCACGACCAAGGCCATGTGTAAATTTACAACATATCTATGACTTCCATAAATTATTTCGATTCTAATAGAACAAATACGGCCATTTAAAAAAAAAGTGATGGTGGATATAACGTGTGTGTTCATGTTCTGTTTTACTCCCTGTTAGATAAAGCGCAACATTTTCATCAATATGTAGTTGCATGAATAGCCCCAAGAAAAAAATGTACCTAATTCTTTTAATTCTCAAACCAACCATATGCCATTTAAAATTTATATGTGTTTCTCGTAAGCTACCGCCAAACCCAACGTTGACATTTTGTAACTAGGGATGTTGAAAGTTGAAAACGTAAAGACCTCACTAAATTTGTAACAAAAGCACTTAACAATGTTCCATTTTACATAATGTCTTTCATTTCTTCTGTAGGATAGCAAGTGGTTTAAATATAAGCCTGTTGAGATTAAAATTGCATTCAAGTTTTTCACTAAAAAGGCAAAAATATTTGTATCAGACCATACTGTCTGCAGGAAAAGTTAATTGCAAGAGCCTTTTTGTGCTCAGATTTGTTGTGTAATGTCACATGAGTATAGAAATGATAACAAAGACACAATTTTTTATTCCTTAAAGCCTCAATATGCATTTTTTAATGTAAATATGTGGCACGGCCTAAATTGACCCTAATTTTCAACATTCATTTTCAACATTCAACATTCGTTTTCAACATTCGATTTTCAACTTTCAACATTCGTTTTCAACAATCAACATTCTTTTGCAACATTCAACATTCGTTTTAAACCGTCGATTTTCAACTATCAACATTCATTTTCAACATTAAACATTCGTTTTCAACATGCAACATTCGTTTTCAACATTCAACATTCGTTTTTAACATTTGATTTTCAACTTTCAACATTCGTTTTCAACTTTCAACATTCGTTTTCAACATTCAACATTCGTTTTCAACATTCAACACTCGTTTTCAACTTTAAACATTCGTTTTCAACATTCAACATTTGTTTTCAACATTCGATTAGCAAGTTTCAACATTCGTTTTCAACATTCTCATTTGTTTTCAACATTCAACATTCGATTTTCAACTTTCAACATTCGTTTTCAACATACGACATCCATTTAATTCAACATTCGTTTTCCACATTCAACATATGTTTTCAACATTCGTTTTCAACATTCGTTTTCAACATTCGTTTTCAACATTCGTTTTCAACATTCGATTATCAACATTCAACATTTGTTTTCAACATTCAACATTCGTTTTCAACATTCAACATTCGGTTTCAACATTTGATTTTCAATTCGTTTTCAACATTCGATTAGCAAGTTTCAACATTCGTTTTCAACATTCTCATTTGTTTTCAACATACAACATCCATTTTCAACATTCAACATTCGTTTGTAACATTCAACATTCGTTTTCAACATTCGTTTTCAACATTCGTTTTCAACATTCGTTTTCAACATTCGATTTACAACATTCAACATTCGTTTTCAACATTTGATTTTCAACTTTCAACATTCGTTTTCAACATTCAACATTCGTTTTCAACATTCAACATTCGTTTTCAACATTCAACATTCGTTTTCAATTTCCCATTTTCAACTTTCAACATTTGTTTTCAACATTCAACATTCGTTTTCAACTATCGGTTTTCAACTTTCAACATTCGTTTTCAACTTTCAACATTCGTTTTCAACATTCAACATTCGTTTCCAACATTCAACATTCGTTTTCAACATTCAACATTCGTTTTCAACAATCAACATTCTTTTTCAACATTCAACATTCGTTTTAAACCGTCGATTTTCAACTTTCAACATTCGTTTTCAACATTAAACATTCGTTTTCAACATTCAACATTCGTTTTCAACATTAAACATTCGTTTTCAACATTCAACATTCGTTTTCAACATTAAACATTCGTTTTCAACATTCAACATTCGTTTTCAACATTCAACATTCGTTTTCAACAATCAACATTCTTCATCAACATTCAACATTCGTTTTAAACCGTCGATTTTCAACTTTCAACATTCGTTTTCAATATAAACATTCGTTTTCAACATTCAACATTCGTTTTCAACGTTTGATTTTCAACATTCAACATTCGTTTTCAACATTCAACACTCGTTTTCAACTTTAAACATTCGTTTTCAACATTCAACATTCGTTTTCAACATTCTCATTTGTTTTCAACATTCAACATTCGATTTTCAACTTTCAACATTCGTTTTCAACATACGACATCCATTTAATTTAACATTCGTTTTCCACATTCAACATATGTTTTCAACATTCGTTTTCGACATTCAACATTCGTTTTCATCATTCGTTTTCAACATTCGATTTTCAACATTCAACATTTGTTTTCAACATTCAAGATTCGTTTTCAACATTCAACATTCGGTTTCAACATTTGATTTTCAACTTTCAACTTTCGTTTTCAACATTCAACATTCGTTTTCAATTTCTGATTTTACACTTTCAACATTCGTTTTCAACATTCAGCATTCGTTTTCAACATTCGATTTTCAACTTTCAAGATTATGTTTCAACTTTCAACATTAGTTTTCAACATCCATCATTCTTTTTCAATTTCCCATTTTCAACTTTCAACATTTGTCTTCAACATTCAACATTCGTCTTGAACATTCGATTTTTAACTTTAAACATTCGTTTTCAACATTCAACATTCGTTTTCAACATTCGATTTATTTAACTTTCAACATTCAACATTCGTTTTCAACATTGAACATTCGTTTTCAACATTCAACAGTCGTTTTCAACATTCGATTTTCAACTTTCAACATTCGTTTTCAACGTTTAACATTTGTTTTCAACATTCGATTTTCAACTTTCAACATTCGTTTTCAACATTCAACATTCGTTTTCAACATTCGATTAGCAAGTTTCAACATTCGTTTTCAACATTCTCATTTGTTTTCAACATTCAACATTCGATTTTCAACTTTCAACATTCGTTTTCAACATACGACATCCATTTAATTCAACATTCGTTTTCAACATTCAACATATGTTTTCAACATTCGTTTTCGACATTCAACATTCGTTTTCAACATTCGATTTTCAACATTCAACATTTGATTTCAACATTCAAGATTCGTTTTCAACATTCAACATTCGGTTTCAACATTTAATTTTCAACTTTCAACTTTCGTTTTCAACATTCAACATTCGTTTTCAATTTCTGATTTTACACTTTCAACATTCGTTTTCAACATTCAGCATTCGTTTTCAACATTCAATTTTCAACTTTCAACATTCGGTTTCAACTTTCAACATTAGTTTTCAACATCCATCATTCTTTTTAAATTTCCCATTTTCAACTTTCAACATTTGTCTTCAACATTCAACATTCGTTTTCAACATTCGATTTTCAACTTTCAACATTCGTTTTCAATTTTCAACATTCGTTTTCAACTTTCAACATTCGTTTTCAACATTCAACATTCGTTTCCAACAATCAACATTCGTTTTCAACATTCAACATTCGTTTTCAACATTCAACATTCGATTATCAACTTTCAACATTCGTTTTTAACATTCAACATTCGATTCCAACATTCAACATTCGTTTTCAGCATTCGATTTTCAACATTCAACATTTGTTTTCAACATTCAACATTTGTTTTCAACATTCAACATTCGGTTTCAACATTCGATTTTCAACTTTCAACATTCGTTTTCAACATTCAACATTCTTTTTCAACTTTAAACATTCGTTTTCAACATTCAACATTCTTTTTCAACTTTAAACATTCGTTTTCAACATTCAACATTCGTCTTCAACATTCGATTTTTAACTTTAAACATTCGTTTTCAACATTCAACATTCGTTTTCAACATTCGATTTTTTTAACTTTCAACATTCAACATTCGTTATCAACATTGAACATTCGTTTTCAACATTCAACAGTCGTTTTCAACATTCGATTTTCAACTTTCAACATTCGTTTTCAACGTTTAACATTTGTTTTCAACATTCGATTTTCAACTTTCAACATTCGTTTTCAACATTCAACATTCGTTTTCAACATTCGATTAGCAAGTTTCAACATTCGTTTTCAACATTCTCATTTGTTTTCAACATTCAACATTCGATTTTCAACTTTCAACATTCGTTTTCAACATACGACATCCATTTAATTCAACATTCGTTTTCAACATTCAACATATGTTTTCAACATTCGTTTTCGACATTCAACATTCGTTTTCAACATTCGATTTTCAACATTCAACATTTGATTTCAACATTCAAGATTCGTTTTCAACATTCAACATTCGGTTTCAACATTTAATTTTCAACTTTCAACTTTCGTTTTCAACATTCAACATTCGTTTTCAATTTCTGATTTTACACTTTCAACATTCGTTTTCAACATTCAGCATTCGTTTTCAACATTCAGCATTCGTTTTCAACATTCAATTTTCAACTTTCAACATTCGGTTTCAACTTTCAACATTAGTTTTCAACATCCATCATTCTTTTTAAATTTCCCATTTTCAACTTTCAACATTTGTCTTCAACATTCAACATTCGTTTTCAACATTCGATTTTCAACTTTCAACATTCGTTTTCAATTTTCAACATTCGTTTTCAACTTTCAACATTCGTTTTCAACATTCAACATTCGTTTCCAACAATCAACATTCGTTTTCAACATTCAACATTCGTTTTCAACATTCAACATTCGATTATCAACTTTCAACATTCGTTTTTAACATTCAACATTCGATTCCAACATTCAACATTCGTTTTCAGCATTCGATTTTCAACATTCAACATTTGTTTTCAACATTCAACATTTGTTTTCAACATTCAACATTCGGTTTCAACATTCGATTTTCAACTTTCAACATTCGTTTTCAACATTCAACATTCTTTTTCAACTTTAAACATTCGTTTTCAACATTCAACATTCTTTTTCAACTTTAAACATTCGTTTTCAACATTCAACATTCGTCTTCAACATTCGATTTTTAACTTTAAACATTCGTTTTCAACATTCAACATTCGTTTTCAACATTCGATTTTTTTAACTTTCAACATTCGTTTTCAACTTTCAACATTCGTTTTCAACATTCAACATTCGTTTCCAACATTCAACATTCGTTTTCAACATTCAACATTCGTTTTCAACAATCAACATTCTTTTTCAACATTCAACATTCGTTTTAAACCGTCGATTTTCAACTTTCAACATTCGTTTTCAACATTAAACATTCGTTTTCAACATTCAACATTCGTTTTCAACATTAAACATTCGTTTTCAACATTCAACATTCGTTTTCAACATTAAACATTCGTTTTCAACATTCAACATTCGTTTTCAACATTCAACATTCGTTTTCAACAATCAACATTCTTCATCAACATTCAACATTCGTTTTAAACCGTCGATTTTCAACTTTCAACATTCGTTTTCAATATAAACATTCGTTTTCAACATTCAACATTCGTTTTCAACGTTTGATTTTCAACATTCAACATTCGTTTTCAACATTCAACACTCGTTTTCAACTTTAAACATTCGTTTTCAACATTCAACATTCGTTTTCAACATTCTCATTTGTTTTCAACATTCAACATTCGATTTTCAACTTTCAACATTCGTTTTCAACATACGACATCCATTTAATTTAACATTCGTTTTCCACATTCAACATATGTTTTCAACATTCGTTTTCGACATTCAACATTCGTTTTCATCATTCGTTTTCAACATTCGATTTTCAACATTCAACATTTGTTTTCAACATTCAAGATTCGTTTTCAACATTCAACATTCGGTTTCAACATTTGATTTTCAACTTTCAACTTTCGTTTTCAACATTCAACATTCGTTTTCAATTTCTGATTTTACACTTTCAACATTCGTTTTCAACATTCAGCATTCGTTTTCAACATTCGATTTTCAACTTTCAAGATTATGTTTCAACTTTCAACATTAGTTTTCAACATCCATCATTCTTTTTCAATTTCCCATTTTCAACTTTCAACATTTGTCTTCAACATTCAACATTCGTCTTGAACATTCGATTTTTAACTTTAAACATTCGTTTTCAACATTCAACATTCGTTTTCAACATTCGATTTATTTAACTTTCAACATTCAACATTCGTTTTCAACATTGAACATTCGTTTTCAACATTCAACAGTCGTTTTCAACATTCGATTTTCAACTTTCAACATTCGTTTTCAACGTTTAACATTTGTTTTCAACATTCGATTTTCAACTTTCAACATTCGTTTTCAACATTCAACATTCGTTTTCAACATTCGATTAGCAAGTTTCAACATTCGTTTTCAACATTCTCATTTGTTTTCAACATTCAACATTCGATTTTCAACTTTCAACATTCGTTTTCAACATACGACATCCATTTAATTCAACATTCGTTTTCAACATTCAACATATGTTTTCAACATTCGTTTTCGACATTCAACATTCGTTTTCAACATTCGATTTTCAACATTCAACATTTGATTTCAACATTCAAGATTCGTTTTCAACATTCAACATTCGGTTTCAACATTTAATTTTCAACTTTCAACTTTCGTTTTCAACATTCAACATTCGTTTTCAATTTCTGATTTTACACTTTCAACATTCGTTTTCAACATTCAGCATTCGTTTTCAACATTCAATTTTCAACTTTCAACATTCGGTTTCAACTTTCAACATTAGTTTTCAACATCCATCATTCTTTTTAAATTTCCCATTTTCAACTTTCAACATTTGTCTTCAACATTCAACATTCGTTTTCAACATTCGATTTTCAACTTTCAACATTCGTTTTCAATTTTCAACATTCGTTTTCAACTTTCAACATTCGTTTTCAACATTCAACATTCGTTTCCAACAATCAACATTCGTTTTCAACATTCAACATTCGTTTTCAACATTCAACATTCGATTATCAACTTTCAACATTCGTTTTTAACATTCAACATTCGATTCCAACATTCAACATTCGTTTTCAGCATTCGATTTTCAACATTCAACATTTGTTTTCAACATTCAACATTTGTTTTCAACATTCAACATTCGGTTTCAACATTCGATTTTCAACTTTCAACATTCGTTTTCAACATTCAACATTCTTTTTCAACTTTAAACATTCGTTTTCAACATTCAACATTCTTTTTCAACTTTAAACATTCGTTTTCAACATTCAACATTCTTTTTCAACTTTAAACATTCGTTTTCAACATTCAACATTCGTCTTCAACATTCGATTTTTAACTTTAAACATTCGTTTTCAACATTCAACATTCGTTTTCAACATTCGATTTTTTAACTTTCAACATTCGTTTTCAACATTAAACATTCGTTTTCAACATTCAACAGTCGTTTTCAACATTCGATTTTCAACTTTCAACATTCGTTTTCAACGTTCAACATTTGTTTTCAACATTCGATTTTCAACTTTCAACATATGTTTTCAACATTCGTTTTCGACATTCAACATTCGTTTTCAACATTCGTTTTCAACATTCGTTTTCAACATTCGATTTTCTACATTCAACATTTGATTTCAACATTCAAGATTCGTTTTCAACATTCAACATTCGGTTTCAACATTTAATTTTCAACTTTCAACTTTCGTTTTCAATTTCTGATTTTACACTTTCAACATTCGTTTTCAACATTCAGCATTCGTTTTCAACATTCGATTTTTAACTTTCAACAATCGGTTTCAACTTTCAACATTAGTTTTCAACATCCATTATTCTTTTTCAATTTCCCATTTTCAACTTTCAACATTTGTCTTCAACATTCAACATTCGTTTTCAACATTCAACATTCGTTTTCAACATTCGTTTTCAACATTCAGTTTCAACTTTCAACATTCGTTTTCAACATTCATCATTCTTTTTCAACATTCAACATTCGATTTTCAACTTTCGACATCCGTTTTCAACATTCAACATTCTTTTTCAACGTTAAACATTCGTTTTCAACATTCAACATTCGTTTTCAATATTCGATTTTCAACTTTCAACATTTTCAACTTTCGACATCCGTTTTCAACATTCAACATTCTTTTTCAACATTAAACATTCGTTTTCAACATTCAACATTCGTTTTCAATATTCGATTTTCAACTTTTAACATTCGTTTTCAACGTTCAATATTCGTTTTCAACGTTCAACATTCGTTTTCAACATTCGATTTTCAACTTTCAACATTCGTTTTCAACCTTCGATTTTCAACTTTCAACATTCGTTTTCAAAATTCAACATTCGTTTTCAACATTCGATTAGCAAGTTTTAACATTTGTTTTCAACATTCTCATTTGTTTTCAACATACAACATCTATTTTCAACATTCAACATTCGTTTGTAACATTCAGCATTCGTTTTCAACATTCGTTTTCAACATTCGTTTTCAACATTCGATTTACAACATTCAACATTCGTTTTCAACATTCAAGATTCGTTTTCAACATTCAACATTCGTTTTCAACATTTGATTTTCAACTTTCAACATTCGTTTTCAACATTCCAGATTCGTTTTCAATTTCCCATTTTCAACTTTCAACATTTGTTTTCAACAATCAACATTCGTTTTCAACATTCGATTTTCAACTTTCAACATTCGTTTTCAACTTTAAACATTCGTTTTCAACATTCAACATTCGTTTTCAACATTCAACATTCGTTTTCAACATTCAACATTCGTTTTCAACATTCGATTTTCAACTTTCAACATTCCTTTTTTTATCATTCAACATTCTTTTTCAACATTCAACATTCGTTTTCAACCTTCGATTTTCAACTTTCAACATTCGTTTTCAACTTTAAACATTCGTTTTCAACATTCAACATTCGTTTTCAACATTCAACATTCGTTTTCAACATTCAACATCCGTTTTCAACATTCAACATTCTTTTTCAACATTCAACATTCGTTTTCAACATTCAACATCCGTTTTCAACATTCAACATTCTTTTTCAACATTCAACATTCGTTTTCAACATTCAACATCCGTTTTCAACATTCAACATTCTTTTTCAACTTTCAACATTCGTTTTCAACATTCGATTTTCAACTTTAATTTTGTCTTTAAAATTGAAAAATTTCAACTACCAACATTTGGTGCTTTAAAAATTTAAATATTGCAAAAAAAAATCTTTTTAAATGATTTAATGTATAATTTATTGTGTACTTAAAGCAATAGAGTTCTCATTTGATTTATCAGACTTGGCATATTTATTCAAAAGTAAAATTTTTATGAGCCTGGGCCTAAAAATTGAGGTTTTTCAATGAAAGGGGGCCTTACATGAAGATGTAATATTTTCCAGCAATTTTAAATTTGTGAAGCGTTAGGGTTATAAATAGTCCTTACATATATATTCAATGTACTTTAAATGGAAAGAAAAGTTACAAATAACATATCATATTAGTTTAAAGGGGTATTAAGCCAAGTAAGACTGGAAGAAATTAGGGTCAATTTAGGCCGTGCCACATATTTACATTAAAAAATGCATATTGAGGCTATAAGAAATAAAAAATTGTGTCTTTGTTATCATTTCTATACTCATGTGACATGATACAACAAATCTGAGCACAAAAGGCTCTTGCAATTAACTTTTCTTGCAGACAGTATGGTCTGATACAAATATTTTTGCCTTTTTAGTGAAAAAAATGAATGCAATTTTAATCTCAACAGGCTTATATTTAGATCACTGGCTATCCTACAGAAGAAAAGAAAGACATTAAGTAAAATGGAACAAGTACAATAGACATTGTAAAGTGCTTTTGATACAAATTTAGAGAGGTCTTTAAAATGGACTTCAAATTTTATCTACCAACCTCCCCACTTTTGACCTCATTGAAAACGAATGATGAATGTTGAAAATCGAATGTTGAAAACGAATGTTGAATGTTGGAAACGAATGTTGAATGTTGAAAACGAATGTTGAAAGTCGATAATCGAATGTTGAATGTTGAAAACGAATGTTGAATGTTGAAAACGAATGTTGAATGTTGAAAACGAATGTTGAAAGTTGAAAACGAATGTTGAAAGTTGAAAACGAATGTTGAAAGTTGAAAATCGAATGTTGAAAACGAATGTTGATTGTTGAAAACAAATGTTGAAAGTTGAAATTGGAAATTGAAAACGAATGTTGAATGTTGAAAACGAATGTTGAAAGTTGAAAATCAGATGTAGAAAACGAATGTTGAATGTTGAAAATGGATGCAAAAAAAAATTGAATGTTGAATGTTGAATATTTTAATCGAATGTTGAATGTTGAAATCGAATGTCGAATGTTGAAATCGAATGTTGAATGTTGAAAATGGATGCAGAAAAAACAAAAATTTAAATTTAAGATATTTGAATGTTGAATGTGGAATATTGAAATCGAATGTTGAATGATGAAATCGAATGTTGAATGTTGAAATCGGATGTTGAATGTTGAAAATGGATGCAAGAAGAAAACAAATTTGAATGTTGAATGTTGAATGTTGAATATTGAACCAACTTGATATCTGTCCTGTAAAATGGAATTTAACATTGAAATAAAAGGAATAGACAGAACAAATAGTACAGTTACTCGTGAAATATTTAGGTAATGCGTACAAATGTATTTTTACCTGCAATGAAATACACCTTTCCTTTCTTTAATCGACTCACAGTATCACTAACGTGACGGTACCCAAATTGCACCTATTTTGACATCTGTGTGGATGATTATATGCATCATTTATCATTTACCATTAAAGTGCGAGGTTTGGCATGCCTTAAAACCAGGTTCAACCCACCACTTTTATTCCCCTTTAAAAGTGTCCTGTACCAAGTCAGGAAGATGGTCATTGTTATATATTGTTCGTTTCTCTTTGTGTTGCATTTTAACGTTGAGTCGTTTGTGTTTTCTCTTATTTTTGAGATATTGAGATAAGACGTGGCACGGTACTTGTCTATCCCAAATTCATGTATTTGGTTTTCATGTTACATTTGTTATTCTCGTGGTGTTTTGTCTGATGATTGGTCTGTTTCTGTGTGTGTTGCGTTTCGATGTTGTGTCGTTGTTCTCCTCTTATATTTAATGCGTTTCGCTCGGTTTTGGTTTGTTACCCCGATTTTGTTTTTTGTCCATGGATTTATGAGTTTTGAACAGCGGTATACTACTGTTGCCTTTATTTACATGATTTATTAAATATGATTTCATTTCCAACATGTAAAGAATTAGCATAAGTGAAGTGAACCTTTGCAATAGTGAGAGTTTGGTTTTGTTGATCTTTTTGGGGGGTAAATGTAATTGTCCATTAAAAAAACATAATATAATTGTTTAAAGTATAGGTGTTTAGCTAGAAAGGAGTAGGTCCGGTAAGGACCGATTTTGGCCTCAAATTTAAGTTTCATCTGACGAAAGATTTTGACCACTTTTTAAACACTTAAGTGTCTATTTCATATGATGCAATTAATTTATGTGAATGATTTTAACTTATTTAGTCATTAAAAACGATCCGATTCAGGCTCAAATATGAAAAATCTACCAAATATGCGAAAAAATGTCACTTTTCAGATAGTTTTTGTCAAAAACGAAAGTGGCCGCATCCGTGTTCATCCTCAATCTTTATATATGTTATGTATTATCATCAAATACAACTTCCATTTCAATATTTTGGATGAACACGAATGCGGCCACTTTCGTTTTACACGGAAACCGTCTAAAATTTAACTAAAATGCTGGAATTGTGATGATTTCAGTAATTTAGCATGTATTAATGGTGCTAGTTCTCAATATATGTGCATTGTATTGTCAAAAAGAGCCCATATTTATGTAGCAGAACCTTTCTACTATCCAATAAATGACTAAAAGTTTACATTTTAACAATTTTGTAAAACTGCTATATTTTTGGGCCAAAAAGGGGTCTTACTGGACCTACTCCTTTAAACACTCATTTAACAAATGTAGGTTTAAAGTTAAGATAACTGCAAAATAACAATAATCGATGAAGAGACAGCTAGATCATTACACGCTTCCAAATGCAATACAGACACTGGTTTTTAAAAATTATGCCTTCTTGTCCGTAGTCTATATCTTAACTTTATAAAACATGCATGTAATTAACACGTTATAAATGATGTGCGTCGGAGCATCGGAGGCGTTTTTGCTTGAATTACCTTCATCAAACTTAGACATTTGAATGACAGAAATGTATAAGTACAAAGAAATGTTAAGAGCTGCATGACCAAATGGGATCTAAAGGCATAGCCAAATTAATATAAAGTCAAATTTGTCTAAGGGAGTTGAAACCTTAGTTTTGCAATATTTCATTATATATCAACAACAAATGATATGTTATTATTCATCTCAGGCCAGAAACACTGAACACATACTGGGAATAATAGAAAGCTAGCAGTGATTTCTACGAAGTTACTACAAAACACGTTAAGAATTTTGTTCATCCGAGGCACGAAAAATTAGAAAAAACTTACCTTGATGGTTTTATTTCCTTAATAAGAAGAAATTTCTAATTTTAACTACTAATAACTGGTAAAGTTTACATGAGGAACTAACTTTGAATAAAAGAAAATACAACTGCCAATCGGAAATATCTTTCCCCTTCTGGATTTGATTATACAATTGAGAATGGAAATGGGGAATATGTCATACAGACAACAACCCGACAAAGGAGCAGATAACAGTCGAAAGCCACCAATGGGTCTTCAATGCAGCGAGAAAATACCGCTTTCGGAAGTGTTTCTCAGCTGGCACCTTTATGAAAATGTGCACTAGTTCAGTGAAAACAGACTTCATAATAAACTCAAAACATAGCATATACATTTTCAAGAATTTACCATTGTTCTCAGCCCAACATTTGTCGACAAAAGATACGATTCTTTGTTTGCAGTAACGTGTGTCGTTCATAAAGTTACAATTCATCTTTAAAAAAATTACGATTCTACTAAACCATAAAATCAGTATGTCGAGCTGTTATAGATTTATTGTGTTGATTGTAAAACTATTTCAATAGGTATCAAATTTAGTTATTTTTTTACGAGGGAGAATGCTGCAGGATAAAATGTTGTACTTCATAAATGTAAGATACAAATGAAGCATAGAGAAAAGGTTTTGTATTACAGCATATATGATGATGAAACCTGCTATAAAGCACCGTCTTAGTTTGATTTAAAAGTTTGTGTGGTTTGGGTTATGACTGAGATATTTTAACGAAATATCGGTTTCTTCGTATATTTGTCATACAGATAAAACACCAGACGTCTTAGTGTTGTTCCAACCGCTAAAGACTCGGACAATGCGGTGTTATATGTAAATGTCATTATTTGGAATATCCAACTAGAGAACATGTGAATTACTGCAAAACTTGGAATCCAATATATACTTCTACATCATTATTCACGAAAGAGATTTTATATGGTAATAGATTAGTACAAATCATCCTTCTCTCTTTTCATATTAACACAAAAAGATGATAAATAGTTATTAAAGGTACCAGGATTATAATTTAAAACGCCAGACGCGCGTTTCGTCTACATAATACTCATCAATGACGCTCAGATCAAAATAGTTATAAAGCCAAAAAAGTAAAAAATTGAAGAGCATTGAGGACCCAAAATTCAAAAATGTTGTGCCAAATACGGCTAAGGTAATCTATTCCTGTGATAAGAAAATCCTTAGTGTTTCAAAGTTTTGTTACAGGAAATTTATACAAATGACCATATTATAATTGATATTCATGTCAACACCGAAGTAATGACTACTGGGCTGGTGATACTCTCGGGGTAATTATCCCATCTTTAGGCTGAATACTAAACCTTCTACAAATCCTTCTTTATAACGATATATAGCTTGGTCATCAGAAAACATGTTTCTAACTGCAATTCTTTCTACAGCTGATAGTGGTTGTCAGAAAAAATTTTATGATGCAAATAATACAGTGTCAATCATGTAAAGTATCTTCAACTACAATCTTTAACATTTTGCTGTTATATCAAATTAAGCTTTTTCTACACCTTTTGATACTATAACAGGTGCATAATTAAAATCATTAAACCGAGCGTGTTCTATGCAAATTAAAATTGTGGATCAAGTCATTCTTTTACGTCCTAATAGGTGTTTACCACCAGGAAATAAACCTTTACTTTTATAAAACGGAGACGGCTTTAACCTTCGTTACCTCTAAAGTATCAAGTATATTATTTATAGGTGGTAGTGTAATAAAAGTACAAACAGGAAAGTGAAACTTCCCGTAAGAAAAAAATTTAAATTATTAGTTTTATTCTTAAGGTACTGTTTGTTCATTTGAGAAAAAAGGGACGCTAGATTAAGAGAATATATAAGGAAACAAATTCACAATGGCGTTAAATCTAATTTATCAAAACGAATTCTTTAACATTTTACGCAAAATATATTCTAGTCGATAACACTTGGAATGACAACCAAACTAGGAGCTGTGTGATCAACTTTTAATTTTTACGTGTTACAATCAACTTCCTTTTAATACTTTTCAATATGATAAAATATCACTTTGTTCGTGTTTTTATATCAAATGCATTCATATTTTCCATTCATGGAAAATATATCATTTATGTTTTTATATTCTTGATGATTGAATAACACTGTTACATCAAAAATGAATCTGCTTTTTTATACTTACTTCAAGAAAGATTGTAGCATTAAAACATTTTCCCAAAGGTGGGATTTTATATGTTTTCCCTGAAAACATACAATGCATATTTTTTTGATAATTTTCTGAAAATTCTTCACTTTTGTTTTATTATCTTTTGTTATCCCTGTGATACTGTTTAAATTTCCATAAACATCATCTACAGCATTGTTTCGGCTATATCATGTACTATTGTAGCAAATTATTTTTCCTGAGTTTAAAAAAAAAGCCAGAGATTTCTGATACATATCGGCATCATTTTCTGAGATGTCTTGATCGAATACCTAGGCCTTGTACTTTTATACAAGAAAAATCTTTGAACATAAAAATAAGGAGATGTGGTATGGTAACCAATGAGACAATTATCAACCATGGTCGGCTATAAAAGGTCCCATCATGAAAATATGGAACAATTCGCCGACAAAAAAGTAATAGCCTAATTTATCAATCATATAATATAGCGGGTTTTTTGTAGGATTGTTATTTAGCAGTGTTTAAAGCTCATGATTAGAGGTTGTCAAACATCCAGTGACAAATATTGCATGCATACAGGAAAATATCAGGTAGAATATACGTGGAGAGTTGTCCATTGACAAGCATACTACATTTTCTATTTTATTAAAAGACATGCATACTATGATTGATTTATTTCTGAAAAATAGAATGTATTACAAAAACATTGTTATAATGTTTAAATAATCTTTCTAGGCGTTTCTAAAACAAGATGACAAGCATTTCAAAGGAAGACGAAGACTATGCCGGGATGAGTGCGTTACTGTCTGTAATCTCACCTCGTGCAGTAAGCACTTTTGTTTCATTGGGAATTTCATTTATCCTGCCTTGATGCATCCATTATAAAAGCTTACAACAAATTGATTGGCCTTAGATTAGTTAACCAATCACAATGAATCCCTATGTTTCCGCGTATTGGTAGTTAAAAAATAAATTAATGTAATAATTTAAATGAATGTAAAATTGACTTTAGTAAGGTGTAATTAAAAAATATCGATTGACCCAGGATATTATAGAACAAAATTCATCAAAACCTAGAAAAATATTACAGGTCAAAATAAAGTGAAAACCTAATGAGCACTATGTTGTCAAATAAGTGCTCTGGTGTGTTTTTCTATCTATCATGTTTAACAATCAAATGCTTAAGGTATAATTTAACTAGTATAATGGAAATAAATAATGGCCTTTCTTAGTCTGAAAGGGGCAATAACACTTTATAAAAATAGTTGTTTTATATATCAGAATTAGGATTATTCCATCAATGTCATTTACATTGATATAAGTCCTCTATAATTATGTATATGAAAGTTCTGCCAAGAAGAATTGAAGTGACCATGAATTGGGATCAAAACATGATAATTATATTGTAGACATATATTTTGGCAAGATAGTTGATTTTTTCAAATCAATTTTCTCAATAAAAAAAATGTGCTAAATTAAGGCTTCTATATGAATCATTAACCCTTGTTTTCTCCTGCAACATGACGGAGAGGCAAAGGGATATATTGACATATGTCCGTACAAATCATCCGATAGATCCTTTCCTGAAAGTCTTCATACTTTTTTCTATATCAATGTCAGTAGACAGAGTAGACTGCCTTGTTCATTTGAATTTTTTCAGGAAACTGGCATTGTTCTTTTATAATTTAAGTAGTAGTGTATGACATTTGTGAATACTAAATCATGTAATATAATTTAGGACTGATTGTGATTTTGTGTGGAAATTTTTCAAGATTTTGTTAGGATTTCGAAATCTTATTAATAAGTACTTAAAGAGTCTACTATAAAAATGCTCATTTGGTCTATACATTAAAAGAAATGATCTAAATTGTTCTATGATAAGACAAATCTAACAGCGTCTTAAATTGGTAAAATTTTATGTCCAACCTAAAATCAGTGAAGTATTTAAAACCCAGTCATTCTGTGTAAAATCTTTGCTACATACATTATTAAATCCGAGCTGTATTGCGCAATAAGTAGAAATTATAAGTAGAATCATAGCTAAAAGTAGATATAGCATCATATGATTACTTCTTAAGAAGAAATAAAGTTAAAAATTCCCTGTGCATTACAAAAGAGGTACGACAGATACCAGAGGGAGTTGGTACTGTTAATGTTATTACTACCTCTGGGTCGATACCTCTGCTGGTGGACTGTTAGTCCCCGAGGGTATCACCAGCCCAGTAGCAAGTACTTCGGTACTGGCATGACAATAGGATTTTTTGGTGAAATAAAAATTTGCTGTTACAAAATGTTAGACATTATTATAAATTAAGGAATGTATCTCCCTCATACAAAGCTCTGATTCCTTTCACGGATTTGGCTGTACTTTTTTGACCTTTTGGAATATAGCTCTTCACCTTTTATATAAGCTTTGGATTTCACATAGTTTGGCCACGAGCATCACTGAAGAGACATGTATTGTCGAAATGCGCATCTGGTGCAGGAAAATTGGTACCGTTAATGTTATTGTCAAACTCATAAATCAAAAATAAACTGACAACGCCATTGCTAAAAATGAAGAAGACAAACAGACAAACAGAAATCCACCATTGTTGATGTTTTTGTTTTGTTACCGTTAACTTATTCGAATTATTGTATTTACAAATAGACAATAATAACTTCAATTATTATATAGCTTTATATATTCAATTTCCAGTAAAAAAATAAATATCAGAAGTTTTAAAATCTCATTTGATTTTTACCCATTTTGTTTTGGAAAACAACAAGTATGTGCTAGGTATAACATGTACAATTGGTCATTGCAAACGACCACAGTACTTGTAACCTAAACGTTATTATTTTACAGGAAATTGACTGACCGGTGAATGATCAGTGACGGATCTTTGACTGATCAAAAAATGATCTGGCATAGATAACCAAACTAATTCGTCAGTTTCCTAAACTTTAAACTAAAATTGACAATTAGGGATGGTTGTAGACGAAACTTTGCGATAAAAGAGTTGATTTTAGATGACAAATTATGGACTATACGTTTCATGTATCAACATTCCAGCTGTGGCTGTATATACAAAAAAAACCGGTTAGTTGATACGATATTTCACATTATTATTTCCTTGAAAGAGGGTTGCTGCCTACATGAATGCTATCAAACTGCTGCCTACCAGTGGCGTAGCTATGTCTTTTTTACGTGTACGCCAGAACCTTGGTGGTTCCAAGCAGGTCTATTTCATAGCATTCACCCCGGGGATTTTGACGAATTATTGAGAAAGAAATATCATTCCTATCATTAAAAATGTTGTTAAGGTGCAATATGAGAGTTCGTTAAGGGTTTTGCAAAAGCTGAATCAGGCAGTTATCAGTTCTTGTGTTAATTTACGTTTTTTGATTGAGTTTAGCCTTCCAATTGATATTGTATCGTGTGTTTTTCTATGCTGTGATGTTATACTATTGTCTCAGTAAAAGGCAGAAGGTTTGGTACCATTAAAACGTTTAAACCTGCTGCAAATGTTCGCACCTGTCCTAAGTCAGGAATCTGATGTACAGTAGTTGTCGTTTTTTTTTATGTAATTTATACGTGTTTCTCGTTTTTCGTTTTTTACATAAATTAGACCGTTGGTATTCCCGTTTGAATGGTTTTACACTTGAAATTTTGGGGCCCTTTATAGCTTGTTGTTCGGTGTGATCCAAGGCTCTGTGTTGAAGGCCGTACCTTGACCTATAATGGTTTACTTTTATAAATTGTTATTTGGATGGAGAGTTGACTCATTAGCACTCATACCACATCTTCCTATACCTATTTACAGCATTTAAAAAAATCAAAACATTTTCTTTCCATAATCTTTCTTGAGCTGTAATATTTACTTTTGCCAAAGTTTCATGACAAACAACATTATCAATAAAGGTTTAAAAACATTTCATGTAACAAAAAACAGACTTTGTTAATTTCTGTCAATAAAATACTGATTTTTTTAAACTTCAGACATTAATCATAAAAAGCTTCTGCCCAAACTTTGATAAAATTCGATGAAGTTTTGACAAAGAAATTGATGCGTTACAAACTAACCCCTCTCTGTATCCACTAGTTAATTGCAAAACGAAATTCATTTTATCTGTAAAATTCGGGAAAAGTAAACATATAATTTTATCATTATGCTATGGATACTCTTTTGATCAAAAAACAGTTTCTGTCCAACTATCGTACAATTTCACGAAGATTTGACAAAGTTATTGATACTAGTATTTGAATTTTTTAACCGCATACTGAACCTTATTATTTACCGTCGCCAACGAAATTTAGGATCTCTGTCTTGCTTTTGCAACTCTAATGTCACAGACTCGAAAAAAATGCAAGACACATATTGAGTCTCAGCAGATCATGAATAATAAATTTCTTGAAAGTAAAGGAAAGTGAGTAAAATTCGCAGTAGATTCAAACTTTGACAGAAAATGTACAAATATAACTTATTACCATTTGGTTAAAAAAGGTACATTTCGTCACTTTTATTCGCTATCACAAGTCACAAAAAGAAGAATTGCCAGGCTAATGTGCTTTTAACCAGTTCTTTTTATTTTCTTCAGATAAAATTTTATTTTATCAAAATTCAAGTGTACGCCCGGGCATTTTGACGTAAACGTAGCTACGCGCCTGCTTACAGGAATGCTATCAAACTAACAGTTTCAAGTTGGAAATTGAAGACATCCTTTCGAAAGTATTATCGATGTCATCATGAGTTATAAGACCGAAATGTAATATCTGTTTCACAGATGACAAAAGATATGTCTCAATTGTTGCAGTTACAATGCCGTCATCTTTTCCTCAAGTGTGACCAGACATAACAGATGTTTACACCGTGTAAGCTACATTTCAATTTCCTCAACTCGCGAATGTTTTTTTTCTGCCAATGTCTCGAGTGAAGCCCTTCATTGATTCTTATACAAATAAAAAGTCATAGGTCATTCCAGAGAGCAAAATTCAAACGGTTGTTTGTTGCAAATTATTATGCAGTCATGTGTTGAATGTGCTCACAATATGTTGAATTTAGAAAATGCATTGTTACCTTTGCCACAAAATATCATTGGATTAAAACTTGCCATTGATCAATCTATTACAAGTGTTGCCAGATACATTTCTGCGATTGACTTTTTTTTTGACTGTGTTAAACACAAATCTTCTGATTGCAGGTTACATACACATGTCTTGAAAATTGATAAGGATTCAAACTTGTCATCCTGATACACCTGTAACCTACAGGCCACCATTATTTTTGTGAGTTTATTTTGGAAACAATAGGTCCCACTGAGACTGGTTGATTAGTCTTTTCTGTTTGAGGTCTTTTAATTTGTTGGTTTCTTTCTTAACAGATGCTGCTAAACAAGATGGAGCAAAACTCGTACTGCACGAGGGGAGATTCCAGACAGCAACAAACTCATTCGGACATAGTTCTCTTCTTCCTGACATATTGTTGTCATTCTATTTTCCCCACTACTCTGACTGGTTTTCTTGTTTTCCATTATTCAAATGGTACACTCCGTCTTCCTATTGTTCTTAAAGATTAATAATAATAAATCTAAATTAAAAACATTAGTTCTAAAAAATAAAAATAACAAAAATACTGAACTCATGGAAAACATTGTTACAGGCATTTTCTAATGTAGAGTCTTGTTTTATGGCTAGTCAAACCTCTCAGTTATGACAGTTGTCTAGACTAGTATTGCATTATATTGACTCTATTGTGTGGAGCAAACTTAATAGGTTAATATGACAACAAGAGTGCACACGCTGATATTTCTCACCTTGTTTATTTATCGTTGATTTTAAGTTGATAGTATTAAATATAAAGCTTTACTACAATTATCACATTAACTTAACAGGATTCAAGAAAATGAGGTCAGATCAGATGAACCAAACGAGAAATGCATGTACATCTTACAATCCTTCAATACACCAAGTAAAGTTGACCTACTGCTTATAGTTTCTAAGAAATAGATTTAACCAAGAAACTAAACATTGACCAATTAACCATGACATTCAGGTAAAGGTCAGATGATAACTGTCAGACAGACATATACTCCTCACTATCCATCCATACAACAAATTTAGTTGACCTTCTGTTCATAGTTTATGAAAAACAGACCAATACACAAAAACCCCAACACAGAGAAATGAATGTAAAAATGAAGTCAAAATCAAATATATTTGCCAGACTGACATGTTCATCATAAAATATTTCCATACACCAAATAAAGTTGACCTATATAATATGAGAAAAAGACCAAAACCCAAAAATTTTGCTTTGACCACTGAACCATGAAAAGAAGGTCAAGGTCAGATGACACCTGCCAGTTGGACATGCACATCTCATAATCATTTGCACATACTAAATATACTTATCCTTTTACTCATAATAAGAAAGAAATTAACATCAAACAAAAAATCTTAACTTTTTTCTCAAGTAGTCACCAAAACATGAAAATGAGGTCAAAAAAAGAAAAATGGACAAATGGCAGACGAAACTTGGTAATATAAGACATCCATATACAAAGTATGTACGATCTAGGTATTCAACCTTCTAAAATATAAAAAAAAAGTTAGCTAACGCCGCCGCCGCCTCATGATCACTTTCCCTATGTTGAGCTTTCTGCGACAAAAATTGGCCATGGGGTACAACAGTCACACATATTACACATTGTTCATGCAATTCAAGACCATTTATAAGTAAAATACGGATTTGTTTTTACCAAAATTTACTTCTTGATACTATCTTATGATTAAAAAAACAGGCGTCTGTTCAAGTTTGATAGAAATCAAGGATAATTAAAGAAAGTTATTAAAAAATCTAAAACTTTAACCACAGATTGATTGTTATGTTCACTGGCAGAAAAATTAAGTCCATTTATAAGTAAAATACGGATACTACTTAGTGAACAGGATTTTTTTTTACAAAATATACTTCTTGATACTATCTTATGATCGTATACAAGCTTCTGTTCAAGTTTGGTAGAAATCCAGGATAGCTGAAGAAAGTAATAAAAATTTAATAAACTTCAACCACAGAGTGAATGTAATGTTAACTGGCAGAAAAACTAAGTCCATTTTTAAGTAAAAAACGGATACACAGGATTATTTGTTTTACAAAATTTACTTCTGGATACTATTTTATCATCATAAACAAGCTTCTGTCCAAGTTTATTAGACATCCAGGATAGTTTAAGAAAGAAATTAAAATTTAAAAAATTGTTTTACTACAGAGTGAATGTTGTTTTAACTGGCAGAAAAACTAAGTCCATTTATAATTAAAATACGGATACACATGACATGTACAGGATTTATAAAAATGTCTTATCAAACTGTTGATGTAACAATAGTAAGGTGAAGAGAATATGACCTTAAAAATCCTACAAAGTATGAAAAACTTTATGTCAAAAGTGTGACCGAGCCTTGATGTGCTTCAGACTCAGGACTAATTATGACTCAGGGTAAGAAGGCCAGATGAAAACCATTACCATTTAGCACAGAGGATTATTAAAAATTATAAATCAACACATGCTATTAAGTTGTAATAATCCCTGAATCATCATTAAAAACTAGAAAGTAAAAGTTTATTTTTGACACTCAAATGAAACTTATAATTCAAGGGTGCGGTTGTCTCTCTTACATCATGTTTTTTACTGCTTTTCAAGTCGACACTAAAATCTATTAAATATGGTGAAGTTGTCTACCGTGTGACAGACATAAAAGATTATTTAAAGCAACAATCAAATTGTCTAGAGTGAATAGTAAGATTTGTAATTACATGTTATCAATTGATAGTGAAGTTGTTTCCCCTTTATCACTAAATCCTCATTGTTCATCACCTGTAAGTAAAGATAGACAATTTCGAAATACATCTATGAATTCTATTTCCAGGAAAATAGAAACAATACTTACAACTGAATATCTATTTTACATGACAGCATAATAAATTTTCATCAGATATGATTGCAAACAAATTCATTTAACAAGAATTTGGACTTCACTTTTACATAAGATCAGAACCAGAGACAATCTCTAGCGCAGAGTTCATATCCGTTCCATACATGCTCTGTATTACTACTCTTCATATTCAGTGCAGTGTTATGAAGTATTGAACAGAACAGATATGATCTGCGCGGGAGATTGAACCATAGACACAGATACATGTATATGTTACTTGTATACATTACGTTCTGACCAGGTGACCTGAGGCGGTTTTTTTAGATGTGGGCATGTGACCTATGGGGAAACCCTATTTCTATCCCTATTAAAATCTGTAGATTTTAGGAATTTGTTTTGGTGACTCAATCTCAATGACATGTGTTTGATGCATTTAATGTGTTTGAGCTTTTGGTTTTGACATTTGATTAGGGACTTTCCGTTTTGGATGTTCCTCAGAGTTCAGTATTTTAATGAGTGTACTTTTTATGCATAGAATTGTGGATTTTATGATAAACTGTACGTACTGAATTTTTTTTTAACTAATTGCAGTAGAATATATATAGTTTGTTAACTTATTTAGTAATCAGATGGAGCTCTTTAAAAGAAATGAAGACCATCTTGTGTGATTTGCTTTTCATGGGTTCTTCTTCTTCTTCTTGGTGATAAATTGTACGTATTAATATTTTATAACAAATTGCAGTAGAATGTAGTTTGTTAATTTATTTAATAATCAGTCTTCTTCTTCGTTTTCTTGAGGCTTTTACCGGTAAAGTGTTCCATTCCCTGATTGATCTTGGAAAGAAAGAGTATCTGTATTGGTCTTTTAGAGTACGCTGTTGGTGTATGCGAAGACCTCCTCTGGTCCGTGAATCTCCAGGTTTGTAGTAAATTGGTGGGTCAATGTCTACCAATCTGTTCTGTAATTTAAAGGCCATGGTGAGGCGGTCTTTGCAGCGGCGATCTTTAAGTGGCTTCTATCTTCCTTCTCAGGAAACCTAGTGTCCTTAATGCTTTACATACCGTATGGACGATATATGTCTTCCACTGTAGGTCGTGATTGATTGTGACTCCTGAGTACTTCACGTGTTCAACTAAATCTAAGATGTGACTATGTAGTTGGTAGTTCCTAATCAGTGGATTTCTTTTGTTGGTAATCCGTATCACGAAGCACATCTCGTGATGGAAATTCATCTGTCATCGTAACACCCACTCTTTGAGTTTGTTCAGGTCGTCTTTTAGTGTCTGATTGTTTATTTTGTTATTATCTTTCTACAAACTAGGCAGTCGTCTGTAAATAATCTTGCCTGGTGGATTGTGGCAGGTCATTTATGTAAACCAGAAATACACTGGGGTTAATTTGATGTCCGTAACGGCAGTAACGTATATCCAAAGAGGACAGATGATGTTTCTGGTCAATATTTCTTTTGTCAAATCTGCAATAATTTTGTATTATTCTGCGGTATTTCGTGTCTTATTTAAAGTTTTACCAAGTTTGAAACTGAACTACAAAGCTTCTTTTCATAGGTCAACCGCTAAATGGAGACCATTTTTCCAATCTCCAGTCACTCTTGGGGGTCTTGAAATGTATTGTTTGATTAAGATTTCAATACAATGTTGACTGTGATACTTTGTATCCCATTTTTGATATTATTACCTGTTATGTCTGTTTGCTTTGCTCAAAAGTTATTGTTAATACAATGAAATTCTATGTGACTCTCATACAATGGAGAGGCTTATCTAGCTATACAACCAGGTTTAATCTACCATTTTCTACGTAAGGAAATGCTTGTATCAAATAAGGAATATGACAGTTGTTATCAATTCGTTTTGTGTGGGGTTTTTTCATTTGCTAAAGGACAGTTGTCCGTTCTCAATTTTACTTATATTTGGTTGGTAATAAGCTACAAAATATCCGTCATCTAGCTCACTATGCATGCTGCTGACTATATAGAAATACAGAATTGGTAGCCTGGTCAATATTTCACATAATAATTTTAAGACTTCGAAGAACAATTCTAATTCATATTTCTTACACTTTTAATAACCAGACACATTTATATCATTTCAAACATGATTGAATTGATTAGAATTTAAATCAGTTACGTCTAT